>NW_024040263.1:34399400-34811886 GCF_014851395.1 Micropterus salmoides | reverse complement strand
TCTCAACTAAGGTGATAAAAGAGGTTGGATACAGGGAACATAAACATTTGCTGAACAATGAGCCTGGAGGTTCGATTGTGGGAAGCATTTGACTCATACGGCATAGAAGAGCTAATGAAAGTAAACTAATGCTATAGTTTAGGAGTTAAAATGGACATCTGATCACAGACGTGTGTTAAGTCTTACTGCTTGTCGACAGCTGTTTGGCTGTTGCACGGGTCCACGCTAGCTGCCGATCCTGGCTTTTTGCTAGGGATTCTTCGGGGTTCTCCGTGTCTGATTGAAAACGCCTCCTCCGTCTGGCAATTCGGCTGTTTGCAGGTTTCCTTGGTTGTAGCTGGCGAGACCACGTGGCTTGGTCTGACCTCGGTGAAGTTGGCTCGACGAAAAAGGCTTAAAATGGAACTTGGTCGTTCCTGAATTAGTCCAGTGTAACTTAACGGACTCATAACTTTAACAAACAAAAGAAATAAAGAAAATAAAACAAACTGAAGGCAGATCGATGTCTCGGCACTTCAGGTGTGTAGCTTCAGGCGAACAAAGGCCTGTTTGTTTCGCTGGCCGAGTCTGGGCGTGTTGCCTGGCGAGGCACGCGCCGTGCCGAAGCATCCAGAGGGCAGAAGGGAAGAGCGAGAGAGGAAGAGTAAGAGCGAGCAGGTCGCGTGTCGCTCTTTTGTTGCCTGGGGCGTGGTTCCCCAGGGGGCGTCTCAGGTTTCCCAGGACTGCCTTTCTAAACTTAATGCCTAAAGAAAAGAAATCTATTTGCATGTATTATAATCAAACATTTTCCGCAATCGAACCTCAATGGTTGAACGGTTGTACCATTCTAGGCATTTGGTAACAGAAAACAATTGTCACATTATTGGTCAGGATATACATTTAACGGCATTTCCGACGAGGGCATGTAATACTTATTTCGTCCACTTGGGGGAGCTCAGGTTACATGAGGAAAGCTTGGATTAAATCAAAGATCGTCTCTCCTTAGGAACCGGGGAATATTGTTGATTCATCCTTAAATTCAAGCTGGCGATTAAGAGTATAGTAAAACATTTCTTTGTCATCATTTCTAAAGGGATTTTGTAAGAAAGTATTATGAACAAGCATTGATTACATAGATGAAGGAGTGTCTTGCTGAAAATAAAAACATTGCACAAGTAACTTCTTTTCAGCACTAATACAACAGATAGCAACAACAGTTAACATAACTACTCAAATAGAGGCAAACATATTCAGGTAACTAAAGATTTAATTAAATTTAATTAGATGCTTTGAGTCTTTTGGAGAATGCAGTCCTTTGTCATCCAAAGTTCAGTGTCTGGAACATGTCACACTTAGGTGAGACAAGGAGTATCCTTTTGATGTGGTAATAAACAAAGAATAAGGTCAGTTTCCACGGAAACGTGTGTGGTGGGGTAAGTTTTGATAGGCTGTTCAGGGAGATGCCAATGGCTGGCTCGTGTCCCTTTGTCAGTTTAACAGTCAGGCCCCGCGTTATCAGCTTCGGAATCAAAATGGTGCCAGTTTTATGGTCGGGCTAGCACTTAGAGAAAGCAACTTTGACCCCTCCCCATCTTCTCTGGGGAGGAGAAAGGAATTTAGGGTAGCTCCACATTATTCATATAAAATGCACAAATCCACACGTTGTTCACTACAGTCCCCCCTTCGGCCAAAATGTTCCCTCCGATAGGTAACGTTTTGGACGCAATGAGAAACAACATGTGTGGTTTGTCAGGTGCAGGTCGACTTTGTGATGTGTGGGAGCTGCTGGTCAGGTATGATGATGTGGTCAGCTGCTGGTCAGGTACTGATGATGCTGGTGAGGTGGAAGGAGTCAAGCAGAGCAGAGCAGGTGGCAAAACACAACATCTGTGATCAGGTTGATGTCCTTCTAAGGCTACTAATTCTGCTAGTCACTTAGGGTAACCCCAATTAGCTAGTCTGAAAGTAGCAGGTGCCTGCTGTGTTACTTAATCACCTGAAACAAAGTAAAGCGGAAAATTAATTTGGGAAGCAAAACAAATATCTTAACAAATGACAAGTCGTGTGTGAGCATGACCAACATTATTTTTCTCAGAAATTCTTGATATTCAGAACCATAACCTGCAGTGAGCTTGAGGGTTGTTTAGCTGGTTTAGGCTAACAGTCTAGTCTGAGGGTCTTAGCCCTTTCAAAACAAATTTTATAAAAGAAGCGGCTTTTAGTCCTGAGAGGAACTGTCTGAGTGGTTTCTATTTCTGCAGTTGCTGCAAGATGTCTGCTCTGGAGCAGGTATTCTTAATTGGTTAAGGAGCAATAAATTTAGACAGTAACCCCACTTGTGACTAAGTGGTCAGGTTGAGAGCGGCTCCACCTGGTGGGTGGAAATTTTTGGAAATTCTAATTTAATTGGTTAAAGACCTCCACTGGTAATTTAGTGGTAGGTTTAAATTGCAACAGGGAGACACAGAATAGTGGCTAGAGCTGTGGGTGGCGGACCGAAGTAAAAGATACCTGGCTTCCAAGTTCTGTTTTACAAGGCACGCACGCGAACTCTAATGACCTTTTAACCACTAGCAGCTATCGTCCCTAATTGAGGATTTCTGTTAATTATTAATTTATTAGGACGTTATCGTTCCCGACAAGTCCCATGGGATTTTTGTGAAGCTTAGTTCGGTCCAGACAGGTGAATGTTTGTCTGTGACCACAGAAGGATCGGTCCAGTGGGGAGAGAACTTGTGTGCAAGTCTTCCTGTTCTCTGGCCGTCCTGTTTCCTTAGTGGAGCAGAGATGTGATGACAAACTCTGTCCCCCTTCGGAGCTTGTTGTGAGACGCATTTTGGTCGTTATAGACTTTGCATCTTTGTGTGCTGTCTAAATTATTTTGGCCTGCGAGGAAATGTTTATTTCCTCTGGCTGGTTCAGTTAGGGGTTCCCTCCTGTCAAATTGTGTCTTTGACAAGGGAAAAGAAATGCCTCTCCGTTGTAAGGAGGCTCTGTGTGATGGTTTTGCTGGTTGAGACTGGCAGCAAACCTTACAGGTTTTGATGTAGTCTGCTACATCTTTTTGCATGTTGGCCAATATGCTACTTGTTTTAGTGCATTGTGTGTTGCACTGAACCCTTTGTGGCTTTTGTAAGGTGAGTCATGGGCGTGCATGAGCATCACCCCCCTGTGGCTCTGAGGCACCACGAACGCAGGTGAAGTGCGGGCGTCTGAGACATACGAGAGAATGCCCGTGACGACACGCAAAGAAGAGCGCACCAGGTAAAGGTGTTTCAAGCCAGGGATGGAATCAAGCTCAGTGTTGGAGACAGGCTCTGCGTCAGAAAGGCAGAGGAGCATTTTGCTAATGGCGGGATCAAGAGTTTGAAGCCGAATTAGGTCAGAGTCACCAAGAGAGTCAGGGACTGAGATTTGTGGCGCAGGGGCGGCTGTCACAGACAAGCCTGCTGCCTGGGCTCTGGTGGCGTCGCAAGTCATAAGGGCGGGATGGGTGGGGAGCAAATCCGCTTGGGAGTGCTGGGGTGTGTCTTTAACAGCACCCTGTTTGCCTAGTGCTGTAAACTTGGTGTCAAGTTCAGCTGTAGGATGAATATATGTGGTGTCTGACCCCCCTCTCATGCCTTTATGTAAAGTCATGGAGGATGGCTCTGGTGAAGTGTTGACAGGGAAGGCGGTGACAGTTTGTGCACCCATCTGTCTGTCATTGGTCATGTTGCCTGTGGGAACCGAGTCGCTGGTAAGCGGCAAAGAAGAAAGGCTGACAGTAGCCTTTGAAGGCTCAGTGTGAATCACTTCTTAGAGAGGTCAGGAGGCAAGGAAGAAGGCATGTGCCCCATCTCTGGAGTCTGAGCTCACAGTCATGAGTGTCGGTGCTGATCGGCCAATCCAGTGGAGTGGTTTTGGGGATCAGTGCGTCATTTGAGTGGTAACTAAAGCACAGAGGCGGGTTTCTCGTTCTGTGATGTATTCAGACAGTGAGATAGGCAGGTCGTTTCACCTGTGCCCAGATCGTCAAGTTCTGAAAGTCAAGCAGTGGCTCAAAGCGGTTAAGGAAGTCTTTGCCAATGAGTAGAGGAATGGCGTCAAATGGTGAGACATACACCGGGTGGATGAGGTCCATGGGACCGATAGACATGTGGACTAATGTCATGGCTGTCAGATTGAGGTTTTCAGGGCCGAGTGGCTGGACCTCAAGGTCACAAGTCTGTAGTTCAGGTCTGTGTGGGAGCGGGTCATAGCCTGTAGCTGCCTGAAGAGGGCTGATGACATTACAGTGATGTCTGCAGCTGAATCAAGAAGTGCTTCCTGCACCAGAGTGTTTTCAAGTGTTACAGGCAGGTAGAATTTCCGTGAAACTCCCCTTTCAGTAAGGTGACACAAGAAGTGTTGGGAGGGCGGACTGCCCTGAGTGGCTTTGGACTCTGTGAGAGGATTCTCTCTTGAGTCGGACTGTACCACCAGGAGTGTCCTGGAGGGAGCGGTTCTCTCAGTCCATCTGTGTGAGCGTGTCAGTCGTTTTGACAAAGTGTCAGGAGAAGGGGACTTTGGCTTTGCAGCAGCTGCGGCCAAGTGCTCTGCCTTCTTGTCTTCCTGTTTGGACAGGGTTTGGAGCAGGCGCTTAAGCGCTGTAATTTCCTCCTTACTAAAAGTGGGTGTGTCAGACTCACTTTCAGTGTTATCGTATTTGTGTCTCTATAGTGGGATCTCTGGAGTGTAGCTCTCTGAGATCGCCTGTCCCAATTGTTTTGGGATTTGTGCTGCTTGTGTCCCCCTTCCGTGAAAAGAGGTGGGTTTCACAGCGGTTGGGCGTGTACCTGGGCCGATGGGTTTCAGGCCTCAGATTTTGGCTCTTCTCAGACCAAGATGGCTCTGAGTGACGTCGACCATGCTCATTTTGCTGAGGCAGGCTGCACCTCTGCTTCTGGCTTGGTCTATAATTCTGGGAGGTGATGCAGGTTGACGCAGGTGTTTCAAGACCAGGAGCTCGTTTTGGCTCCACCTGTAGGGAATTGATGCTGAGAGTGAGGACACCATGGGGCTCAGGATGCTCGTCATGGTGAGTCTCTGCTTTTCAAACCTTTTGTAGCTAACTCGCGTAGCTGTCGACTGGTTTGGGTGCGTGGGCAGGCTGCCACACCCAGATGATGACTGGTAGTGGGGTGGAGGTTTTGGATAAAAAGATATTTGAAGTTTAACTCTTCCTCCATATCGGGCTCATTTTTGGTACCAAAGTACGCTTGTCTGAGTCGGTTGTAGTACTGCTGAGGAGGTTCTGGCCTCCCTTGCTTAACAGCAAGTGCAGCTGTTAGACCTGATTGTGCTGTCAAGTCAGAATATTCCTCCACCAGTGCCTGGCAGAGCGAGTCATAATCTTGTCTGACATACCTGGGCTGGCGTTCAATAAAGCTGCTGACCTCTCGACTAGATGTCACCTTGATCAGGTAAATCTTGTCGTCAGTGGTGGCAGCAGGGAATTTCCGCAAGTAGTATTCAATATCTTTTAGATAGATACTGGTCTCATTTGAGCCTGTAGACTCAGGCTCGAAGCGTGTTATGTGGCGAGCGATTTTGTCTAAGTCCCTGTCAGAGGGGCTTAAGTCATGGTCAGCAGTTGGCGGCGGATGCAGCCGAGGGGAGTAAGCCGTCTTCACCTGAGTAGGTGGAGGGCTATTTCTCTGGCGCTCTGTCATATGATCCTGTGGGATCAGTTGTGGGAGTGGTCGTGGAGACCATCCTCCTGAGGCTGGCAAAGGGGAGCAAGCCTTGTCTCTCTCTGGTGGGAGTGTTTTGTAGGAGGGAGTATGTTTGGCTGTCTCACATGAGAGCTGGAACTCTCTTCTGGTATCAGCCAACTCCTCCTTGTTTTCCTGCTGTAGCGGGGATTGGGTTACTCTGTCCCTGTCCTCTAGCTGTCTTCGCATTTCTTGCATGCGTTTTTGGTCAGCTTCTCTAAGTTTGCTATAAACCTTGACTCGTAATTTTAGCTCTTTAATTTCCCCCACTGCTTGTCTAAGGAGGGTTTCTGATTGGTCAAGAGATTCAGTTGTGTCTTTAAGTTTACTTTTGGTCCACTCTAACTCCTGTTCTTGCTGAAAGAGTGAGTGTTCAAGCTGATTGGTCTTTTCCTGCAGCTCAATTTTCTCCTCATCGACTCCACCCTCCTGTGGGAGGTGGCAAGGAGCCTGTAGGTCAGTGATGCGTTCTTCCGCTTCACTTAGTGACTGCCTGGTGTTCCAGCTGCTGTTCAAGCTGGTGCGTGTGCTTAGACTGGGCAGACATTACAATAGCTAGTTTTCCTAGCATCTGGGACAAGGCTTTGTCCTTTGAGGAAGTGGCTAGAGCAGTTGTTACCAGCTCTGCAAAAATTGTTTCAAGGTTCACCGCATCGGTGCCTTGTAGTTGGCTTGAGTAGCCAGGTACCATGGTCTCGGTCATGTGGGCCAAGATGGGGTCAAAGTGTTCCAGTGGGTCGCCCCCACTGGCTGCCACTAAGCGTGGGTCTGCCATGTTCACAGGCAGGTGCTCAAGTGGTTTGGTTATGGACTTTGGTGTGAGTCCAAATCAGACAACAAACAAGTGTGTCAACTCAGAGGATATGCATAAAAATACAAAAATGGGTGTTGCTTCTATAGCTTCCTGGAGCTGTTGACGTTCCTTTAAGTTAATTTGGAAGGCTGGAATCTGAAGAAAAGAAGGATCAAAATCAAATCTATGGACTCAGTTATACATTTTGCTTTAACAAAATCAGAAGTGGACTACAGATGTTAGCTGGTACAGCAGACCTGAGCCAGTAAGTTAAACAGTTTCAGCTAGTGTGTTTACTAGTTGAGAAAAAAAAGGAATGTCAGGTTGGAGAAAGCTGACTTTCAAGTCAGACTTAAATGACCAAACTGAAAATTCAAATTTAGGGTGAAGGCAAAAATAGGAAAATGAAATTAAATCACACTTGGGATTAAAGTTAAATGCTATAGATCAAATCAAAGTTCGTGTTACAACTAGCTTGACAATCAAAGCTCAAAGTCCTTAATGATCAAAGTCAAAGTTGAAAAATTGTTTGAGAAAAATTAAATTTTAGAATCAAGTTCAAAATTGGAAAAATTAAAATTTGAGATTAAAATAATTAAATTTCAAAATCAAAGTTCAAAGGCAATGAGAATAAACTCAAAGTTCAAAGTTACATTAACAAAAATCCCAGGCTGATTAAAGTGGATTAAATAAAAAAAAAATCAAAGCTGATTAAACTGAAGGTTTTAATTACCCTTTGGTAATTATCAAGTTATCAAAATTCCAATTGCTATAAAAGTCAGAGTCCAAATTACATTTATAATGAACAAGGATTAAAGAAAGCCTAGTTGGAAAGCTATCAATTCAACTTATCAAGCTCAATGTAGGTTTCAGAATTCCAATCAGTCCAAATAACAAAAGGTTAACAAAATTCAAATCAAGATGTTATTCTGTATTTATCTTATTTCCTGCAAGGATCAAAAAAGCACTACAGAAAAGGCTTCAAAATGACAAAGTCAAAATCAGGGATATTGCAGCAGTAATGAGAATAAAGCTTTTATTCAAATACAGCTGGATCAAAATTAGAAAAGCGAATCTTTGAATAAAAGATTGCATCAAAATTAACAGAACTACTCAGTGTAATCCTAGGTTAGGGTACGAAATTGGCTCAGTACCTTGTTACAAGCAAACACCCAATAGATCTTTAAAAGCAGTTATTCAAGGAAAAAGGAGAGCCTGTGCTCTATCCTACACTTAAGGAGTAACACTCCTTATTAATTTAATCTGAGAGTCACACAATGGTTTATGTGTCTCAAGTTAACAAGATCTATCACCAAAGTCTGGTTTAATTCACTCGATTCAAACGCTCATCTCTGTCACTGATGACGCTGAAGTCGATTTAATGCAGAGCATGCAATTTATTCCGCCAGCCAGTAGGGGAGCTGTGGCTCCGCCTCGGGCGCGGCCTATTTCTCAATGTAGAAGAAGAAGCGGCTTCCTCTCTGGTCCTCGGACCCAACAGCTGTTAGCTTCAGGCTAACGCAGTTAGCAAACCGTCGTTGCAGCAACGGCAGTAAATCAGAACACTGACGGACACCAGTCCCGCTCAAAATGGGGGAAGGACTCGCTCCTTTGTTTCAATGACTCAGCTTGCTTTCAAGCTTCGATTTAGCGTTAACTTAGCTCGGTAGGTACAACGCTACAGGCTGAACTCGGCGTCTTCACGCCTGTGACTCCACTGCCGGGCAGCTGTATTTGTTGAAGTAGCTAATTTCAACAGGATACCGGAGTTTTGCATATAACATAACAATCCACGGCTCAGCGCGTCAGACTGTTATTTATAGCCGCAAACAAATCACATTGGCACAGCGCAACTGTAATCTGTCTGCCTCTTATTAGGCCTTAAAATGATCAATATCGGTTAAGTTTCTCTCAACCAAAAGGGCATTTCATCCACTCGTCAGCGGAGATTGTGTGTAGCTTTAGCTCAGATTTCTCAATGGTAACGTTACAGGAATGCATTCAGTTTAACATTAGCTCGGTCCTCATAGCTCAGCTCACTACAGCTCTGTACTGAACAACAAAGAATGATGGCGCGGCGGCCAAACAAGTTGCACAAAGCATTTCATTTCACAACAAAGAACATGGTCAAAACTCACACACTTTCATCACTAACGTTAAGTTAAGAGGGAAGACAGGAGAGTTTCTAGGGAGCAATTTACTGGGCGATAATTATTTCAGTGGCAAAATTTTGGAGGGAAAAATTTTCCTCAACTTTTCTCAATAACTTCTCTGCATCAGGACTGTGTGTATAGTCTATTATAGTATGTCACAAGGCCTCACACGGAAGGCTCCATTATGTAGTGGACCTAAATTTATTAGTTATGCATTTTAATAAATTTATGAGAATTGATACCCAATTATGAATTATTATTCATAAAATCATTTCCTCGTAAGGGCACCACCGGAGTTGTTACAATCCTAGAGTCTCCGGACCTCTAGGTAGTTTTGAATAATTATACAATTATTACTAGTGATCAGTTAGTTAATAATCGCTCAATTATCTTAAATCAGTCAGTCAGTCTCATATCTAAAGGGTCAATTCTCTTGGCAGGAACTATAAATAGGCAACACACACAGCTCTTGATTATATTACAGTGAATTTATTCTCTAACTAAGGTGATAAAAAGATGGTTGGATACAGGGAACATAAACATTTGCTGAACAATGAGCCTGGAGGTTCGATTGTGGGAAGCATTCGACTCATACGGCATAGAAGAGCTACTGAAAGTAAACTAATGCTATAATTTAGGAGTTAAAATGGACATCTGATCACAGGACGTGTGTTAAGTCTTACTGCTTGTCGACAGCCTGCTTTTGGCCTGTTGCTGGTCCCACGCTAGCTGCCGATCCTGGCTTTTTGCTAGGGATTGTCCGGGGTTCTCCGTGTCTGATTGAAAATGCCTCCTCCGTCTGGCAATTCGGCTGTTTGCAGGTTTCCTTGGTTGTAGCTGGCGAGACCACGTGGCTTGGTCTGACCTCGGTGAAGTTGGCTCGACGAAAAAGGCTTAAAATGGAACTTGGTCGTTCCTGAATTAGTCCAGTGTAACTTAACGGACTCATAACTTTAACAAACAAAAGAAATAAAGAAAATAAAACAAACTGAAGGCAGATCGATGTCGCGGCACTTCAGGTGTGTAGCTTCAGGCGAACAAAGGCCTGTTTGTTTCGCTGGCCGAGTCTGGGCGTGTTGCCTGGCGAGGCACGCTGCTCGTGCCGAAGCATCCAGAGGGCAGAAGGGAAGAGCGAGAAGAGGGAAGAGTGAAGAGCGAGCAGGTCGCGTGTCGCTCTTTTGTTGCCTGGGGCGTGGTTCCCCAGGGGGCGTCTCAGGTTTCCCCAGGAACTGCCTTTCTAAACTTAATGTCTAAAGAAAAGAAATCTATTTGCACGTATTATAATCAAATATTTTCCACAATCGAACCTCAATGGTTGAACGGTTGTACTGTTCTAGGCATTTGGTAACAGGAAACAATTGTCACATTAGTCAGGATTTTTATACATTTAACAGCATTTCCGACGAGGGCATGTAATACTTATTTCGCCCACTTGGGGGAGCTCAGGTTACATGAGGAAAGCTTGGATTAAATCAAAGATCGTCTCTCCTTAGGAACCGGGGAATTTGTTGATTCATCCTTAAATTCAAGCTGGCGATTAAGAGTATAGTAAAACATTTCTTTGTCATCATTTCTAAAGGGATTTTGTAAGAAAGTATTATGAACAAGCATTGATTACATTAGATGAAGGAGTGTCTTGCTGAAAATAAAAACATTGCACAAGTAACTTCTTTTCAGCACTAATAACAACAGATAGCAACAACAGTTAACATAACTACTCAAATAGAGGCCAACATATTCAGGTAACTAAAGATTTAATTAAATTTAATTAGATGCTTTGAGTCTTTTGGAGCTTGCAGTCCTTTGTCATCCAAAGTTCAGTGTCTGGAACATGTCACACTTAGGTGAGACAAGGAGTATCCTTTTGATGTGGTAATAAACAAAGAATAAGGTCAGTTTCCACGGAAACGTGTGTGGTGGGGTAAGTTTTGATAGGCTGTTCAGGGAGATGCCAATGGCTGGCTCGTGTCCCTTTGTCAGTAGTTAACAGTCAGGCCCCGCGTTATCAGCTTCGGAATCAAAATGGTGCCAGTTTTATGGTCGGGATAGCACTTAGAGAAAGCAACTTTGACCCCTCCCCTTCTTCTCTGGGGAGGAGAAAGGAATTTAGGGTAGCTCCACATTTATTCCATGAAAAATGCACAAATCCACACTGTTGTTCACTACACCGTGTACATGTATGCTGGAATGAGTGAGGAGAGCTGAGTGAGCCTGTTATTTATCCAGCTTTAGGCTCAATCTTATCATCCCACAGAGACACATTGTCCCTGAAGTCTGGATACCACAGAGAACAGAGATATTTTGACTGTTACGTTTACACAGATTCAGAGCCACAGCACAGATGAGTCTCCCTCAGTCCAGGGTTACATGCAATATGTTTGGAATTCCCTTTACACGTGTTTTTCTGTCTTTCTTTCCTTTGGCAACTTTAGCTCTGCTCTGAACACTTTCTGTGCTCTTTCTCTTCTGTGCGATTTTCATTAGATCCTCATCCTCACTAAAGTCAGAACACACTGAAATGTTGCTGGTCTGAGAACATTCATTCAACTGACTGTTATACACCTGTTCACTGTAGTTCTCATTTTCTCCCTGGTCAATGTTCAGTTCTTCATCCACCGGGACCCTTCAACGCCGCATCAGCCGCAGCTACGCCGGGCACCGCGTCAGGTGCCGCAGTCCCATCGGCACCGGGGACCTTGCCACCGGTACCGGGAGAAAGAGCCACGGCAGGGACCGCGGTAGCCGCGCTGGGCACCGCGGCAGCGGCCGCCGCCGCAACATCTCACTGCTCTCTTAAAATGTTTTTCTGGCATGAGCGAATTAGATGGCCCTCTGCACCACAGCTAAAACATTTCATGGTTTCCGAAGTTGCAAAAACCATGTAATTAAATCCGTCCACATTGAAATTAAAAGATAAATTAATTTCTGCCGAGTTGTTCTTTAGCACCATGAAAACCTGTCTTCTGTGACAAACAACGTGTTTTAACAATGGAGACTTACAGCCCAGGGACACCATCTTGATGGGGGACATCACCTGTCCATACCTGGACAGCTCTTTTAACAATAAGTCATTTTTTAAGAACGGGGGAGCGTTGGAGATGGTAACTTTCCTGGCAGGGTTAACCAGAGGGAGAACCGGGGTAGAAGTATCTTTAATAATTACCCCTTTTTCTACCACATCGTTTACTTTGTCAGTGTGATCTAAAAACACCACAATGGCTCCGTTCATGCGGGAGGCAGACTTAATGCTGCCATAACCCACCACCTCTCCCACTTTAAACTCGCCTCCTCCACCGAGCAGCTGACAGCCGCCACCAACTTCACTGCATGTCGGCGTGTCAGCTTCACAAAATCCACTTCCACATCTACAACGGGCCTCCTGCCCAGCCAGGCTGGAAGCACCGCCACCAACAACACAACCACAAGAGACAAAACTCTCAACTAACACGATATAAAGAGACAAAAGACACAAACAAGAAAAAAAGTTTGAAAACTAACTCACGCACCTTCCACTCAGAGAGAGAGAGAGAAAATATGTCTCCTCATGCCATGAAGTGAGGACAACCAGTGGAACCTGACAAATAATTGAATAGTTAAGACTAACAAATAATTGTACAGATTTTCAAATTATTATTATTTGATCATTTGATATTTTAGGTTTGTTTTTACATTTTATACTGATTTCTTTTTTCTTTTTATTATTTTTTTATCAATTCTGTAAAAATTGTTTTTTTTGTCTATTAATATATACACACGTTACTGTTTCATTTATTTTTTATTTATTTTTTATATATATTTTTTAACAAACACACACACACACACACACACACGCTTACTGTTTTATTTATTTATTTTATTTTTTATATATTATTTTTTAACAAACACACAAACACACACACGCTTACTGTTTTATTTATTTTATTTTTAATATATTTTTATTTTTTAACAAACACACACAAGCACACACACGCTTACTGTTTTGTTTATTTATTTTATTTTAATTTCTTTTTTTCCCCTTTTTTTTCTCTTTTTTTTAAAACACAAACACACATACACTTTGATTACTTTATGCTTTAATTGTTTAATGAAATGTATGGGGCTGATTGTTCTTATGTTGTGTTTATGTGATGCTTTGGCAATGTTGTTATTACATTCATGCCAATAAAGCTAATTTAAATTTGAATTTGAGAGAGAGAGATCATTTACACTCCTGGCTCCGTACCTTTCATCCAGCGCAGCCAGCCGCCATATTGGCGTAATAACCGCAGATAATAAAGCAGCATGAAGCGGCTACATGACAACAACAATCCATAGCCTGGTATCAACCGTTAGCACAACAGTTTGTCCCATACACGGAGCAGCAGCACACAGTCAGGATGATTAACGATGCTTCACTCACCAAAGCAGGCTCACTTCAGCAGAAAGGCGCAGCGGCGGCTTTTCCTCTGGTCAAACTTCTGGAGGACTGAAGTTTTTCAGAGAGGCCGCAGACTCGTTGCGGCCCCGCAGTGCTGTTTAACATTTTCCACAGAGTTTAATAAACATTACGATCCGACCGTCACTGAGCTCGTAGCTGTTTCCTCCGCCTGTTTGTTGGGCAGCCATGTTTAACCCTTTAAAGTAAGCTCAGTTTCACAGCATCGTCCAGATAACTCCCGCTGGTGTCATGTTTTGCAATCCTCTCAGAAAGACGAAGATGAAGACAGGTACAGGATGGTCTCCCTCAAAGCCAGAGGTGCTTATCAGCTCACGCGTGGCGCTGTCAGTGAGACAGTGTCCGTTTACGTTAGCTTGCTGTTAGCGATGTTGCTAACCTGTTGCTATCTGCAGACTAGCACGGCTCTCACACAAAACTGTGTAGCAGAGTGACAAACTTATTATAAACCAGCCAGGCTACTGACTGTCTGTATGATTATTAAATTACAGCTTTCTGTCTGCTGCAGCTTGTGGCTAAGTTACCTCCAGAGAAAAAAACAGTCTGGAAGCAGCAGGCTGACTCGTAACTCTGCTCTGGCTGTTAGGCCCGCCCCTTAACCAATCACAAGTTTAGAAAGGTGACAGGCATCTACATGAACGAATCGGAGGCCTCTCTTAAAAAAACAACAACCATAGTCGGTCACAGTTCAGGGTCAGAGGTTACCCTCTTAAAGTGAAGGAGCCTAATATGACAACACCTACATGCTGCTAAGACATTTAAACTTTTTAACACAGAAGTTACATAATATCAGAGCTTTATTTGCCAGGTATGTGTGCACATACAAGGAATTTGACTCTTGATTGTACATTGCTACAGTGTAGAGAACACATATTTACACACTATAAACAACAACAATAAAGAAAGACTGAGACAATAGTGCAATGAGCAGAGTGCAAAGGATGCAGGAGTAAATTATTATTACCATTATTATGTACATGCTGGAGGTGGATGTGATATACAGGTACACATACATGAATACATGTACACAGTGCGATGGAGCATAGGGCAAAGGATGCAGGATTGAATAAGTATTATGTGCAGGTGTTATGTACTTGAGGTAGGTGGGTTTGGTAAACAGTATATACAATATGACAATATAGCAGTATGAACAGCGTGACCAGCACTGAGATAGAGAATGATGAATAAATAATAATTGGTAACCAGTAAACAGGTGGCTATTAGAGGCAGAGGAGACAGAGTGCGGGGGGCTCCTCCTGAAGGCTTCGATCATCTCCACAGTTTTGAGCTTCAGGAGTTTGACAGATGGGTCTCCTGAGGTGCAGTCGTTGGTGTAGAGGGAGAAGAGCAGTGGGGAGAGCGCACACCCCTGGGGAGCGCCACTGCTGATAGTCCGGGTGCTGGATGTGAGCTGCACAGTGAGCTGGGTGAGTTTGGTGCTGAGGATTTCTGAGATGATGGTGTTGAACGCCGAGCTCAAGTCTACGAACAGAATCATGTGTCCCTGGAGAGTCGAGGTGTTGCAGGATGTAATGCAGACCCAGGTTGACAGCATCATCCACTGACCTGCAGAGGGTCAAGCAAGGGGCCTGTAATGTCCTTCAGGTGGGCCAACACCAGTCTTTCAATGGACATCATGACTACAGATGTCATGTCGACAGGCCTGTAGTCATTTTATCCAGAGATGGAGGGTTTTTTGGGGACCGGGATGATTGTGGAGCGTTTAAAGCAGGAGGGAACTTCACACAGCTCCAGTGAACTGTTGAAAGAGATTTTCAAGATGGAGACACACCGTCTGGCCCATATGTACAGTATTTTATGCATATACTCCTCACCGGGGGGGGGTCCACTGGGGTAGCCACCAATTTTATTAGGGTGGCCGTGGCCCTCCCTGGTAGCACCACTGGATGGGACAAACATTTTATGATCAATAGCTTCCTTTTGTGCATTTGTAGCGCCTCCTAGAGGTCAATTTGAATGAGACTTGCAGTGTATGTGTGAGGTCCTTATCTAGACATATCCTGCAAGTTTTGTGTTGATTGGACAAACAATTTGTATTTTGTAGCCTGATTTGTGTTTTACCCCCTGCAGTTTGTTTGCATTTATAGCGCCCCCGGGTGTTCGATTTGAATGAAACTTTCAGAGAGATTTGTGATGATTGGAGAATGACTATGGGATTTATAGTGTAATTTGTGTAATGCTAAGCACCTTTCTTGCGCTTGTAGCGCCCCTAGGCACGTATGTACATCAAACTGTTCAGGTATATCTATGTCCAGAGCCACGCCCCTTACAAAGTTCATTGGTCCATATCTTGAAAAGTAATTGAGATATCGACATGCTTTATACAACTTTTAATAGGCTTGATCCAATGATGATTCACTGAAAATTTGGTGGCAATTGGAGCTACGGTCTAGGAGGAGATGTCAAAAATGTGATTTTCAAAAAATTCAAAATGGCGGAAAAGTTTTATAGGCGGACCTTAATGGTCCTTGAGGCTTTTTTGTAGAGCACATTGAGCTGCACCTGTGTGAGAAATTTCAATCAAAAGTCAATCGGACTTACTGTGTAAGGGGCGTGGCCTTTCAAAGTTTCCATTTTTAAGCCTTAATTACAGCGCCACCATGTGGCCGATTGGGTTCATATTTCTATGGAAGCTGATGCACACCATTTCCAGTTATTTGCCCAAGTTTCATGTTTCTAGCTCATTCCAGCTCACGGGAATTTGAGCCGGCGCGGCAGACAACAAATAATAATAATAATAATAATAACTAAAACACTCAAACATAGAAGGGTTCTACTGCTACGTGGTATGAACTCTAATTATAGGACAATACAAGTGAGATTAATTTTAAAAATAATTCATATTAAGTAACGAGAAAATGATGTTTGGATGTTGAAGGTGTAAATGAGAATGAATCTGCTACTTATCAACAAATATATGCACGATTACTAACAAGGTGAATTTGCTTTCCATTCAGCAAGAATGGACTAACAAAGCTGAGTAACCAAGAGTGTGAACTGGGTAGCTTCTGAGTACGTGTGACGGCCCCGAGAGGTCTTGGTGTTGGGCCTCTGTACTGTATACTGTCTGTGTGTTTCTCCCTGCAGGCAATTAAGGAGATTGGGAGCACCTGGCCGGTGAGCCCAACCTATTTAGGCCCGCCCGCCCAGACGCCAGTGTTGGTGCTTGTGCCTCCACATTGCTCTGCCTCTGTTCTCTTCTTTCGGATTAGTTTAAATAAATTTATGTTAATTTTGTTAAACCTGAGTTGCATCCTCCTTCTTTGTTGCGGCCTGAGAGCCGGGCTCGTACCCATGGCGGAAAAATGCTATAATATATGCATATAACAAAATAGACAACAGGTGGAAATTATAGGCAATTAGCAAGACCCCCCCCAATATAGGAGTGATTCTGCAGGTGGTGACCACAGACCACTTCTCAGTTCCTGTGCTTCCTGGCTGATGTTTTGGTCACTTTTGAATGCTGGCGGTGCTTCCACTCTAGTGGTAGCATGAGACGGAGTCTACAACCCACACAAGTGGCTCAGGTAGTGCAGCTCATCCAGGATGGCACATCAATACGAGCTGTGGCGAGAAGGTTTGCTGTGTCTGTCAGCGTAGTGTCCAGAGCACAGAGGCGCTACCAGGAGACGTGGAGGAGGCCGTAGGAGGGCAACGACCCAGCAGCAGGACCGCTACCTCCGCCTTTGTGCAAGGAGGAGCAGGAGGAGCAGCTGCCAGAGCCCTGCAAAATGACCTCCGGCAGGCCACAAATGTGCATGTGTCTGCTCAAACGGTCAGAAACAGACTCCATGAGGGTGGTACGAGGGCCCGACGTCCACAGGTGGGGGTCGTGCTTACAGCCCAACACCGTGCAGGACGTTCGCCAGAGAACACCAAGATTGGCAAATTCGCCACTGGCGCCCTGTGCTCTTCACAGATGAAAGCAGGTTCACACTGAGCACATGTGACAGACGTGACAGAGTCTGGAGACGCCGTGGAGAACGTTCTGCTGCCTGCAACTTCCTCCAGCATGACCGGTTTGGTGGTGGGTCAGTATTGGTGTGGGGTGTGAGGAAGGCATTGATGCTATGGACCGGCCCGCCCGTTCCCCAGACCTGAATCCAACTGAGCACATCTGGGACATCATGTCTCGCTCCATCCACCAACGCCACGTTGCACCACAGACTGTTCAGGAGTTGGCGGATGCTTTAGTCCAGGTCTGGGAGGAGATCCCTCAGGAGACCATCCGCCACCTCATCAGGAGCCCAGGCGTAGGGAGGTCACGTGGAGGCCACACACACCACTGAGCCTCATTGTGACTTGTTTTAAGGACATTACATCAAAGTTGGATCGGCCTGTAGTGTTTTCCACTTTGATTTTGAGTGTGACTCCAAATCCAGACCTCCATGGGTTGATAAATTTGATTTGCATTGATAATTTTTGTGTGATTTTGTTATCAGCACATTCAGCTATGTAAAGAAAGGAGTATTTAATGAGATTATTTCATTCATTCAGATCTAGGATGTGTTATTTTAGTGTTCCCTTTATTTTTTGGAGCAGTGTATGTTCGAAATGTTTAGGAAGTTAAGATGTGAGCTGGCATGTGGATTTTTCCCCTCAACAAGTATTAAAGGGTTTTTGAAACACTGCCAGTTTAGTAAGGGAAGTCGTGGTCCCCTGAGTTTCAGTGAATACATGTGCATTTTGTTGAATGCTGCAAATGTTTCAAGTGTTCTGAAAGTGAATCAGTGATGTATTTGTGGGGGCCTTATGCAACATGTTTGACAACTAAATTATGAATAGTTAAGCTTAATTCTAAGATTAGTAATTAGACTGCTTATTAGATAATTCATTTAGTCATGTAGTGGAGCAAAGAATAAAAATAACCATTCTTGAAATTTACCTTTTGGTTTAAGAGTTAAAAAGCAAATGTTTACAGTAAAGATTGAAGTAAGCTATTAATTTAATTGTGGGAGGATCCTGAAAAAAGTTGGGATTTCTGTAACACTCCACTTTTGGTCAGACAAAAAGTATGTACATTCATGCCTAGACACTGAAATTAACTTTTAGTTGTTTATATAACAAAAATTCAAGTCTAATTTTTGGACAAAGGCTGGACAAAAGAGAATTCCAGGAAATTGGTTGGGAATGTCCAGGCTTGTAGCCAGTACAAAAGCACCATTATATAAAGACTTGATTTTATCACTGTTTAGACAATTGTTGGGAAAATTGAATTTGAGCCATAAGAGTGACGCTGGTAAACCGGAGCTGTGTGCTTTGTTTGGGGTATAAAAAATAAAGGAAGGAGAGAAAGCAGGATCTTCTCTTGAGCTGTCAGAGAGAGATCCTGTAGGTCCGCCATGAACTAAAGTAATATAGGAAATAGGTTACATTATAATCCACCTTGCACCAGAAGCAAAATCTTAAAGGAAATATTAAATTGATATCTGTTGGAGTTTGGTTTCAGTTATATTTTCCATACCAAACTTGTTATGTTGAACATTTTACTGATTATTAAGCTTGTAATCCATACTTATTTTGTATCGTCCTGTAAATAAATTATTGTAAAACTTTTATTCAATCTCGATGGCAATTTTCTGATTTTATATTTCCATGAGGGAAAATCCACCACATAAATACACGACACTGCATCCTTGGATGAAGAAGTGTGATGTTGAGACTGCAGCCTGCAGACGCGGTAAATTATGGGTGGAGTCTTTACTGAAGTCCCTTTAAAATATAAATGAGCCTCCTGTTTTTTTCCACACATACCTGGACAAGACACTGCCTGCTGATCTCACAGACATTCACAGGAGCAAGCTAAGTAAGTCCGATATGGTGCAGATGAATGTTTGATTTGAATGATAGAGAATAGAAAACTCCTGTGGCTCTTCGATCTATAGATATAGTTTATATGAAACTATGTTCCAAATCTCTCTTGCAGATTGCTCATTGCATTTTCAATCTGTCGGGTTTCAGGTCCTATAGATGTTACTAATCCTGCGGAGGGTTCGAGTTAATCTGAGCTTCGTGGGGGTCTGTAATATACTAACTAACGTTGCCGGCGGGGATGAATAAATAAATAATAACGAGAGAGAGAGAAAGAGAGAAATCATTGCTTATTACGTGATTCAACATTTCCCTCTCTCACGCACACAAAAACGCACACATCATTCTACTATTAGCCCCTAGGGTATTGTTAAATAAGTTTTCTGTTCTCTCCCTGTGAACATGACAAAAGAGGAGGGAAGACTAAATCATGCCTACATGTGCTTCCTCAACAGGGATGATTTTACATGAGAAAAGTTGATCTACAGGGGAAACAGAACTGAAAGCCTGAAACTGCACTGACTTAGATTCTATTAAGTTTATATTTTGTTTATATTTTGTATATATTTTGAAATGACAGGTGCTACCTGAATTTTGTGTTTCTTTTTACATAAAGATTTCCACCATTAATTGGTGCAGAAACTTTCACCAAAATGTAGGAAATGACCTGTTAGGTCTAAACCGTGTGCACCATAGTGGCTGATGGTGGAGCCTGACTGTGCAGCCATCAGCACGTCAGTCAAGCGCTGCACAGTAGTAATAATGGTTGTGGATAAATGAATTAGTGACCCCCACAGATGCATGATTTTACTGCTTCCAAGGGAGCTCAGACCCTCCTTAAGGAGCAGAGCTCCCACTGGGTCCCACGTAACTGGACCCTGATGCTGCGTCGTGTTTATGTCCTTCCTGTCAGTAACTGTCTCTGCAGTCTGTCTGTTTTTATCTCCTCACCTCCGCAGCTTGATGGTGAGTCTGTTTCTGCTCTGTGAGGTTCATTTTCAACTAAATAAGAAAACTCTGGATTTGCAGAAAAAAAACAGCATAAATTCCAAATGAATAGGCCACAGCTGTGGCTGTCTTCCATAAAGCCTATTTTGTAGTTGGTTGTGGACTTTTTTAACAGAAGACATAAGGATTGTATGTTATTTTCTGCTCCATTAACATTTTAGTTGAGGTGACGTCACACCACTCACGGTAACACGACACCAAATCAACTCTGATTTCTGTGGAACTGACTGGATCTGTGCCATCAAACCAGTCAAACTAACTGAAGTTATGAGGAAACATTCATGACTCACCTTACATAAGACAGCAAAGAACTATTTTTTTTGTCTTAGTTATGTAACAATGGGATATCAATTCTTACAAATCTTAACCTAAATCTAATCCAACTTTTTTCTCCTCACGGTCTGCTTGTTGTACTCGCCCTGGCTCTGGAAATGACAAACTAACAAAGACACCGTTTCAGCCATGTTGTGTGTCAGTAACGTTTAATTACTTGCCCACAGACATTCAGCTTCCTTTCTAGTTCACCAAGACACGCTGTTGTTGTGGTGTTAGCTGTGATTGTTGCTGTTTGGAGCTGCTGTGCTCCTCTGGAAAGTCTCGTGTTGCTAGACATAAAGCCCCTACTGGGGCACAGGCCCCCATATATTTTTGAAACTGTAATGTGAAATGTGTTAGTATTTGCTTTACCAGCTTCCTTTGCGTATCCCATTATTATTGGCACTGCCATGTCAGAAAGGGCTTTGAACCTGTCATAAGCACACATACCTACGTCAGCTCCAGAGCCGGTCCTGACCTCCCTGGGACCCAAGAAAAATTCTGCTATTGCAAATTTTGCCATTGCTGCACAGTGACACCTGACACAGCAGTACTCTCACTGCAATCCTCCCACCTTTAAAACACTGTGTGTTTCTGAAATATGTCTGAATAGAAAGCTCTTCTAGAAAAATCCAGTGCTGGTTTGAACGGACCTCTGCGCACTAACGCTGTCCTCATAAAGTCTTTTAAGACTGGGGCCAATCTACTGCTCCATTAGGGTCTGAGCTGCTTGTACCTGATGCTGGCTGTACATCTGTGGTTGTGCTATAGGCTACTGGCTGAGGCTACCTGTATTTCACCTGGGTCTGTAGGACCTGCTAAAGAGGTCTGGCTGATGATCCAGCATCTACTGACAAACTTCAGCATGGCACCTGTAATTTATAAATAACAGTACTTGCTAGATATTGATATTATCAGCTCCATCTGGGCCACTCCTTTAATATATTTTCAAATTTAAAAGACTATATGAATTGACTGGATATGTGATGTTTATTATTTACTGAGAGATGTGCATCTGTTGTCTGACCTGCTAATCAACATTTTAATAATCAATAGTCAATGTGAATCCACAGCTTTCCATCTTGCATTAGTACAGAGTTGTATCTGATTAGAGCAAAGTGTGGAAAATAAATACATTATTTTGTGTTGTAGACATTTACATTCACATTTACTCATCTGGCAGACGCTTTTATCCAAAGTGACTTACATTTGAGGAACAACATACAAGCATCAACAGAGCATCAACTACAGATCTACAACTGACAAAACATACTAGTAAGAGCTCAAAGTTCACATCATATCAATGGGGTAGATACCGAGGGAAGGAAGTAAGAGTTAACAGAAAGTGCAATCAATACAAGATAATTGTAGGGGATAGAAGAAGAAGAGCACAGGAAGTGCATGTTAGAGGAGTTAGAGGTGTTATAAGAGGAAGTGTTCTCTGGAAGAGATGAGTTTGCAAGGGCTTCTTGAAGTCAGAGAGGGACGCCCCTGCTCTGATGGCGTGTGGTAGCTCGTTCCACCATCGTGGCGTCACAGATGAGAACAGCCGGGACTGGGATCGCTTTGTGTGAAGGGATGGCAGAGCCAGGCGGCGTTCGTTGGAGGAGCGTAGCGGCCGAGAAGGAACGTAAGTTTGTATTATGGAGTTTAGGTAGATGGTGCAGACCCAGTAGTCACTCTGAATGCAGCATTAGTGACTTGAATTTGATTCTGGAGGCCACGGGGAGCCAGTGGAGGTCACTGAGTAATGGAGTGACATGAATCTTTTTGGGCTGATCAAAAACATTCTGAAACATTTGTAAGGGTTTCACCGCACAAGCTGGGAGACCTGCTAGGAGGACATTGCAATAGTCGAGGCGAGAGATAACCATGGCCTGTACCAGAAGCTGGGTGGCGTACTGAGTGAGGTAGGGCCTGATTTTCCTGATGTTGTATAGAGCAAAGCAGCATGACTGAGAGACAGCAGCAACATGGTCTGAAAAGGACAGCTGGTCATCAATCATGACACCTAAACTTGTCTGAGAGTCAGATGATCACTGTCTTGTTTTAAAATGATGGGTTGCTATGAGGAGTGCGATCACACCTGTGTCTTGTCTGAACTGGTCCCACTTTTGTTGCTGCTGGAATGCACGGGTTTAATTTCATGCATGTTAACGCAAGTTCACGTGCGCCACAGTTATATTTTCTGAGGTGCAGTTAATAAACTCTGTGGCCAGTCAGCGGGTATCAAACGTAATAAAAAGTTGTTTTTCACTCTAACATTGTTCAGACACAAATTTTGGCAAGCAACCACAGACAGAGCAAGATGCACTTCCCAGCTGGGTTAACAGGACAGACAGACAGATTCAGTGCAGCGAACACATTAACTTACTGTTATCTGCTGACATCCGACTCTGAGAGGAGAGAACACAAGTTTACCTGACTGCTGTTTCCAAAAATTCTTTTGCCCAGAAGAATAGTCCTTCGTCACCCTCTCATCAACGTTATAGACACTCGCTTTCACCTTTACACCTCGTTTTTTTCATTTTATTTTGGAAGCGTAACCAGACGTTACATTTTATTATTATTATTATTTTCTTTTCTTTGCAAAACACTTTTTACTCACCCCTGCTACCTGCATGTGCTAATCCATTCTTTCACCCATATTCTTTGTCTTTATAATTGCTGTCTTTATAATAACAAACAACAGCTGTTTCGTGTGTAGGTTCGCGTCATTTCACGTGTGTTTTCTTGACAAAACGTGGTTTGGAGACCAGAGACTTTGCTAGTATTTCTTTGCTGCCCTCTGGCCAGACTGAAGCCCCTTTAGTGATTAGTTGATGCTTCATAGTCCTCAAACCAAGAGCCTTTGCTGTTAGAGCAGCAATGTCAACCTAAAATAAAAACAAATGAAAGCTAGAATAGATAGATAGAATGATAGAATATAAGAATGTTATACTGCTCGTGTTATTTTGTTTGTTGTTCTGTTTACTATCTGTAGTAAATGGGCGTGTAAATAGATCTGAGTTACCTGGAACTGACTTGGTTTCTGTCAGATACCTCTGGAGAGAAGTTATGAGGAAACAACAATCAATTATCATTCCTGGAAGAAGGGATGGGGGGGCGAAAGAAGAACATTTTAAAGAGAAAAACACGATGGGGGAGTCCTTCCTGTTGTCTGGGACAGGCACATTTCAGTACTAGTAACTATAACTAGTACTATAATTTGTGCTACTACTAGACAGTCAGATAGTATACATACAATCATCAGTGAGCTATTTAATTGAAGTCAGAGAGAATATTACTCATTGTAAGTAAACAAACCTCAAAACACTAACACCTGCATGCTGATTTTACTATAGATATACAGAACAGCTGCATTCCAGCTGTTGGGATGATTCATGTGATAACCTGACTGACTGGATTCTCTAGAACTGACTTTTCACACCTTCAGACCGGTCAGACTGCATCCTCAGATAGATAGATAGATAGAACACAATGATTAGATATAGTTTATATGAACCCTTATCTTTCTCATATGTATTTTTAATGCCACGACACTGCGACTCCACACTGGTCAAACTATAAAAAAGAAAGCAGAGTGTAAATGTAAAAAAAACCCTTCTGTGAGGAGAAGCTTGATCTAAAATCCATCCATCCATCGTCAACCGCTTATCCTGCGTACAGGGTCGTGGGGGGCTGGAGCCAATCCCATCGCCATCGGGCGAAAGGCGGGGTACAACCTGGACAGGTCACCAGTCCATCACAGGGCTACACATAGACAAACAACCACTCACACTGACACTCACACCTAAGGACAGTTTAGGTTCACTAATTAACCTAGTCCGCATGTCTTTGGACGGTGGGAGGAAGCCGGAGCACCTGGAGAGAACCCACGCAGACATGGGGAGAACATGCAAACTCCAAACAAAAAGGCTGGGGCAACCAGGGTTGCTAAAACCCCAGAACTCAGAAATGCGAGACAACCTTTTTTCCCGCAGACAATAATATTATTCTTTAAAATTGTTGTTAAAAGCAACAATAATGTCATTTGGACAGCGGCTGTGCAACTCCCAGCCTTGGATCCATTCTCTAACAGAACTGAAATCCTGTTCTACCATCTGATGACAGTTATCCACCTGTTCTTGGTTGACTATTTATGTATTTGCCTTTTATGTTTGTCCACGAAAGTCTTTTGTTTCTCAGTCTTAATAGATTTATGCTAATACAAATCCGATTTTACCAGGGAGTCAGGATGACTGAAGCGGAACTTTTGAACACGCTGAAAGATTTGGAAAGCGAGGAGTTCAAGGACTTCAAGTGGTATCTGCAGAAGGATGACAGCCTCGAAGGCCGAACAGCCATCTCAAAGGGCAAGCTGGAGAAGGCAGAGCAACGGGACACCGTGGATCTGATGGTGCAGACCTACACTCTTACTGAAGCTGTGGAGGTGACCAAAATCCTTTTAATGAAGATCAAAAGGAATGATCTGGTCCAGCGTTTGTCGCCCAGCAGCTCGGCACCAAAAGGTCAGTCAAAGGAAGAGAAGCACAAACATAAAAAACATGATGTCACACATCTAGGAAATGCAATTGAATAGAACAGTGTAGAGGTGGAGAGGAGTAAACATCAGGACATCTGTCTGATTTTAAAGTTCCCATTAAATGGAAAGCAGAGCGCTATTTGCTTCCGCATATTTATGTGTTTCCTTTAAATTTACAAAGCTGGGGATGGACTTGTTTACAGTAGCTGAAAACTTACCTACACCTACACCAACACTCCCCCAGTGTCTAATATGACCACTAGCTGCAACTGAGCTAACTAGATAATGGCAGCTACTTAGCAGCAGTTAGCACTTTAGCACTAAGTAAAGTTATCTGTCCATCAGAAAACATAAATCACTCAGAGTTAAGTCAGAGCAGCCGGTGGACATTAAAAGGATACAAGAAAATATTTTCCAGTTCAGTCATGTTTTTGCACAGGCAGATATCACTAAGGTCCGGCCAGCGCACAGAAACACTCCGCAGATTTATTTTAGCAGCTTCGGCAGCGTCGTTTCATTGTACGCAACATTTATACACTCCCCCAGGTGCAGGATCATCATCAAGATATTTTTATTGTTTTCCAGGAAATGAAAAACAAACAAATTGTTGTGCCAGATATATATAGTGCAGACATATCATATAAAATAAACTTAAAACACTTGGGGACTTTAAGAAAGTACAACACATTATATGTGAGGGACAAAGAGGTCAGACAAATGTGATGGTCTGAGAAAATCTAATGATTTGTGTTTTTCTGGCCTCCAGCAAAGTCAAGAAAGAAGGTGAACAAATCACAGGGTCCAAAAAGGGGACTGGACACTGACAGGTCAGAATTCTGACGTACAACAGATGAACATTTACACACTGAATGGAAAACTCAGTCGTGTGTGTGTGTGTGTGTCTCTATGCTGTCATGCAGTCCAGTCACAGTGGAGGGCGGCACTTCTCTGGCTTTGGAGCCGACATCAAGCCCCTCAGATGTGAGAGAGCGAGACCTCAGCAACAGTAACCTTGGTGACCCAGGAGTGAAGATGCTGCCTGCAGCACTTGTGGATCCACGCTGTGGACCGGACCCTCTCAGGTATGACCAGACAATGAGAGCTCAAACACTGTTGCTTTGTTACACTGACACACTGAGGACAACCCGTTCTCACTCTCCGACTCATAACATAAGGACGCATGGTCAAGACCCATCGGTGTAAGTTTGTAAGCATAGGTTCAACGCAGTGGGGGAAGCCCTGTAGCGTTAGTTTTTGACAGTAAAGGTAGGTATATGATATTTAACAGGAAAGACTGAGTAAGGAGGTGGTTGGGGTGGAAGGAGGGCCAGAACCCGGACTTTGAACCAGGAGACTGGGGTTCGTGCCATGTGTGAAACAAAAAACATGATTTTTTCATTGTATGTATGTTGTATGTTGTATTTCTGTTAACTCATTATCGATTTTGCTGATTTGTTTGTGTGGATAAAGCACTCGATCTAAGGGTGTAATCAATCAATCCCAGCTTGAAGGCCTGGTCCGATAAAAAAAAAAAAAGTTTTTGAAGTCTAAAGTCTGTAGCAGTGATGTTCTCATTCGTGTGATACCATTAGTGAGTTAGCAAGTTTGACGTGTTGCCAGAAACAAACCAGATCACAACTGAGAAATGTCGGTCCACTGCTTTCGTTTTACCAACTTGTCTTTGTCCATTGTTGTTTCACTAGGAAACTGAAGTGTTCTCTCTTTGTAACAGAAGACGTTAATAATAAGGGAGGGTCTTCAAGTTCTGGCTTCTCTCCACTGGCCATGAAGCTGAAGTCGCTAGCTAGCGAGAGGCTAAAGTGTGCTGTTTGTGTAGCGCTGAAAGTTCAAGGCGGAAATTTGGTCCGCCGCTTAATATGTCTGCGTGGAAACTCGTTCCCAAAGTCCTGAACCGAAACGGTCCGGTACAAATACATGTAGTTACACCCCTAGCTCGATTGGTGACTCAGGGACTGAACAGGGTTTTTAGATTTTTTTTACACACATTAAACTATGCATAGGAAGTCTCAGTGTGTAGCTCACCAGGTACAGTGTTCTTTGTTTTCATTGCATTTTGCTTGTGAAGTGGAATATCAGCTTCTCATCAGTCTCACAGTTCAGAAGAAAGATGTCTCATTTCTGTAATAATGTGTTCTTGCATTCATTCTCCTCACCTGTTCAGTGGGAGAAATTCAGATTCAATGAACATGGTTTTATTTAACTGAGATGTCGCTGTTTCTTCCTTCAGAGTGGAACGTGGTGAAGGGATGAGATCTGGTCTGAGCAAGTGTAAGTGTGTCTTCACTGTTATTCATGAAAGTTGTCTAAATTAAAAACGTGTGCGTCTGCATTCAGTTCTCAGTTTGTTTAATTAACTAATTAACAGTCAGTCTGTTAATAAAGCAACAAATAAACCCATCTGTGTCTTGTTCTCTCCTTCAGTTTCCTCAGATGAAGTCAGTCTGGAATCAAGCTCAGTAAACATGTCTTCCAATTCGTCCGTCAGGAAGAGGAAGATGGCATCAATGAATCAGTCATATGGTGAAACAGGCACATTTGGCTTCTTCTCTAAGCTGTGGCGTAGATAGTGAAAGGCTGAGTCAGTATGAGTTGTTTGTATAGACAGGTTTCCTGTTTAGTGAAAAACCTTTTTATTATATTCACAACACTGGCATAATGATAAATCCTGTAAAAAAATCCTATTGTTTCCTCAGATTATACCAGACACTCCCCCACATTGTTAAGCTCCAGAGCAGAATTCTGGCGCTAACAGCTAATTCTATCAATCATTACCTGTTGACTTTTGGACTGTATAAAGATTTCAAGCGCCTGTTAGCTTAGCCATGCACCTCTGTGAGGAATCAACTTCCCTCCTTCTCCGTGTTACACTTAAGGATGGCAGCACACGAGATGATACTGACATCAAATGTGATGAAAATGCTGTTTTTCTTTAATGTGCAATATGATGTTTGTGAATGTTGTGTGAATATGCTTTTACAGGTATAATGCATTGTAGGCTATACTGTCTGGAGAAATCAATGAATATGAATATAAATATTAACTAGGCTTCATCTCGCGCTCTTTTTTCAGAGTTTGCTGCTGTTGCTAAAGTTAGCTCAATCTAGACAAGCTAATATCAAGTAACAGCATCGAGTAGCAGAGGGGAAGGGGGAAGTGCTGACTGCTCCTTGGCTTTTCACTTGTCTGATACAGCCCATCATGTATTATGAAAAGGTTTTTTGTCAATGAGTTATTTGTTTAGAAATGTATTTGGTTACTGTGTTAATGAAAATGTTTTTTAAGAGTTTTTTTTATCTGTTGAGATGATTAGACATTTGCCTCTACGGTTTTGATCAAACCTTTCGATAAATGAGTTTTAACATGAATTTCTACTCCGAGTTTTGGTTTACTGTTACATTGTGATGTTGTATTCTTATACTTCACTGTTTATTTGTCACATATTTTGCAAGACTGTTAAAGCTTTATATACAAATGCAAACACACATATTGTCAGTATTGAAGATGTTTTGTTGTTGGGTTGAGGGGATTTAATGTAGCAGCTGCTAAGAGACCACACATAAGTGAAAGTGCAGGATGTGTACATGGAAAACAATATCTGGCAACAAACTTATTTTTTTCAGAAAGACTGATGAAAGAAATGCTGAAAGAGAGTTACGGAAGCTTGTGGATCAGAGACAGGAAATCACAGTTGAGGCTGAAAATCACTGTGTGTCGACTACAAACCTTATTTTCA
Organism: Micropterus salmoides; assembly: GCF_014851395.1. Lineage (NCBI taxonomy): Eukaryota > Metazoa > Chordata > Actinopteri > Centrarchiformes > Centrarchidae > Micropterus > Micropterus salmoides. The sequence continues at coordinate 34,783,357 of NW_024040263.1, read as the reverse complement.
TGTAAGATGTATTCACATGATTCATATCTGAATAGTGATGAAGGAAAGATGTTCCCTGTTTCTTCATCCAGGGTCGAAGATGATGGAGAGTAGAGGAAGTGTAAGTGTTTGTTCACTGTGATTCATGAAAACAGGCAGCACATGTTAAAGTAGTTTAACTCAAAAGCTAGTGTATCTGCATTCAAGTCTCAGTTTGAAACAAGTTCCAAAAAGATGAGTAACCCTGAAAGTTTGGTCAGTGTGCGAACCACACCATGGCTTTTGGCGGAGCTCACTTTTTAAAGGATGTTGGGCCGAAATGTGCCAAAGGGGGTTCTTTAAGAGCCACAAAAAATGAGCGAAGAGATCAGTTTTCCCGCCACCTATAGCGGGCCATTAACGGCAGAAACTCTCTCTCACTCACGTGAGGTGACTGAGCAGACTGAGTGGGTCCAAGAGAGTTTGTTGAAGTGAGTGAAGTTTATGATATTACACCAGGCTTCCACAGTGACAAGATTAGCATGCATGCTGATATCTTTATTAAAATGAATTGGGGATGAATCACCCTCATGTATTAATGATATATCAATAGCTTAATTTTACAGCTTATCCATGATGATGAAGATACAGAAAAATAGAAATCCATGGCAAAAATAACATATTCTCAATAGAGAGTAAAACATTTTAAAAAACATGGTTTCAGGGGAGCTCATACACTATATTGCCAAAAGGTTTGGGATGCCTGCCTTTACATGAAGCTTAAGCACATCCCATTCTTAATCCATAGGGTTTAATATGAAGTTGGCCCACAATTTACAGCTATATGAGGTTCACCTCTTCTGGGAAGAGTTCATGGGAAGTTTTGACCTTTCTACTAGAAGCACATTTGTGAGGTCAGGCCAGGGCTGGACTGGTAATCAGAATCAGAATAAGAATCGGCTTTATTGCCAGGTATGTGTACACATAGGAGGAATTTGACTCAGGATTGTACATTGCTCACGATGTGCTTACTCATACAAAAATACAATAACACAATAATAAAATAAAATCAGACACAGGCTACAGTGTAGATAACACTAATATACACACTATGAACAAAGACAATGTAGACATATTGACAAATAGTGCAGTGATCAGAGTGCAAAGGATGCAGGAGTAATTATTATTATCATTGTTATGTACATGTCACAGGTGGATGTGTGTACAGGTAGACATACACATATACATGTACACCGTGCAATGGAGCATAGTAGTAAGTAAGTAAAAGTATTTTGTACAGGAGTTTTGACTTGAGGTAGGTGGATTGGTATATAGTATATACAACATGACAATATAACAGTATGAACAGCTCTGAAATAGAGAATGGTGAATAAATAATGAGTGTTACCCAGTAAACAGGTGCTGATTAGAAACAGAGTTACTGGGTTATTGCACAGGAATTGTTCCTGACACTGTGAGTCAGAAATCAGCTGTTCATCAGAGTGATGGCTTGTGGGAAGAAACTGCTCCTGTGTCTGTTGGTTTTGGCGCACAGTGCTCTGTAGCGCCTACCAGAGGAGAGGAGCTGGTGTATCCGGGGTGAGATGGATCTGCAGTGATGTTTCCTGCCCGTTTCCTGACTCTGGAAATGTAAAAGTCCTGAATGGAGGGCAGGTTGGCACTGATAATTTTTTCTGACGTGCAGAGGACAGACTGGATGATGGCTGTGTAGAAGTGGATCAGCAGCTCCTTAGGCAGGTTGAGCTTCCTGAGCTGACACAGGAAGTACGTCCTCTGCTGGGCCTTCTTGATGATGGTGTCAGTGTTGGGCTCCCACTTCAGGTCCTGGGATTTAGTGGAACCCAGAAACCTGAAGGATTCCACAGCAGACACAGGGCTGAGTATGGTGATGGGGGGCAGAGTGGGGGGACTCCTCCTGAAGTCCACAATCATCTCCACAGTGTTGAGCTCCTGGTTGTCCTGACCGCACCAGAGAGCCAGCTGATCAACCTCCCGTCTGTAGGCCGACTCGTCACCGTCCCGGATGAGGCCGATGACCGTTGAGTTGTCAGCGAACTTCAGGAGTTTGACAGACGGGTCTCCTGAGGTGCAGTTGTTGGTGTAGAGGGAGAAGAGCAGTGGGAGAGCACACACTTTTGCCTCTGGAGGAGGTGGCTCACGTCCTCTTCACAGATCTTGAATGCAGATGAGGGGTCAGAGAGGGAATGGCAGCGTGTCATGGGGGGAAGGTGGTTGTTTGAAGATGGTGTTGGAGTGGGGAAGAGGTGTGACAATGGGCCTATCAAACCTACAATAACAGCTCGTCTGCCAGTTGTTGAGTATTCTGTTTTTTGGCTTTTCCCTCTCCTTTATTGAGTTATATATCTTTTTGTGGATGTAACAGGTTTGCAAAGTGAAAAAGCCCAAAGGGAGTTCCCATCTCCCACAGAAAGCTCCGCTCTGAACCACTTGAAAACAGCTCGTTTGTAGTGCAGCACTTCACCTCCTTTACTTGTGACGTCACAATGCAACATCACCTTAACTGTCTGTACCTCTGTGTGTGTATTGTTTAGGCTGCGTCCCTCTCTCTCTCTCTCTCTCTCTCTCTCTCTCTCTCCCTCTCTCTCCTTCACCCCCAACCGGTCGAGGCAGATGGCCGCCCACCCTGAGCCATGGTTCTGCTCGAGGTTTCTGCCTCTTAAAGGAAGTGAAGTAAAGGAACTGTTGGGCTTCTGTAAATAACATCACAGAGTACGGTCTAGACCTGCTCTTTATGAAAAGCGCTCTGAGATAACTGTTGTGATTTGGTGCTATATAAATAAAATTGAATTGAATTGAATAGCAAGGGTAAAATTTGCAACATGTTAACTTACACATAGAAGATTGATCCCGATGAGTTTTGCGGTATTAGTTTTACACATTTTAAATATGGGGAAGAGAGACAGCATTGGCATTTGATCACTACATGCATCACCACCAGTACCGTGAGTTGGGATATCAGACCACTACAGAACCAGGAGACAAAAAGTTGAATCGGTTCATCCCTACATACTATATAACAAATGTAATGAAAATTAAGAATTAACCCTAGAGTTTGGATTATCAATGGCAATCCGTTTTCCTCTTTGTATCGTCTCTGAAAAATGCTATGGAAGGGGACACTAGAAAAAAAAATAGAAACAGCATGGTCTCAAAAAAGAGGTCGCAGCAGTGATGAGACTTTTTACTAAAACCTTATTGTCAAGGGCAAACTAGCCACTATGGTTGAATGCAAGAACTTCAATGAAACAGTGTAAGACTGCTGAACATCCTGTTCTGGCTAGTCAAGAACCCCGTGGTAAATCTGGGCATTACTTTAAAAAAAATAAAAAGTCATGTAATAGATATTGTTACAGACTTTTGTTGTTGAAGCTGCTGGTTCCTGTTGAGCTTTGGAACGTGCAATGAATGTTATTTGCACAGATCACGGTTGAACCAAAATAAAGACACTGATTTTTTTTATTCTTTTACCTATAGGAGATTTAGTATGACCTTCTGTTTTATTTTCATCAAGAGAAAACTACTGTCCTGTTATCTCAACAAAGTAGCTAACTAGCATTTTAATACTTCATCTTATTCACAGGGATAATGCAGGTTGCACACTAATTAGCAAAAGGCAGCTGGTTCTCAGTAGAAGGATCAAACTTTAGCTCTTGAAGTTTACAGTTAATAAAGTTGTAAACTATAATCTTTTATAATTCTAGCTTTTTTTTACTAAGGGGAAAGAGTAGGCCTGTTAGTGGTCAATTTCATTTCACAATATTTGGGAACAGAATTATTTCAAAGGTTTAGTAAAAGTTGATAAACATATTTTAGTGATTACTTACAAAAATAATAATAAAAAAAGGATCTTGCTGCTGAGCATTTTAGTCCTAATGTATAATTATGAAGAGCAAATACAAAATAGATAGATGTAATAGATAGAAAAGATGAAGGCCCTTTAAAAAGGCCTACTTCACCATTCCACAAAGGTCATAAAAATGACCAACCACAACAGACAAACCTGAATTCCCCTAAGAGAAAGTTTAAATGAGTGCACTAGTGTAATAAGACATTTTATATAATTGAACCCTGGATAAAGTACCTTTTGCTGCTAATACTGCAATCTTTGATATTTGTGCATGCATCCAAGTTATTTCTGAATAACAGGTAAAACTGTAAATTCTCAATAAAGTGGCCCTGAATATTTTTGTAATATTCGTATCACAGAGAAATATTTAAATATTACTGACGATGTTAAAAATTTCCATTTTGAAAGAAACAAAAAGTCTTTAAGAGATACAAACACTCATTAGCTGAAATAAATTCAGGGAAAGACAGTTCCACCGCATGGAGGTCCCCTCTTTGGTAGGTAGATACTGCTCAAGGATCCAAGTGCCCTCTTGGCAATTTCTTGACGAAAATGTTCTGGTTTTATTTTCACAGACTCCCATCATTGGCCTATGGTAACCCCTCGCACATTCCTCAATTCACCCTGGACAGCCTATGCTACACCAGAAAGAGAGAGGACAGAGAAGAAGAGACACACACTCTAAAAGGTTTAAAGTTTTAAGACTCACAAGTTTAAGACTAGGCTACAGCTTTTCACAAGAGTGATAATGCTATATATATACATATACTATACAATGCTGTTTAATTTTAACTCACCGTTATACTATTTTACTGCTTTACTATAATTATTTCAATTTATTCTTTACTTGTTTAATAATAAAGACTGCCTTGATTCCAAATCAATGAAGAAACCTCCTACTGATCCTTTGCTGTTCCCGGAGATTCCTCCTTTACTTATAACTCACTGCTATTTATTTGTTTACTGCTAAATTTATTGCCATAAACACCTACTAGTTAATTCATTCAGTTTCATGTTTTATTACTTAATAAAGTCTTTAAATCAATGAAAAACCTCCTCCAATTATCAGTCAAAAAACACACAATGGAAGGATGTACGCACCCCTCTTATCAGTTACACACAGACATATCCGGTTTCGGGACGGGACTGGAAGTAGCTGTCAAAATTAGTTTGATGTATACCTTCTCTCTGCTATGGTAGCATTTTTCCACAAGGCAGCATAGATCGTCAGAACACCAGCAACAGTTCAATGTTTAGTCCTAAAAGACGATGCAACACCGACTCTGTTTGGGCCTGGAAATTCACAATCACAACCTGTAAGTATGCTTTATTGGTTGTGAATTATATTTAAAATAAACACGGCAATGTAACTTCAAGGGTGGAGTTGTTGTAAACGTTGGCTTAAACAGCTAAAGTTATAGCTATAATGCTAACGTTACACCTGATGTGAAAGCTACTGAGGAAACGTTGAAATTGTTTGGCCAATTTTTATGTCAAATTGAGTTGAAATATGGTGATTTTTGTAGGGGTTTATGGTAAGATGTGGATGTTTGTGGAATTGTGAGTAACTTATACCATCTGCTAGGTTAGGGTCGCAGTCTGAAGCGGCTTTGATTTGGATCACACTACCGTGTTTTTTACGACCCGCCCTTCTCTGTTTCTGATTTATATGTTGTATGTACCATGTAAACCTGTTCTGGTACAACCCCTAAATAAGATTTTGAACCTGAAAAGGATCATAATACCACCTCTATAAAATATATTCTTGTCTTGTAGTCATGGACATCAATCTTGTGCGAAGTCACGTCTCATTGTTTCATCAATCTGACCCTCTAAATGGATCGATGGTGTATTTGTGTGCGGTGTCCAACCAATTTTGGTCAACAATTTTTTGTCCCACTCCAGCCCTGGGCCAGGCACAGATGTTGGACGAGAAGGCCGGGCTCGCAGTCTCCAAATGAGTGCTGATGAAATCTAGCTAATTCATCCCAAAGGTGTTCTATCGGGTTGGGGTCAGGACTCTGTGCAGGCCAGTCAGGCTCTCTACACCAAAGGCGTGGATGCAGCTGCTCTTCAACGGAAACCCATTCCATGAAGCTCTCTGTTCTTGAGCTCCCGATCTGTGATTTTATGTGGCCTACCACTTCAGGGCTGAGTTTCTGTTGCTCCCTACCACTTTGTTATAATACCACTAACACTTGACTGTGGAATATTTAGTAGTAAGAGAATTTCAAATATGGATTTACTGCACGTGTGGCAACCTATCACGGTACCACATTTGAATTCACTGAGCTCCATTCTTTCACAAACGTTTGTAGAAGCAGTCTGCATGCGCTTGATTTTATACCCCTCTGGCCATGGAAGTGATTGGAACACCTGAATTCAATGATTCGGAGGGGTGTCTTAAAACTTTTGGCAATATAGTGTATCTTATTAACAGGAGGTGAGATCCCCTGGCTCCCCTGTAGCTCGCACCCTTGATTTAATGTAATTAACAGTCTGTATATAAAGCAACAAATAAACTCATCAGGTGTGTGAGATGATAAACTGCTGCTGGATTGTGTCTCGTTCTCTCCATCAGATACCTGTGAACTCACACTGGACACAAACACAGTACACAGAAAGCTCAAACTGTCTGTTTGTGATATCCTGATCATCCAGAGAGATTTGATGATTGCTGTAGGGCTGGAACGATTTATCGATTAAATGGATAAAATCGATTAATAAAATGCCTCAACACAAATTCTTTGCATCGATGCTTCGTTTAATCCATGTAACTATACAGCACAGTGTTTCGCACGGACATTTATTACTGTCGCACATCGCGTTTATGCTGTGAACATGACAGGATTATAATGTAGCCATTTGCAAAGCGGAGGAAGAGAGACAAAATGGCGAGGGACAAAGAAGAAAGTGCCCAAAGTATGTTATTATTTCATGCTAAAGAAAACAACAACTCTGGCTGTGTCACAGTCCGTCCACCGTAAAATGAAACTTATATCGCCTTGGCAACAGCACGACAGCAGCTGAACAAAAAGGTGTTCTGCCAGCGGACCACAGACAAGGTAACAGTGACAGCAACTTTAGTAGTTAACTGAAATCTTGATTGATTGTTGAGTTGAAGCCAAAGTAAGCCGCAGTCCTCAGCTGAAAATGTGAAGAAGTGCATTTGTTGTTCTCCTTTTTGGGCCGTGAATTGTAACCTCACAGTCAGGAGTTAACTGCATGTCGGGAGCTGCACCTTTTAACTCCCCTCCCTCTCTCTATAGCTCAGACAATCCCTGCTACCTGCATCTGCTAATCCATCCTTCACCCATATTTTTGTCTTTATAACTGTTATCTTTATTATAACAAACAACAGCTGTTTTGTGTGCAAGATCGCTCATTTCCCGTTTCACATTTCACGTGTGTTTTCTTGACAAAACGTGGTTTGGAGACCAGCGTCGGGTGACAGCTGCTGTCAGCTCCTGTAGTGTGTGTGTGTCCCTGTCATCGGTCAGTCAGATAGTGTGAACACCACACAACTTCAAGACTGCCGTGAAGAAAGTGAAGAGCTCTAAACTCTGGAACTCATTACCAACTGACATTAAGACTGTACCTGACTCTAAAATGTTTACTTCCAGGCTTAAAAACTGGTTAAAGACAAACCAAAAGTGTACTCATTTTTAATTATTGTAAGTAGGTAAGAGTTGTATATGATATGCATGTTTATATATCATGTTTATATTATTTTTTTAAATTGAAGTAGTGAAGTATGTAAATTCTATTGTGTATAAAAGCCCAACCAGGGACAGGAGTTGAAAATTAGCATTAGCTACAAACTTTATATGCAGCACTTCAGTGACAAGCTTTGTTTTGACACTATCTTTGTTTGCATTGTCCCTATCAAATAAATAAATAAATAAATAAAATAAAATGATGGCAGGTTGTGTGAACTGCATGGCCATCGGCCGACGCTTAAAGTCGTGTAGGCTGCACAAGCCTTTAGTATAACTTGTATAGCACTGGGGTGATGTGTGTGTTTGTAAAGCGGCTGTCTAGTAGTTGGTCTGATGTTTGCTGTATGACACAGTATGAATTTACGAAAGGACTAATAAATATCTATCACCTATAAACGTGCAGAGCTGAGCCCGATATGGGGGGGTGCCGCTACCAAGTAAAAGTACTTCTTAAACGACACATCGATGAATCATTGAAATCATCTATCAAAGCTTCGAATACTAAAATCATCGTTAGCTGCAGCCCTAGTTTGCTGGCAGCTGCTGTGAAGAAATGGTCTGACTCTGCTGTTACTGGGAGATCGAGAGGACAGGAAGGGTTTATATATCAGTGACTTACAGAGGAATCAGAAAGAGAGGAGACAGTGATTAGTGATAATAATAATCAGCCCTCTGTATTTCCTCAGCTCTTCAATGAGACACAGCAATACAGGAAATGTGCCAAAACCAAAATTACAACCTAAAAGAGGCTAAGATTAATTTTGAATGTTTATTATTATTATTGTTTAAAAGAAACGGCAGCAGCAGAGATATAAATGTTAAATATACTTGCAACACTAGTTAATAATTAAAAAAGTAGGCATGCTTCATGAGGGATCTGATGGAAAAGCCTTCTCCTGAGACACCTCCCATCACAGTGTGGAGTGTTTAAACAAACAGCTGCTGGAAAGTGGAGTGCATTGGTAGGTATATGCTAATCTATGCTAATAGCCATCCCATTGCCTCTTGCTGGCTTTGAAGTTATGTGTAGGAATGCAGACTTCTTGCATCAGGAAAAATGTGCTTGAGGCAGCTGTGAGACTCTCGCCCTGCAGCCTTAATGAGCCACATTTTCTCCCAACAGCTGCTAATCTTTACCCATATAAATAGCATGCTAATGGTTAATTCACCAGGTCAGTCAGGGAATAATTGTTTTGCTGCTTGAATATTTATTTTGACATTTTGAATGCAATAATGACTTAATTCTCTAAATCACTTTATGGTAAACTATGCATCTAAACAATTTTTCTCTACTTTAATGATGCTTTTATTGTTTACTGCAACAAGCAAGAGGCAAACCAGTTTAACACAGATTCAAGCCCAAACACCAGCTATAAAGTGAAAACCAGGAAAATCCTCAGGAGACAAATATGATCACATAAAGGAAAAAGGCTGAGGGTCAGTGAAACACCTAAAACAGACTGAAGATGCAGTGTTTATAAAGCAAATGCATCTGGATGTTTGTTTTGTGTGAGAGTATTTTAGTTGGTGGACTGACTGACTGCAGAACAAGCAGGAACCACCAGGTCTGGAAAGTGAATTGTATTGTATAGATGTCTATAACAAAATGAGGCTACTTCCCAGCTTATTTATTACCCCGGTAAACACTTTCCTAAGAGTTTATGGTCTCAGTCGCTTGTTTCTGTAAAGTAAATTATGGTCCCATTTAGAGGACAATAAGGTATGTTTTAGGGCGGAGGCTACCTTGTGATTGACAATTAGCTATCACGGCAACCTATCCGTCCCCCAGCTCCACCCTCTCGTCCAGTCACTTCTGGTTCCATAAAAACCAAGGTGGCGACAGCGAAAATGCCAAACTCAAGGCTTTAAAACAGTAGTCCGCAAACCCATGGGTGATGTCACAGTGGCTGCTTCTACTTCTTTCATAGTCTGCAGAATGATCAGAATTAAATTTGTGCATTTTTTAGACCAAAACTCCAACAGACATTGTCCTCCGTGATGATTTGGAGATTTCATCACACATTTATCTATAAGACAGCAGCGTAACATAATTGTGATTCGCCTCGGTGCAAATATTTTTCTCGTGCACCCCACCACCACCCCAACAAGAATGCTGATGTCCACACGGGCATACAGACACACAACAACGCCATGCAATTGCAAACCTGCAGCCTTGATCAGCACCACAGACAGCAGCCAAAGTGCCAAGTCTATCAAAGCAAATCTGACAGCCTTGCACTCAAACCACCACAGCTGCCATCTCGGACTATCAAACAGCCAAACTAGCTTTAGCCAGCCTATAGTAACATATCAACACAAAGCAGCTTACACAGTGTAACTCCACAGCAACTCGTCATAGGCCTACACAGTATGAATGAATGGATGACAGTATTTGATCACGGCATTTGTTGCTGTCTCTCGTGGACCCGTGGTAATCAGTTCATCAGAACGCACTCCACTAAGCATCACAGTCTAATCTTTTTCACATTGTCTCCCCCAACTAGTCGATCCAACTGTTAACTAAGAAAGTTCATTAAAGTGAGTGAAGTTTATGACACTGCCACACTTCCATAATGACAAGAATAGCATGTATGCTGGTATCATTATTAAAGTGATCTAGTGATGAATCACCCTCATGTATGTATGACATATCCATAAGAGCCTAAGTTTAGGCGTGGTCCATGATGATGAAGATACTGAAAAATAGAAATCCAGCGACAGCAGTGACAGAGGAGCAGCCATATCCTGATCATCCAGAGAGGTTTGATGTCTGCTGGCAGCCTCTCTGTAGAAATGGTCTGACTGGTCGCTGTTACTGGGAGTTCAAGAGGAGAGGTAGGGTTAAGTGACTTACAGAGGAATCTCTGCTAACCAGAGTTCCCTGAAATGTACTGATCACATTCCTGCTCCCTAGAAGATTAACCTTTTTTTTTTATTTTAGTCAACCTATGTTTCCTGTAGCGCCACTGTCAGGACTAGTAAAGCTAAAGCAATGATGAACTACCAACACCTTCTGCAAAACAGTGTGCATACAGCTTGTGTTAGCCACCAGTTGGTTTTATAGAGCTCAGTCTTGACCAATTAAAGCACAAATCTGTAGCTCAGATCTGGAGCCAGGATCCCCCTCATGTCACAGCTGGCCCTCCCCAAGCATCAGCAGCAGCCAAGTAGGACAGGAGAGCAGCGAACAAGCAGCAAAATCTCACAAATGGCTGCAGCTTGAAAGAACATCTGATGTCTCCTTGAACACACAAAGAGGAAGTCAGCAGCACCCAGTAATTGGGCTAATTTGATTCATCATGCATGCATTTCCAGAGCACCCTCTCATAACTATTTAATGTGCTCATCCCATAAAAAGCTTAGCCTAGATAAAAGTTGGGTCATTAAGATCAGAGTGTGCACTTCACTGCTGTTACTACTACCACGGCTGCTCTAAAAAAGACATACCACAGTCCGTACCGACCAGTGATCACAGGATCAGATCAGACTGCTGCAGCTCCTTTCAGTCCCTTTGCTGTAACACAGATAAAGTATTAAATGAGTCTAAACTGGACGTTGACAGTTTCTGTCTGCTTCTGTGTCTCAGAGGATTTGCCTATTTCTCTTCTTGCAATAAACAGTGTCTGTTTTGCAAAAGAAAAGAAAAGTATATAAAACAGAGAGTCCATGTTTGCATGTTTTTAGATAAATTGGAAGATTATTCTCTTTAATGGCTGGACAGGATGCTCAACATTTTGTATCTCAAATAACCATTATCACATATTTGTATTCTTTATTCAAGGTGCTGGAGCTTACTGGAGAATGCTGAGGTAACCTACAGCTCTTATAGACCTATTATTCTGGTGCAAAGCTAGTGGTACTGTAAACAAAGTCACTATGCGAATCTCATCTGGTAATAGTTGTGCTTAAGTAAGACAGTAACAGTAGTGAGTACTATTAACAGTAGCTATAATACTAGTAGCACTAACAGCAGCAGTTATAGTAACACTGACAGTAGGTGTTATACTTCCAACCTTCTCGTCATGTGCTTAGTATTTGGTGTTGTGACTCTTATAACATCTAATCTTTAGTGGTGTTTCAAGGGGAAACATTACTAAATCATAAGTCTTGTTCCTAATCCTTTGAACCATCTCAAAGGATAAAGTATTTTCCACCAAAGGTAACTGTACAACAATTTGCTGTAGATGGTCTGAATGAGTAGAACCAGTGGCAGAAACATGATTAGTGACAGTAGAACAAATAGTAATGAGGTTTTCTGATCACATACCTCTCTGTAGGGCAACTCGCCCATTCATTCTTTGTGATAGCTTAGCATCACAGTGTCTGCTTCACTTGTTTTTACATATTGGATTTTTTTTTTTTACTAAGGAACTGGTGGCTCGTCTTTATAATAAATCCATGAGAATAAATCTTGCTTGAGCTTCTGACGCAAGTTTCTGATCAAACCTCAAGTAGATGTAGACGTGGCTTTAATTGTAGCAGGAAGAGTAATATGCACAGTAGTAACTCTGATAGTAAAAATAATGGTACCAAAATTACATTAACAGTAATAGTAATGACAGTAGTGTTTGTACTAGTGAAGAAACCAGTATCAAAGCTTTATTAGGAACATGGTACGCACATATGAAGGAGTGTGTGTTTGTGTGTATGTACAGGAACATAGTCATGCTGCTAAGGCTGAGAAAAACACTTTTTCTTCCACTGTATCTCTCTCCTGCACAGAGGGGAGGAGAGAGAGTGAGAGAGAGAGCGAGAGAGTTGGATGTAAAATTCTTGCAGATGTAGTTTCTGAAATTGCAGCCTGAAGCTGTAAAGCGAGAGCACAACTATGCAGTCTCTGAGTTGGTTCAGATGAGATGAGTTTGGGATTGATGCTGCAGTTCACTGCTGTGGAGGGAACGACACCATGAAGAGGCGATGACACTTCTCTTGAACCACAGACAGACTCATTTCTCGGCAGTGGAGTCGATAATCAGCTCACTCACTGTCCTTCTTTCCTCTGTGAGCCCGTTGTTTCATCATCAGGATCGTCTGGATTTCTCAACACAGTTTTGTTGATGCTTATTCTAAAAAAAAACTTTACAAGACAAACTTTTCTTGCACACCAGCTGAGAGGAAGAGCAGGGGTTTTGTCTCATAGTTAGGTTCCTTCAGCAACAGCAGAAGAAAGGCTGAAGTCTTCAGAAGTCAAAAACACAAAGCTCGACCAGCTTCAGCCCAGAGGTGGATCTGCTGAACTAGGAATGAGAAAATAAGGACATGTTGTGTAATAATCTCTATTCAGTTTGCTGTTTGGACAATTTCGACAATTACAAACCTCAGGAAACAATACAACGACAAATCCAAGTCACCCAATCCACAGTTAGATCTTCATTCAAGTTCAAAACCTGCGATGGAGGGCAAGTTTAAGGACCATTCGATGTGGAAACTGACCATGGAAGTAGTCAGTAGAGTCTGATGTGGCCCATAGAAGTTTAGAAGAGTGGGATTTGGCTTCCCCTGCTTTCTGCCATCTTTGTCTGTCACTGAAATCAGGGGCTCAACAAGCACGCTGCAACCACCACAGCTAGTCAGTCAAGCGAATACTCTTCAAAACTCTGAAACACTGATTCCAGACCAGGAATAAAAAGACTCAAGTAAAAAAACTGAAGTTGCAATCTATATAACATCCAGTTTAAAATTAATTCAAATGAACACATTTGAAACATGGTGGGTGGTGTTCATGAAGGATTAGTTGAGTTCTAAAATTATTTTTTGGAGCAGCATCATTAGAGGAACTGCAACTGAACCAACTTGTAGAGTTTCTTCTTCCCCGGTCACCTCTGCTGTTTCATCGACCAGCGATGGTTCCCCCGCGACCTGCTGCTAACAAGCCCCACGTCTGCCTAACGGCGGTCCTCATCATGACCAGCCTGGCACTGATAGATGCCTACCTGGTGGAGCAGAATCCGGGTCCTAGGAGGATCGGCGTGTGCGTCACCGTGCTGGCGGGAGACGCGTGTTTCCTCATTGTGCTGCGATATGTTGGCGTCTGGGCTGGGTCAGAGGTGCACACGGCCAGGCGAGGCTACGCCATGATCCTCTGGTTCTTCTACATCTTCATCCTGGAGATCAAGGTCTACTTTGTATATCAGAACTACAAGTCTCAGGACGTGAATGTAGATGCGGAGATGACAGATGCGGCTGTGTCCCGGAGGGCTCTTACGTTGCTGTTGTCTGTCTGCATGCCCATCGTGTTCATAACACTGGCAGCGATAGATCATTTGGATTACTTACGGTCGCATAAGAAAAGAGAGGAGATAAGAAGTCGTCTCTTCTGGGTGGTGGTGGACCTGCTGGACGTTGTGGACGTTCAGGCCAACCTGTGGGAGCTTCAGAGGGAAGGGCTCCCCCTGTGGGTGGAGGGACTGATGTTCTTCTACTGCTACATCCTCCTGCTGGTGCTGCCCTGCGTCTCCCTAAGTGAGATCAGCATGCAGGGTGTGAACATCGTCCCGCACAAAATGATGCTCTACCCCATCCTCAGTCTCGCCACCATCAACGTCATCACTCTGCTGATTCGAGGGGGAAACCTGCTGATTTACGGGGACATCCGAGTGTCTGGGATCATGATGGGCAAGAATGTGGTCGCTATCGTCGTGAAGAGCTGCAGCCTGGTGCAGTACAGAAAACATCAGCCAGCTTCTCCTCCTGCAGATCGAGGAGCCGAGATGCAGAAGAACTCTCTGGGCGATGTTCAGATTTCCAACACGCAGCCAGTGGTGCTGCCTAGAGTCGTGATCGAGGACTTCACCACCATACCAGAGGAGGAGGAGGAGCAGGAGGAGGAGGAGAGTGATGACAGTGTGAGCAACCATGAGTGAGGACAAGACAAAGGCAGGAGGAACAACCCTCCATAATGACCCTGTGAGCAGCAACGGGTCAGGACCATTTACAGGATCACAATTACAAAATGCACAACCGAAAACATCTTTTGTTGCAGTTTCACCGTTACTGACTCACTTTAGTTGAATAAACCTAAATAAAGATCAGCAAAAACAAATTAAAAGTACCCCCCGCTCTGCCGTTGGTTCTCTCTAATGGACCTTTTTTATTGTTTTTTGTTACAGCAGTGGCTGATCGTGGAGCTCTCCCATGGGTTGCTCTCCACCTTCAGCTCCAGTCACTGCTGCTTGGCATAAAACACATCACTACCTCTTCACCAGCTTGCGAACGTCACCACAGACACCAGATAAAAACTCCGATAAACTGCCAGTACAGAGAGGTTTACCTGGCGGTGGGAGGGTTGATCAGCATTGTGGGAACTTGTTTGGTGAGGGCTTTAATGCAATGGATGTTGTCTGACTTTATCTTCTGTCAGTAATGTTTTATAACATGACTGAACAGGTGTTTCTTTATTGCTGCTTTCACATGTTGTTTTTGTGTAATAATTATTTGTGGATTTGGTGTCAGATCGGAGGTTCTGCTGTGTTCGTGCGGTGTTGGTTACTGGACTTTACCTCCTGACTGAACCTTCAGTTCAGCAGCTTCTTTCATTGCCTCTGCATTAAAGCTGAGTCTCAGCTCTGTCTGTCAGCAGGTGAACACTTTACTGCCTGATCGATACCTTCGTGAAGCAGGTTTCAGCCACAAAAACATTAGTTCTCACAGAAAAGAAATGATGTTGTTAACAAATATAATGAGCGGACTGAGGAGAAACTGCATCAGGTCTAGTGAACCAGGACCAGATGTGGTTTTGAACATCTCAGAGTATATTTGGGTGCTGACTGTACATCAGTACAGTACATCAGTGTGACCACTAGATGAAGCCAGAGGGTCGGCTGTAAAACATGAGGCATTAAAATCTCGTGTGTTCTGAAGGAAAAACAGATAGTTTTAAGATTATCATGATATTCTAAGAAGCATACAAGAAAAGTAAAAAAAAAGTATTTATCTAACCCTAACCCATTTAATCGGTTGAACCCGGAGACCCGGCTGAAAGGAAATCAGTTACAATACAAACAACATAAAGAGAACATCAACAAATTATTCCCCTTTATAATAATAATAATAATCTTTATTTGTAGAGCACTTTTCAAAAACAAGTTACAAAGTGCTTTAACAAGTGTGCTTTTCCATTCATGACAGAGAGGACAGATAATTCAAAAAAATATTATTCATCTGAAGTGTTATGAATTGGCACAATATCACTATATATAATCTTTTTTCTTTCTTGGTATATAAGTAGCAGAGTTCTTAACCCAGCTTCTTCGTATCTGTAAAAAATCACGTAAAATAATGAATCATGGTCCATATCCTGCCTAATATGTCATGAATGATTTACTTGTCAATTACAAGTAAGAATTTTTTGTGTATTTAAATGAGACAGTTCATAAAAAAATAATGTTAATAATAAACTTTATTTTAAATTCTCTGGAGTTTACAGAAACTAGTTTTTACTGGAGTACAGTCAGTAAGTGACAGACAGTATATACCTGTAACTAGACATAGATTATGGGCCTGTTTATATAAAGATAGATAGATAAATATGTCGGTGTGGAAAAATACTTTCAAAAATAGACACTTTTTTTTTTTTTGAGTTCTTAGTTAAAAGCCCGAATTCTGAGGTTAAAGTCGGAATTCTGAGAAAAAAGTCTTAAGTATGGGTACCTGTGATTTTACCATGTGAGAGAGTCACTTTGCATTGTTTCTCAGAATTCTGACTTTTTTCCCAGAATTCCGACTTTAATCTCAGAACTCTGACTTTAAACTAAGAATTCTGACTAATGTGTTCTCAGAACTCCAAAAAAATTCATGTGGCCCCAATCCTCTCCCATATAATAGATTATAAATATCAATTAACAAAATCCAAGGTGAGTGAACAGAAACTGCCTCAGTTCTTCTAGGTACCGTCGCACATAGCTGAAGGCATGTAGCTTGGCCCAAACATCTTATTCATGTAGCTTATATATTTAATGTTAGTGTAATTAATTGGAATAGTATTTCTTAAATGCAATTTCACTTTATAGTTTTTTGGATCATCTTAAAGAGATAAGTTTTTTGATAGGCTAATCTCTTTTAGTCCGAGTGCTAAATGAGTCTAAAAAATCAATTCTCTTCGAAACTTTACATGAGCATGTTAAGAAAAAGAGGAGAGATTATTCCTCTGGGGAACAATAGACTACTGTGTCCGTCAGTAAGATGAGTGCATCCTCCACTTTGTCCAACAGCAGACACGTTTTCCCTCCTTGCTCCGCCGTCCGGTCTGTTCCGGTCTGTAGGACTACTGACTGATTTTGGATCAGTGATTCTCTCCGGTGTTCCTTCTCACCTCAGCCCTCAGCCCCGCCCCGCTCACTCCCAGCGGGCATCACAGCGACCTGTCGCCGCGGAAAGGAGACGATGGCGGCGGCTGCGGACCGAGGAGGAGTCCGGGGGAGCGCTCTTCCACCGGACCCGGACCCCAACGCCGGGTCCGGTGCGGGCGCAGACCCCGACGGCCGCGCTCCGGTGCCGATGAATCTGTTTGCGACCTGGGAGATCGACCGGTCCTCTCCGAGCTGCATCCCCAGGTAAGAGGATTAGTGTTCGGCCGGAGAGGAGCTCCTGATCGCGGTGAGAGAGGCAGGTGCTGCCGCCTCGTGCAGGAGCTCCGTCAAACAACAAAGCTTTTATTCCCATTAGGAATAAAGGCTTTGTTTGGAGAGGAAACAGCGTGTGCGCCTGCCTGTGTGCATAAGAGAGATCTGTTTCTTTGTTGAATCTAACAATCTGAACTCGTATAGAATTACAGAGCATACAACATTATCCTACAGGTTATTTGGATCTACTGTTCGTTGCTTTATATCTGATGTTGATGTCCATTCAACAACAACATTTAACAACCAGCCAGTCAACAGGCTGCTGGTTAGAGCTTCACACGTTGTTCTGGAGGGAAACTCCTCATAATGCAGAATACAAACTGAGGAGAGATCAGTTTATTACACAGACCCCAGTGTTTGTCAGCTGATCAGTAAATGAGTCTCTTCCACCAAAGACACTGTAAAATGTGCTCAGTAAATGCTTTCTCATGTTGCACCTCTGTGAAGCATCACTAACTGGATACACAGTAAAGGAAGGATTAATATTTATTGATGTAAGGAAACTTATGAGGTCATGTTGAGGTTAAAGGTTCATTCTTAACCTTTGACAGAAATATATTATTTTTTGATTTCCTCTGGAGCTTTCAGCTGCATCACATGGCCTTCGAGTTTGCAGAAGCTGTAATAAATCAGTAACAACAATAAAATACAGCCTGTTATAAAAACCTCAAACCTCGGTCTCTTGAGAGAAAGTCCTGAGTTTACTTGACTCATCCATCCACCCCAACCAACAACGTCCGGCTGCGGACTGTAGCACCGCTCACGCCACGCCCCCTCGCAGTAGAGTAGCCGCTCCATCTGCATGTGTGAACACTGTAGTCGATAGAAGCTGTGATTTAAAAAATAAAACTTATTAACAACACAATATTATACAACTAAACTATAGCAGGGAATCATAGCATTGGCATAAAGTCTCTTGCTCAATTTGTTCTAATTTTCACAAGCTAAGTTGTGAAGTGGGTAAGTATAATAAGCAATTCCAACATAACCTACTATTGACATGAAAACATATTAATATTGCAAATTAATGCTACATAAATGTCAAACTGTCACAAAGGCCTGGAAACAGTTTTAAATTTAAACTCCGATCTTGGTATGTAAAAAATCACCACGGTCCAGGACAGATAAAAAGGTGGCAGCCAGAAGTTGTTTTTTTACATTAATAGAAAAACAACTAATTTCGATAATAAAAACCCAGTTTTGGCCTCAGGTTTTTCACCAGGTACAGCTCATGTGGCTTAAAGGTCACGGAGTCAGGTAATTAAAGATTTAACCTCTATTTCACTTCACCCCCAGAGTGACCACCAAAGGGATATTTTGTGGCCTATTCCTAGACTTAGTAAACAACATACGTTTGGTCTTATCTGCATTAAGAACTCATTTCAGCTGAATAAGGGTATTATGGACTTCAATAAAGGCATTTCACAAGTATTCGATGGCTTGTAAAAGATTTGATGCAAAGCACTATTTAACTGAGGAGGGATTATTGGGTCAGAATTAAAACTAAAAGTCTAAATCAAAAATGCATTTGGTATTTAGGATTGTGCATTTAGTATTTAGAACTGGGCATTTGGCCATTTGGGTTGGGGATTTGAGCATTTAGGATTTTTTTGTTTTTTGAAACATCGTTTTCTGAAACATCAAGTTGAAGTTATCACATTATAAAGTATAGTCCTCCCTCCAGCCCCGCTCACTCGCTCTATTTGGTTTCATTGCAGTGTGCTCTTTAGCACTCAGAGCTCCCCCTGCTGATCATAATGTGCCACTGCACACCAGCCGTTTCAAACCCAGCCTCCGTTATTTTGACCACGCCCTGTTATTTGCATACACTGCTCAATCCTAAATCCCAAATGCCCAAACTTAAATACCCAGATGCCCGATCCTAGATACCAAATGCATTTTTGATTTAGAATTTAAGTTTTAGACTTTTTGTTTTAATTCTGACCCAATAATCCCTCCATATACAGTGTCATCATCTTAAAAATAGAAATTAGCATTTGACACATTTTGACCAATATTATTTATATAAATAGTGAATAATAGTGGGCCTGGTGATGGGGCAGTGGATAAGACACGTGCCTTTGGTGTGAGAGACCCGGGTTCAACTGTGGCACATCCACCAGTGTGTCCCTGAGCAAGACAGTTAACCCCTAGTTGCTCCAGAGACGTGCCACCTTTGACATAGATAGCAATTGTAAGTCGCTTTGGATAAAAGCATCAGCTAAATGAATAAACATAATACAGAGCCATGAGGCACACCCTTCTTGACTAATACAATATTGGAACATATGACAATCATATCTAATACAGGGAGACCTGTTGCTTAGGTGGACATAGTAATTAAGACTAATGCAGAATGTTGCTTCTTGTGAAGTGCAACCAAAAGGTAATTTATTTTATGTCTTTTTCTAAAGCCTGATTATTGTGTCGATAAAACGGCATAGAAGAATGAACACCTTAAGCTGATCACCACTCACAAGAGCACCCATATATGCTGAAGCTTTCACACTCACATAACTTTAAGTAGTTTTACTTCAGGATGTGATGCATGGCTTGAACTGTAAAGCAGCTTGTTATCATTTATCGCAGGGCCTTGCTGGAGTTTGTATAAACATAGAGAAACTACATCTCCCAGAATGCTTAGGAGAGCTGGAAGACTCTGACCTGATCTGCATTGACCCTGGATCATCAGCATCGTAATGGACTTTAGATCAGACACAGATCACACGGGAGAGACAGAGACAACTTTGGACTCATGACATCACTGGTTACATCACATTACAGCAGCCAATCAAAGCCAGATGAAAGAAGGGAAACATGATACAGCTGATTAGTTTTCTCCCCCTCTCTGATCCCTTCACCTGTCTGTTTGCGAGTGGATTAGCAGCAGTGTGACTAAGCGGGGGTTAACGAACTCGTCCAATCAGAGATAATCCTCTTAGACAGTGGCGTTGACTCAGGACACAGCAAAGATTGCAGCAGAGGGAAACATTCAAGTTATTGATTGCTGAAAGAGATTCGTTCTTTAATAGTTACCCCACTAACGCACATAACCAATACTTCACTGGCTCAAGGAAGGTTTCCTGATTCATGGAAGCCTGCTGTTGTGGCCCCTATATTCAAAGGTGGTGAGCCCTCTACTGACTTCCAACTACAGGCCCATCAGTGTTGTACCTGTAGTATCTAAGGTATATGAAAAACTGGTTAACAAACAAATCACTGACCATCTCAACAATAGCTCCTTTCCACTGCACCCAATGCAATTTGAATTCAGGGCTAATTACTCGACAGAAACTGCTACATGTTATGTCATAGAAAAAGTTAAGGCATCACTGGATAAAGGCGGGGTTGTAGGGGCCGTGTTCCTTGATTTAAAGAAAGCATTGGACACGGTTATTCATTACATCCTATTGTATAAACTACTGAATTTCAAATTTTCTTTAGAGTTGGTCAGTTTTATCAAATCCTATCTTTCATTCCGCTCTCAACACGTCAAAATTGGTAACTATAAATCTAACCCCCTATGTCTTTCAGCCGGGGTCCCGCAAGGCTCCATACTTGGTCTATTCCTTTTTAGCATATACATTAATGATTTACCTTCTGTTTGTGGAAATTGTGATATTTTAATGTATGCTGATGATTATACAGTTACAGAAGAGGTTGCAATCAAGCTAACAGATGTGTTAGTGAAGGTCACATCCTGGCTTAATCACTGTTGCTTGCAACTGAATGTTTGTATGTATGTTTCTTTCCAAAGGTTCCTGCATAGACGCAGAGCAAGACATTTTCATTTCAGGACACAGACTAAAAGTTGTCTCAGAATACTAGTACTTAGGACTACACTTAGACTCAAACCTTGCCTTCAAAACACACATAAAGAAGGTCTGTAATAAAGTAAAGTTCAGTTTGGCTAATTTCAGGTATATCAGAAACCTCCTATCAACTGAGGCAACTAAGTCATATTTCCACTCATTGGTTCTCTCCCACATCACCTACTGTCTGATAAGTTGGTCCAACGCACACTCGACAGCCTTAAAACCACTGAAATCATTATACAAACAAGCACTTAAAACTACACAAAAGGCCATTTCGTTACCATCATTGCCATATTCTAGAGGAGTATAAACTGCTTACATTTACATTTACTCATCTGGCAGACGCTTTTATCCAAAGCGACTTACATTTGAGGAACAACATACAAGCATCAACAGAGCATCAACTAAAGATCTACAACTGACAATACATACTAGTAAGAGCTCAAAGTTCACATCACATCAATGGGGTAGATACCGAGGGAAGGAAGCAAGAGTTAACAGAAAGTGCAATCAATACAAGATAATTGTAGGGGATAGAAGAAGAAGAGCACAGGAAGTGCATGTTAGAGGTTAGGAGTTAGAGGTGTTATAAGAGGAAGTGTTCTCGGAAGATGAGTTTTCAAGAGCTTCATGAAGTTAGAGAGGGACGGCCCCTGCTCTGATGGCGTGTGGTAGCTCGTTCCACCATCATGGTGTCACAGATGAGAACAGGGACTGGGATCGCTTTGTGTGAAGGGATGGCAGAGCCAGGCGGCGTTCGTTGGAGGAGCGTAGTGGCCGAGAAGGAACGTAAGTTTGTATTATGGAGTTTAGGTAGATGGTGCAGACCCAGTAGTCACTCTGTATGCAGCATTAGTGACTTGAATTTGATTCTGGAGGCCACGGGGAGCCAGTGGAGGTCACTGAGTAATGGAGTGACATGAATCTTTTTGGGCTGATCAAAAACCAGACACGCTGCTGCGTTCTGAAACATTTGTAAAGGTTTCACCGCACAAGCTGGGAGACCTGCTAGGAGAGCATTGCAATAGTCGAGACGAGAGATAACCATGGCCTGTACCAGAAGCTGGGTGGCGTACTGAGTGAGGTAGGGCTTGATTTTCCTTATGTTGTATAGAGCAAAGCGGCACGACCGAGAGACAGCAGCAACATGGTCTGAAAAGGACAGCTGGTCATCAATCATGACACCCAAGTTTCTCACCACCCTGGTTGGAGTGATGGTTGTGGAGTCAATTTGCAGTTTGATGTTATGGTGGATAGATTGCTTGGCTGGAACGACCAAGAGTTCAGTCTTCAGAGGTTTAGTTGAAGGTGGCGAGCCTTCATCCATGCAGCCATGTCCGAGAGACAGTCCGTGATCCGCGCCGAGACGGTGGGATCGCCTGGCGGGAAGGATAGGTAGAGTTCCGTATCGTCTGCGTTGCAGTGGTAAGAAAAGCCGTGCGAATGATCGGACCCAGTGAGGTGGTGTAATTGCTTTATTGGGAAGTTGGGAAAACCTCATAAAAAACACAAACGTCTGCTTAGTTTATAAGATCTTGTACAGTTTAGCTCCTCCTCCTTTGTCTGGCCTCATCAACTTTAAATCAACTGCAAAAGTTACTAGAGGTGCAGCTAGGAGGGACTGCACAATCCCACTTAAAAAAACTGTATTCAGCCGTCTTTTCCATTTCAGTGTCACATCAGTGGAACTCAGTACCACCATCAATTAGAGAGTCTCCATCCTATTACTCATTTAAGAGTAATGTTAAGAAATGGCTTATTGATCCCATCCACCAGCAATAACTGTATCATCTATTTTCAGATTTGATCTGCTTGATCTTGTTTACTCAATTATTTGTGATTTTTAACACAGTGTAATTTTTTTTACCTTTTGTCAATTGTATAATGTATTTTTTTGTATTATAACAGCTTACTATTTTAGGATGCCTAATAATATCTGGCAAGGGAACTGCCGATGAAAACTAGCCTGTGGCTAACTCGGGTACGCTTACATTTGCTTGAATGTTGATCAGTGTACATTGTCCCTTTTCAAATAAACAAATAAACAAAAATCATTAGGTGAAAATGAAAGATCGTTTTATTCTTATGTACAACAGAGGGTATTCAGTTTTAAGTGTAAGTTCTGGTGGTTTGTTGTGTCTCGTGGCGCTCCTCATGGATCCATTTTAGGATGAGCTGAATGAAGATAACAACAGGCTCTGCTCGTTAGTTTGAAGAATAAATCAGGTGTTATTCTACATTTTTCTTAGTGTCAAAAGATCCTAGCATTTCAGTCCGTCTCCAAATACTGTCTGACTTCCTGTCTGTGTCAAACACCTCACAAATACAGTATTTAGTTTCAAATGTTACTCAGACTTCAGCAGACGTTACCCAACTTGTAAAAGTTCCTGACACTGCAGTGAGCGGCTCTTCTTAATCAACGCATAGTGATTCAAAAGTAACAACAATGTTGTCTGCTAAGCTGCATCAGACAAATCCTGATGCATTTTGCCGATGCACGAAACAGTTGGCTCACTTTATATATATTATATGTGGCATCTGTTCACTTTCCCTGAAGCTTAATATGTTTCAGAAGAGTATAAAACTTTCCTCTGAAAATAAAGAATACACAACAGAGTATTGATGAGATTGAACCCTGGGTATTTTTAGGAAAATAATGTATATTTAAATCACATTGTCATAATGTTACAGTCAATTTACCAAGAAAAAGCTAAATATTTCCAGAATAAAATGTAAACACTGGAGACTTTTAGACATTTTCACCACACACAGTTTACACTGTGGGTACCTCCTCCTTCTCTCCCTGCTGCAGGTGAGCAGGTGAGCAGGTATTAGCCGGTATTAGCTCCTCTTGGCTGGTGTTGACAGGAAGCTGTGGAGGATGAGTCCCAACTTGACCCTTCAGTAATGAGATCCCAGGAGTAACAGGTCTGACATTTACAGCTTCACCTCTCTGTCTAATGGGATTCTGGAGATGAAGGGGGCCATTGTAAGGAAAATATGGTGACGACACAGTGACTCATCAGTTCCCTGGTTTCCCTTTCAGGCCATCAGGAAATCATTTCTTCAGATCTCAACATATGAACATCTGGCTTTGAAGCTTCACTTATCAGTGCTGTAGTCACGCTTGGCTCTGAGGATGCCACTGAGGGTCAACTTTGGTCCAGACTGGTTCATCTGTTAGACTGGTTGGGAATTTGGTCCCGACATTTGTTGTCTCCAGAGGATGAAACCTCACAACCTTTCATCCAGCAGGTCAAAGGTTTCACTTATCCAGTGAAATATCTCGGCATCTACTGGAGGGATTGGCACAAACTTTCATGGTCCCCAGAGGATGAATCGCATAGATGGATGACAAGACAATGATCCCCTGGACACAGACACGCAGACGGAAAGACGCATAAAAAGGACTGCAAATGATGACAGGCCGAGTCAAAGAGAGCCCGAGATGCAGGTTCTGTTTTCTGAAAGCAGAGCTGTTCAACTGATTTAAATCTACGTGATGTTCCTGTGTGCAGCTGAAATATGAAATCATAAACAATTACTGCATTTCATTTGGTTGGCTGACACTTTATATTAAAAGATCCTGATCCAAATTAGGACCAAAAAAACACACGTAGGTGTATGAATACGTTGACCATGGATTCTAACCCGATTCTGTTTCGTGTCTGCTTTGTCGTCCCCAGGTTGTGTAGTCTGACTCTGAAGAGGTTGATGGTTCTGAAGGAGCTGGACAGAGAGCTAAGCTCCGTCGTCATCGCCGTTAAGATCCAGGTAAGATCCAGGTGAGGCACCAATGCTTCCAGGAAACTGAAGGTTTTATCACCTGTGAAGCTGCAAAACCTGCTGCATAACACATGAATCCACATGTGTCATTTACACTGGGGACACCAGGGTCATGTCCCCACCACTTTTTGAAAGCATTTGTTCTTAAAAAGCATGCAACAAGAAACATTACGCAAAAAATGAAATGCTTTGAGATAGGGTTATTTGCACTATAACCATTTCTACCATAAATTGGTGCAGAAATGCAAGAAATTAAGTGTTCAAAATTTCCCCCAGAACCCCCACTCATATATTTCAGGATTGACTACTTCTTCAAAATAATAAGCCCTTATGTCCCCTCCACTTTTCAACACAAAGTGACGCTCCTGCATTAATCAGAAGACAACATGAAGTCAGTAAAGATTCTTAGTCATCCAGGTCAGAGCAAGTTCAGTTTTGAACTCCTCCTAACAAAGAGGCTGTGAATGAAACAACATTAATACAGAGACTGAGGCAAAGATGCTGTGTGAGGTGAGAGGGACAGGTGCATGCAGGTGTGTAAAAACAACAGGAAGTCAGTTATTGTAGTTTGGCTGTTGATTCATCTACTCACCAACACAGTGGACGATTAAAATGTTTAATCTCATAGTTACGTGCAAAATTGAATAATGAATTCTAAAGTAGTGTATTGCACATTTTTTATTTAAATATACTGCTATATACACAAAAGTGCAATAACATGTGGTTTGCAAACACTTTAAACAAATAAGCTGAGCTTTTTCCCAGCAGTATTCCCTTTACACAGCAGCAATAAAACCTTTCTTATAAATCTCAACTTAAACATTAATGTAATCAAATCAAATATTAATCCAAAGCTGTTTGCTGCTGCCAGGACGTTACCTTTATCTAGCTTGGTAAAACAAGTTAGAGTCCAGAGCCACGATCAGAACATCAGAACAGGCTCCTCCTGAGCAGTTAACAGATATAAATCTGTTTTCTTTTATCAGGGAGCAGCAGAAACAGTCTGTGTTCAGCAGCAAGTGTCGCTGTCAGAGTGAACTAAAGTGCTCCCCTCACGTACACGCCCGCTGGCCGCTGAAGTTGAATTGTCTTGAACTTTCTGTACGCGACCTGCAGCACGAATCATTTGAAGATCCTCGCTGTTTGTGAGTTTCCAGAATCTATTGCTGTTTTACTAAACAGGACATCAACAGGAGGGAATTCACAGGGCAGAGCATTCCCGCAAAACAAGATGAAGGCCTGTCAGGTGAAGTTATGTAGCCTGTAATTTTCACTTACGTTAAATAGGCTACAGCTGTGTAGCGCACAGAAGCCGTTGCCATGGTTACTCTCCATAGAGCGCCTGCTGATTACTCGCGGAGTACTTTCCTCCCTGTCTGATCACCCCGCGGGGCCAAGAGACTACGCTGTGATTTTAAGGACGTTCCTCAGACCGACATCTTCCCCAACACTAACCAGCATGCAGTGTGTAGCTCGCCACCTCTCTCTGGCGTTTGATCGTGTGTCTTGCTTTTGTTTATCTGCTTCTTCACACGCTGCATCCAGCGCGGTCTGCCGAAGCCTCCCTACGCTGCTGGTTTGGGAGGCTGATTTGCAGGCTGATCACCATCCCGCCCCTCCTGTGACCCAGGGTTTGACAGGATGTGTGTTCAGAGCCAGTGAGCAACAGACTTTCAAAATAATAATAATAACAATATAAATAATAATTGTCTGCGTTAATTAAACAATGTGTTAACGCGATAATAACGCGTTAACGTGCCCAGCCCTACTGAAAACAAAATATATCTTACACTGAAAATAGCTCTTGCTTTTTGACAACAGTTGCATATTCTTCTGCCAAGTAACAATTATTAAGATAACAAACAATAATAATAATGTAAAACATTGTGATAATTTGACAGTAATTTTATACTAACAACAAGTTTCCAGTGGTTTGTGCATGAGGAGATAAACCTTGTTGTTTCCATTCATTATGTCTGCTGTAGTTCCAAAACTTAGATCATGTGACAAAATCCTTTTTCCACAGTGCTGGCACATAGTATCTTGATAAAAGTCTGATAAAAATGGTCTGATCCTGTATCTGTCTTCATGTCCGTCTCTCAGGGTTCGAAGCGGACTTTGAGATCCAACGAGTACCTTCTTCCTCCGGATGGACTGATGGAAACAGACCTGGAGCTCACCTTCTCACTGCAGGTCACACATTTAATTACTTATTTAACGCACATTAATGACGTTATAAAAAACTCTTCTTCCTTCGGTTCGTCCTGCTCCCCAGAGGACAAGTCGTAGTGGTTTCAATGGAACTTCGTCATAAGAGAGGATTATATTTACATTTACTCATTTAGCTGACGCTTTTATCCAAAGCGACTTACAATTACTATGTATCTGCTTCTCAGCAAGATGGGGGGGGCAAGAGACTAATTAGCCTACCTATATTGATAGCTTCTTCCCGTGGGCAGATTTATTGGTTCAATTTTTTTTATTTGTGGGCCCGTTTGTCTCTTGCTTGGTATCCATAACAAGAACTCAGTATTTTCAAGCTTCACAATAAAATATTTGAAACACAATTGCTATACATGTCGCACGCCTCTGGAGCCACTAGGTGTCTTTCTCAGGGACACATTGGTGTGTCACAGTGGACTCTCACACCAAAGGTGTGTGTCTTATCCACTGCGCCATCACCACCACTGTACACACACTTCCTACCTGTTCCTTCTGCCCTCATGGAAAGCTGCACGTGTCCCTCTGTCTTTCAGTATCCTCACTTCCTGAAGCGAGATGTGAACCGTCTGCATGTGATGCTGCAGAGGAGGAAGAGGTACAAGAACCGAACCATCCTGGGCTACAAGACCCTCGCAGTGGGAGTCATCAACATGGCCGAGGTACGACAGGTGTGGCTGCCTCAGTCTGTCCACCTGTTTGGTTCAGACTGAAACGTTCCTGTCCCCCTCAGGATGAACTGTAAGAACTTTACATCCAGCGCCATCATCAGGTCAACATGTTCATGCTGCCAACACTTTGGTTTCAGAACACATACCTGCAGAACTGATGACTCCCATCAGCCTCAGCTGTACGCTGTGTTTACTGCTAATGTTAGCATGCTAACAGCTAAGCTAAGATGGTGAACATTGTACCTACTAAACATCAGCATGTTAGCATTGCCATTGTGATTATTTAAACCAGCTGATTTTAAATCTGATTTATCAACATGAATTAAAACCTTTCACTCAAACATAGATAAACAGGTATATATTTTATCAAGCATATCCTTTCAATAATCATCTTGTTACACAATAATACTGGAAAAACTAGACTGTGAGTAACCAGGTGAACCTCCCCTGTGACTGTGAAATACTGTAGTAACACACATTTTGGACAGAGACCTCAGAACTACTGCTTCAAGGTTCCCAGTTCCTTTAGAGCCAGAGCACCTCTTTGTTGATCTAAAACAATTGCGATGAAAGTTGTGATGTTCTTGGGCGTTTTTGCCGATGAAATTGTGGGAATAAGTGAAAACTGCAGAGGTAAATGTGATATTTTAACTTTAGTCAACTGTCCCTCCAGGACTTGGCGGGCCTGACCCCAACCCTGCATATTTAAACCAGCTGACCGGGATGCAGCAGCCTGTGTCTCGGTGTCTCGTCTGACGTCCTCCATGTGTGTCTGACATTCTCTCTCAAAGTGTTGATTTCCTTTATGTTCGACCACGACACTGCACGTTCTGCAGAACAGCTTCCTCCTTTGGTGAAGAACATCTGGATCCTGGTCTTCACGGCGCTTTGCTGTTATTGTTGTAGGTAAATGTGAGACGTTGGAGTCGCACATGTCTGCAGCGTCTTCTAAACAAGGAAGCGAGTTTGCTGATGTCGTAGAAATTGCTGGTGAGGGATTGAGCAAATAATTGAGTTACAGCAAACTGTTGTCTTTAAAGAATGTCTAAATAAAAGAGAATGACAGAGAAGTACTGCAGTAGAAACTCAGCTGGTCCAGAGACCTGTTGCCTGGGGCAGCTTCGAGCATCTGGCCCCCAGAAAAGGGATGCATAATCATTTAGACAGTCCAGGTTTCTATGTTTTGGGGAACAGAGATCCTCTCCAGGCCTTGAATGAAGATTCAAGGTGAGAAGAGGAACGACAAGAGAGGAAAACAATCTCACAGCTCTGACCTGAACCCTGCAATAAGGTTAAGGATAAAAAACAATGTGTATATATATCTATGACATAACAAGGATAGTAATAATAATAGTAGTAAAAATAGACGTACGTGCATAAAAGATTAGATGTAAGGAGAAACAATTTTCTGCCATTACAGCTGACATATGACAACGATTTGTGGGATGATAGGTCACATTTGCAGGAAAGTTGTTGAATTCTCTGGGATTTCATGAATTTGTGTCAATAGTTGCGATCATGGCTGGAGGGCCTGTTAAGGCCAGATAACTAAAAATGAGATGGTCCAAACAGTCAAAGTCTGTATCAGTTCCACATCCATCAGAAGTGAACAACAACCTGCTGCAAAACACACAAACCACAGTAATCTGTGAAAACAGCTGCAAACTGTCTGAAGTGTGTCTTGTGAAGATCGGGCTGCAGATCTGACCGTCCTCAGCTCTCTGCAGCACGTCCCTGATCTTTTCTTTAGACGGTGACAGCATCACTTCTGTGTGTTGGTGTGTGTGGGCGGGTGTGTGTGTGTGTGTGTGTGCGTCCTGTCTCAGGTGATGCAGTATCCGACAGACCGAGCCCACGTCCTCGGTCTCCATAGCAACCTGAAGGATGCTTCGATGCGTGCGGCGGAGCTGAGCGTCCATTCCCTCTCCA
The DNA here is from genome assembly GCF_014851395.1 of Micropterus salmoides. NCBI lineage: Eukaryota > Metazoa > Chordata > Actinopteri > Centrarchiformes > Centrarchidae > Micropterus > Micropterus salmoides. Next base: position 34,753,750 of record NW_024040263.1, on the reverse strand, counting down.
GCCAGCCAATCGAACAGGAGGACGCAGGCGGTCACCACGGCAACAAGACCAAGTCCTCAGGTAGGAGAACAATGAAGCCGACCTTCTCTCTGTCTGACAGCATCTGGCGCTCATTACAGACTGGCTCCTGATTGGTCGGTACCAAAGTACACATGAGCTCCTTGACAGTAGTAGCCTCTGTGGCCGCCTTCCCTCACCCCTCCCCTCACCCCTGCCTTCCCCCCACAGACCTCCGAGCCTCTCTGATCCATTTGTTTCTTCGTGTTACAGCTGCACAGCACGCCGAGGCTGCAGGAACATTTCAGTCCTCCAGTCAGTTTGACTGCAAAACACCTCTGCTTTAAAATAACAGCAGCTGCATGTTTGATGGTTTCTCAGCATATTTAGTCTGATATCAGTGCAGAGGAGAGTCGCTGTGAAGCCTCTCTTCATCTCCAGTGTCTAAATACTGACGTTCAGCAGCATGTATGCTGCTTCACCTGCCGTGTGAACTGAAAGAGACGAGAAGATGTTACAAATCCTTTATCAGAGCATTTCAGTGTTTCAGGTTCTTTCAGTGAGAGCTGTTGGTGATTTACAGATCGCTCTCCCGACATGGAGAACTACTGGGAGGACGATGACGACAGCTTCTCCTCTGAACAGGAAGGAAGTGATGACGCAGTCCCACCTCAGGTGACTGACAGCTCAGCATAGCTGACACCACGCACCCGTCTCACCTGTAAATGGAATGCAGCCGTTGTTACTGTTTTTCACAATTTAAACAAAAAGCCTTTAGTGTATTAATCAGTAAGTCAACTCATTACAGATAGATTGATGACTCCTTTGATGATCAATTAATTTTAACTGTGAAACCCTGCAGCCGCTCCGGCGCCCCTCTCAGGCTGTGATGTTCAGAAATCCAAACAGTTGGATGAGACATGGAGACGTCTCTATTCTTAGATCTTTATCACTTAGCAATTTAAAGTTTGTCCGGAGGATGGTGCCAGATGACAGCTCGTGTTGTTTCCCAAATCCTCTGTTCATCTTCTGTATGGTGGCCTTTTTGGGACCCTCAGACTAAGACTGTAAGGCTCAGCTCTATACGGTCACACAGGATCCTCTTTTATTCTGTCAGCCTCAACTGTAATTTAAGTAAACGCTAACATCAGCATGACGACATTTTGATATACACTCACTGGCCACTTTATTAGGTACCTTGCTAGTACCGAGTTGGACCCCCTTTGCCTTCAGAATTAATTCTTCGTGGCGTACTTTCAGCAAGCTTTTGGAAACATTCCTCAGAGACTTTGGTCCATATTGACATGATAGCATCACGCAGTTGCTGCAGGTCCACATCCATGATGCGAATATCCCGTGAGATCTGGTGACTGTGGAGGCCATTGGAGTCCAGTGAACTCATTGTCATGTTCAAGAAACTGTTCAGTTTGAGGTGATTTGAGCTTTGTGACATGGTGCATTATCCTGCTGGCATTTTCGTCCACACAACTGCTCACTGGATATTTTCTCTTTTTCGGACCATTCTCTGTAAACCCTAGAGATGGTTGTGCGTGTGAATCCCAGCAGATCAGCAGTTTCTGAAATACTCAGACCAGCCCGTCTGGCCACAACAACCATGCCACAATTAGCTCACTTAAATAAGTCACCTTTCTTCCCCATTCTGATGCTCCGTTTGAACTTCAGCAAGTTGACTTGATCGCATCTACATGCCTGAATGCACTGTGTTGCTGCCATGTGATTGGCTGATTAGCTAGCAATTGAACACGTGTACCTAATAAAGTGGCCAGTGAGTGTATATATTCATATTTTACATGTTGATATGTTATGCCAACATTTGGTCACTAATATTTGGAGTTTCAGTATGTTACTATGCAGCAGTAAAGCATTTAACACACAATGTTAACACATTTAACATTTAGCAAACATATTAGCAAGCTCTGTTAGCATTCATCTGAGCAGAGGCTGTTTTAGAGCCCTGACTGTAATGACCTGAAGTGATGGACCTGTTGGTGTCAGAGGTTCACCAAGTCTTTAGGATTCATCCTCTCTAGAGTATGAATCTCTAAACCAGGATCATCCAGCACTTACCAAGATATTTTACTCTAAAGCGAAGTGATGGACCAATAGCGGCTCTGCTAATGTGGCTAAGCTAGCAAACGTTTCTGAATCGTATCGAGATTCACATTCATAACATCTCATCTATTTGTTTCAAAGGACTTGGATGATGATGATGATGATGACGTCAAGGGAAAGACGAAGAAGTCTCGCAGGAAAATGATCCGAACAGCTTCCCTGACGCAGGTGAGGACTAATCATACGCTGTTTTCTAGGAACACACCTGTCAGACTGCGTGCAGCACGTCCTGCCACAGAACATCAGTTACATTGTACGTTAGTCTGCTCAGCAGATACAGCAGCATTTATTGTAGTGTGTCAATGAAAAAGAATTATTGTAACATTGCATTGTTTAGGATATGAAAATGCTTGCAGTTTGACCAAATGAAACGGTACAAACTTCTTTAACTCTGTCTCACTTTGCTTCTGTTTCTCTGTGTTTCTGTTGTTCAGCAACCGAACTTCAAACAGAAGTTTGTGGCTCTGCTGAAAAGATTCAAAGTTACTGATGAGGTTTGTATAAAAAAATCTGTCTGCATGCATTTCAAGGATCATCCTAATTATTAAAGGGCGTAATGTCCGCTGCGGACGGGGGCGGCACCAAACACTAAATTGATAAAAATGTTAATAAGCTCATCAAATATGTATTTATTTATATGAATTACAATTTAATTTAATTTAATATCATGTTTTTGTCACTGTGTCATGTGTACAAAGAAGGCAAGTTCATTCACTATTAAATAAGTAGTTCTTTAATGAAATATATTTTCTCTCTTGAATAGAGTTAGTTGCATTTACTCATTTGGCAGCAGTAAGAGCTATTAGGTCGTACGCCATCAATGGGGTAAATACCTGGGGGAAGAAGTTAGAGTTAACGAATAGCGCAATCAATACAAGAGAATTGTAAGGAGAGAAGCAGAAGAAGAGCACAGGAAGTGCATGTTAGAGGTTAGAGGTTAAAGGTGTTATAAGAGGAAGTGTTCTCTGAAGAGATGAGTTTTCAGGAGCTTGTATCATGGAGTTAGGTAGATGGGTGCAGACCCAGTAGTCGCTCTTTATTGCGCATTAATAACTTGAATTTGATCCTTGGTCCTTTTGGTTTCATCACAGCTGGTCATCAATCATGACGCCCAAGTTTCTCACCACCTTGGTTGGAGTGATGGTTGAGGAGGCAATTTGTAGTTTGAAGTTATGGTGGATAGATTGTTTGGCTGGAATGACCAAGAGTTCAGTCTTAGAGAGGTTTAGTTGAAGGTGGCGAGCCTTCATCCATGCAGGTATGTTAGAGAGACAGTCTGTGATCCGCGCCGAGACAGTGGGGTCGTCTGGCGGGAAGGATAGGTAGACTTGTGTATCGTCTGCGTAGCAGTGGTAAGAGAAGCCATGGCATCGAATGATCGACCCCAGTGAGATGGTGTAAATTTAGAAGAGAATGGGCACCTAGCCTTGCGGCCCCTGTGTGGAGAGGCAGTGAGAGGACCTTGTCCTTGCCACAAAACATTGTAGGAACGCCTTGAGAGGTAGGATTCGAACCACAGGAGTGCTCTGCGCGAGATGCCCATTGCTGAGAGTGCAGATAGCAGGATCCTGTGATTGACTCTGTCAAAGGCAGCTGAGGTCAAGCAGGAGAAGAACCGAGGATTGGGCTGCAGCTTTAGCTGACCTTAGGGCTTCTGTTGCAGACAGAAGAGCCGTTTCTGTAGAGGGGCCACTCATAATACCAGACCTGCTCTTTTATGAAAAGCGCTGTGAGATAACTGTTGTTGTGATTTGGCGCTATATAAATAAAATTGAATTGAACTGAATTGAAATGGATCTAGGATAGAAATGGTAGAAGTGAATGTTCAGATCGATGCCACTCTCCTGTCTGTACAGCAGCTGGTTAGCCAAGCTTAACGTCAAGACTTGAAACGGGGGGAAAAAACTAGCCTGTCGTTGTCCAAAGGATCCAAAACCCACCTCCCAGCAGCTCTAAAGCTTCCTGACTAACACGTTCTCTCTGGTTTGTTTCACCTTCTCATCTAACTTTCCTCAACAAATGTTGCCTCCAAGGCTAAATCGGATCAGTCGTGGCCGTTTTCAGCCCAAAAACTGATGGTAATTTGGTGATGTGTGTTCAGCTGATTCGGTCCTAATGGTTTGTGTGCCAAAAGTACTAATAACCTTTAAATTAAATACAGATGCATCTCAGAAAATATGAATATCCCGGAAAAATTTCTTCCCGTAATTTAATTAAAAAGTAAATATATTAGTGAATACTTTTGAGATATGGATTTTTGATTTACATAAGCTGTAAGCCGTAATAATCAAGGTTAAAACAAAAAAAGGCCTTTATATTTAACAAATTTAGAATGTATGAAAGTTTAACTTTTTGAAACATGAACCTTTTCACAGTATTCTAATTTTCTGAGATGCGCCTGTAGGGATAAATATATTTAATATATTTGTGATGGGGCTATACCGGCTGAAGCAGTGAAACCCTGAAGAAAACCTAATCCGGCTATGTTAACTAACATCCTGTAAATCTGTGTGTCACCTCAAACAACCTGAGATTACTGAGAAGACTCATCTCTGTCATCCCGGCTGATCAGCTTGTGTCGTGCAGGTTCTGGACTCAGATCCAGTGGGTCAGAGTCAGGAGGCTGAGGAGGACCTGGACCTCCTGTATGACAGTCTGGAGGTTTACAACCCGAGTGACAGCGGCCCGGAGCTGGACGACAACGACAGCATCATCAGCACACCAAAACCCAAACTCAAGTCAGGCAATAGAAACACGTTTTCATTGTGTTACACTACAGAGAATACCTGACTACTGAATCCTGACTCTTGTCTGCTGACTCGTGACTCGTGACTCCTGAATCTTGAATCCTGACTCCTGACCCGCGAATCCCAACTCCCGACCCATCAACTGACTCCTGACTGTTGACTCCCAAATCTCGAATCATTACTCATGACTGCTGACTCCCGAATCCTGACTCCTGAATCCCGAATCCCGACTCTCAACTCCTGACTCTTGACTGCTGACTGCTGACTCCTGACTCCCGAATCCCGAATCCCGACTCCCGACTCCCGCCTCCCGACTGCTGACTCCTGACTGCTGACTGCTGACTGCTGACTGCTGACTGTTGACTCACAAATCTCGAATCATTACTCCCGACTGCTGACTCCTGACTGTTGACTCCCAAAACTCGAATCATTACTCCCGACTGCTGACTCCTGACTGTTGACTCCCAAATCTCGAATCATTACTCCTGACTGCTGACTCCCAAATCCTGACTCCTGAATCCCGAATCCCGACTCCCAACTGCTGAATCCTGACTCCTGATTCCTGAATCCTGACTCCTGACTCTTGACTCTTGACTGCTGACTCCTGACTCCTGACTCCTGACTCCCGAATCCCGAATCCCGAATCCCGACTCCCGACTGCTGACTCCTGACTCCTGATTCCTGACTCCCGAATCCTGACTCCTGACTCTTGACTGCTGACTCCCGAATCCCGAATCCCGACTGCTGACTCCCGACTGCTGACTCCTGACTGCTGACTCCTGACTGCTGACTCCTGACTGCTGACTCCCGACTCCCGAATCCCGACTCCCAACTGCTGACTCCTGACTCCCGAATCCTGACTCCTGACTCCCGAATCCCGAATCCCGACTGCTGACTCCTGACTCCTGAATCCCGAATCCCGAATCCCGACTCCCGACTGCTGACTCCTGACTCCTGACTGTTGACTCCCAAATCTCGAATCATTACTCCTGACTGCTGACTCCTGACTCCTGACTCCTGACTCCCGAATCCCGAATCCCGAATCCCGACTCCCGACTCCTGACTCCTGACTCCCGACTGCTGACTCCTGACTGTTGACTCCCAAATCTCGAATCATTACTCCTGACTGCTGACTCCCAAATCCTGACTCCTGACTCTTGACTGCTGACTCCTGACTCCCGAATCCCGACTCCTGACTGCTGACTCCTGACTGCTGACTCCTGAATCCTGACTCCCGAATCCTGACTGCTGACTCCTGATTCCTGACTCCTGACTTCTGATTCCTGACTCCCGAATCCTGACTGCTGACTCCTGACTTCTGATTCCTGACTCCTGAATCCCGACTCCTGACTGCTGACTCCTGACTCGTGGATGTTCAGATAATGAATCACTGCTGGCTTCAGATTTACTGGTTGGACCAGTAAATATTCCGAGGTTATCAGAGACAGTTTAAAAACTCTTGTGTGACGCCTGAGAGCAGGCCGGGCTGCATCTGTTGTGGAGCAGTTGGTTCTCGACCAGAGAGGGTTTGAGAAAACACATAGCTAACATGATAGCTTCCTCCATTTTGGACTCCCGGATCTCCCACTTAATCCCATCAAAGTTAAACTCTGAGCTAAAGCCTCATGCTAATGTACTTTGCCTCTGTGGATCAGTCATCTGATCCAGCAGTTCCACTGAGGTAAACTGATTTCAGTCCAGACTTTTACAATCAGCTGTCACCGAGCTGAACAGTTAGACCCTGGTCTGATTCTCAGCAGCAACACAAAACAGTTTGTGAAGTGTTCGTGTATTTTGTAAATGCAGATGAAAGATGTTCACATGCACAGGATCCTGGTTAGGAAGTGGTCTTTGGAGGATCCCAGTTATTTTTCACCTGGGTTTGGATCAGGGGTACTTAAATACACCTACCCGACTTCCACTGTGTCACAGTCTGTACAGAAAGAACTGTGGATGTAAAACACATTCCCATCATGTATCATGTATCAGCAGTGTTAAATACACTGTCAGCCAATCACATCACTGGTCACAGAGAAGCATGACGACAACATGTGAAGTTGTCTGGGTGTTGCAGAGCGACAGGATGTGAACACACAGCGCAGCTGGCGTTCAGCAAAGTTAATTAGTTCAATGATGATGGAAACATTGATATGATCGCATTAATCCAACGCCATGCCAGGGATAATTCTACTGTATTCAGGATGTAACACTCACCTGATGTCTTAAAATGTGACACAGCAACATTTTCCGTAATGTATCTCCAGAATCAAACATGAACCGCTGATTTTTATTTATTTATTTATTTAAACATTTGAAGTTGACACTTTGTCACATTGATATATTAAAATGGACAATTTCAGTGTGATTTTAGTAAGATCAGGTGCAGGACCAGCCACAGGTGTTACGTGTTTGCTTGTATTTGATGCTGTCGCTGTAAAGGTGCCTCTCTGTGTGTGACGTCTGACCCACAGGCCTTTCTTCGAGGGGATTTCTCAGTCGAGCTCTCAGACTGAGATCGGGAGTACGAACAGTCAGAGGGGCCAACAGAAAGAACAGACTGCAGCAGTGAGTACAACGGATACTCTGATCAAACACGCTCACAGTGTTTTCAAAATGCCACTGACCTGGAGAGAAAGAGTTAAAGGGAATCAGCATCATCAGTCCTGTGGATTTCTGTTTCTGCAACATGAGCTCTGAACATTATACATCTGTTAACGAAATCAAGAAGTCTGAATGTGGCTTTGGTCTGATATGTCCTGAATAGGCCACCGTACATAAACTGAACCCTTTGATTTAGGTTTAGCTTTCCTCTGGCTCCACCCTCGTAAACTTTACATTCATCCATCAGTCGTTCCTGATGTTTCACTAACATTAAAGCCTCATCAGGCCACAAAATGGCCGCAGACACTCTGTACTGTTGTTGTGATTTTGCTTGTAGGCAGGATGTGATGTAACAACCTCTCTCTTTTCAGATCTGACAAAGTGGCAAATTTCTGTCCCGTTCCTGTTTACAGCATTTTCAGCCCTTGCAGCCTCTTTCTTGACGTCAGTAAAGCCTGTGAGGGTTCAGGGCTCAGGGTTTAGGGGGGACAACCCTTACAGGCTTTACTGCTTATCTGAAAAGAGATGAATGTGAATGTGTGAATGTTTTTGGTGCAGAAGAAGAGTCAGCCACAGACTCTGCTGCTCCCTGCAGGCCAGAGGCTGTAACCACTCTCTGTTGTCATTAACAGGCAGCAGAGCGGCAGTCTCCAGAGCGTCCTGCAGCTCAGGGGCCTCGAGGCCCCGAGGAGTCCAGAGGAGAGGAGGCCGTCCCCGGGGTGAGTGTGGACCAGGGACCTACTGTCTATCAGTGCCAACACACTCACACACAAGCATTCACACTTCTTCTTCTTTTCACAGGAAGTCGAGGACGTTGCTGTGGGAACAGATGCAGGCCCGGCCGCCAAACTCTGTAAAACTGAGTCCCAAACACACATGTCACCGAGGTACACATACACACACACACATACACACACACACACACACACCTACACACAAGACAGGACGTCAGCTGTCTGTCTGCTCTCTCTGCAGTAAGACAGGAAGTCAGCTGTCTCGCCATCCTTGGAGCGTCTCCATGAAGGACAGGCAGAACTCTAGAGGGACAGACAGAACCAGCAGCGTGGACAGTGAGACGTCGGTGGACTGCAGGATGCCTCCTCCCCAGGTGAGACAGGTGAAACGTCTGAGTAGACCTTTCAGAATAAAAGCAGAAACTCTGTGATTATCTGTTTAAAATCTGTCTGAATTCTTGTATCTCGACACGTGAACAGACCTCAGGGAAGAAGCTGCTGAGTAAATGTTTAAATTAAAAGAGAAATGAGCAGAATGATGAATCTGGAAGCAGCGATAGAACAGCAGGAAATATCCAGAACAAAACTGCAAACTGGAACTTTTTCAGGTTTTCTGCACTGTGAGAAACTAAAGACTGGTTCACGTGTCACAAACACCAAAAGTCCATTTAGAAAAAAAAAAACAGTTCCAAAGCATGTTGCGTTCTCATCACACAATCATCAGAAATTTCTGCAACACACTCCAGAGTCAGGACAGTAGCATAGAAAGCCAATGCAAAAGTAACTTTAACCTGCGTCCTCTCTAGCGGCCAGCAGGGGGCGACTTAAACCTGCGTCCTCTCTAGCGGCCAGCAGGGGGCGACTTAAACCTGCGTCCTCTCTAGCAGCCAGCAGGGGGCAACTTAAACCTGCGTCCTCTCTAACGGCCAGCAGGGGGCGACTTAAACCTGCGTCCTCTCTAGCAGCCAGCAGGGGGCGACTTAAACCTGCGTCCTCTCTAGCGGCCAGCAGGGGGCGACTTAAACCTGCGTCCTCTCTAACGGCCAGCAGGGGGCGACTTAAACCTGCGTTCTCTCCAGCAGCCAGCAGGGGGCGACTTAAACCTGCGTCCTCTCCAGCAGCCAGCAGGGGGCGACTTAAACCTGCGTCCTCTCCAGCGGCCAGCAGGGGGCGCCTTAAACCTGCGTCCTCTCCAGCAGCCAACAGGGGGCGACTTAAACCTGCGTCCTCTCCAGCGGCCAGCAGGGGGCGCCTTAAACCTGCGTCCTCTCTACCAGCCAACAGGGGGCGACTTAAACCTGCGTTCTCTCCAGCAGCCAGCAGGGGGCGACTTAAACCTGCGTCCTCTCCAGCGGCCAGCAGGGGGCGCCTTAAACCTGCGTCCTCTCCAGCAGCCAGCAGGGGGCGACTCCAGCGGCTGCAGAAAGAAAATGTTTCTACTTGTCAGCTGATTTATTCCCTCAGTAAACACTTTCCTGATGAGTTTCTGGTCTCAGTCTCTAGTTTCTAGTCTTCTTCAACACAGCATGATGTTCATTTAGTAAATTATGGTCCCATTTAGAGGAACAGAGACCAGGAAGCAGGGGAGGCTTTAGGGCGGGGCTACAAGCTGATTGACTAGTCACTACCATGGCGACCTGTCAATCAGGACTCTTACCCGCTGCTCTGTGTACATTTAACCAGCGCCGCTGAAAAAGCTCATCAGGAGTCGGCTGCTTTTAAGACTGTTTGTCGCTAGCTAAAATTAGCATCCCAGCTAACATCACAAGATATTAAGATGAATAACGGATGCACCCTGCTAACCAAGCTAGCTAGCGTCTCCTTCAAATGTGGTCACGCCTGGTGCCTGGTTGCAAAAAATCAAGATGGTGGCTGCCAAAATGCCAAACTTGAGGATTCAAAATGGCGTTCCACAAACCAACGGGAGCTATCCGGCGGCTACACCCACGTCGTTTATACAGACTGTGGTCCACACACAGATGTACTGATGTGTGTTGTGTGTCTTCAGGTTGCTAGGAAGTCGGTCCTGGATCAGCTGAACCACATCCTGTTCTCTGATGACCAGATTCCCGATTCCATCATCCTGATCAACACAACAGACTGGCAGGGACAGGTCTGTCCATCTGTCCGTCTGTATGCTATCGTTACACTGTGATGAAAGGAAAGCAAATGTCTCTCGCCCCCCTCTCTCTCTCTCTTCAGTATCTGTCGGAGCTCCTCTTCGATCAGCCAATCGTCTGCACCGTCTCAGCAGCTGACGTTCAGGCCGCCTTCAGCGCCATCATCAGCCGCATCCAGAGATTGTAAGAATCATCTGATCCACACTTTCACTCATCAGTAGGATGATGAACTTCTGATCAGCTGCTGCTACAGTCTCATCAGTTTATGATCAATACACTCATAACAGTAACACACTAATGGTTTTTCCAGCTGTAACTGTAACTCCCAGACGCCGCCCCCCATGAAAGTGGCGGTGGGTGGAGATCAGAGCTACCTCAGCACTGCCCTCTGCTGCTTTGTAGAGCAGCTGGCCAGCAAGACGCCTGATTGGCTGAACTATGTCCGCTTCCTCATCCTGCCCGTTGGTACGCAGGGACTCGGCTCACAATACTGTATCTTCTGAAAATATAAACCAGCCCCCCATTAACCTTCCCATGACGCTCCTTTTGTTTATTACCTCACCAGGAGCCCACCCGCTGGCCAAGTACCTGGCTGCTCTGGACAGTAAATTCAACAGCCTGTTCATGGACGCCGGCTGGAGGGAGCTGTTTGGACGTCTGGAGCCTCCTCCTCTCGGTACCTTTATGTTCCCTGAAGGAGTGGGACGGGGGGGCTCTCAGGGTCACAGTGACCCCTGACCTTTTATTCCACTGAAACTTATGACCTTATCTCATGAGGCCTCCATCAGGACACATTTTCTCGGAACAGAACAAAGAGAATCAAATGAACCTAAATACCTGCAGGACCTTCTCTCAGACTCCTGTCTGCTGTGGTGCTCAGGGTCCCCTAAAGGTTGGGCTCCTGCTGCTTTGCAGAATGTTCTAAGGGTGGAAATATTTGGGAATCTCAAAGTTTGATAAAAGTCATTTATTCACTGTTATTAATCCACTGAACCGCAATATAAACCGTAACTGGCAGTTAACCTTCAGTCTTCTGCCTGTATGAGAACAACTAAATGAGAGTATGATTATGGACCCCTCACTGTCGCTGCTCTTATTAACATCACTAACACCTGTAGCAGTAAAGGATACACTTTGTGCTGCAGCGCCGCCACCAGGTGAACATGCTGTGTCCTAAACGCTGTACGGCCGTCAGGAAATGGACCAGACTATGGGTCAGTTTATGTCCATCGCTCGACCAGAGTTGGCTGAAGTTTTGTAAAGTGCATTTTTGAGATATTAAGTCCAAAATGCGGCCAAACGCTTGCCGTCTTTGAAGAAGATAATTCCTTTTTATCTAAGTTCTGATTTTTGTGGGAGAGGACAGCGTGGACAGTCTGTCTGATTTGTACTTCTGCGTGAAACCTATGCGTAGCCACAAGAAGTGTGATTGGTCGGCTCGGTCGCATCAGAATCACCTTTTCACCCCTGACGAGTTTGCATTGACGGCGTTTAGCCCACATGTTATATTAATATGGGTCGCTTTAGCTGGTGAAGTAATGTGGAAAGCCAAACAACAATAGTATTTTGCACTGGATAACGTTAGCAACAGTTCGGCCTTAGCTGGTGAGCTAACGTTATCTAACTTGAGCCAACTGAAGCGCAACATCACAATATGTTTCACATGCTTTGCAGTAATGTTAGTTTGTCTGTCCAGTAGGACGCAGAATAGTGGCAGTTCCACAGAGAAAGCAGGAGTGGTGTTCATTTTCTTCATTGTCTTAGTGTTTGACAGGTTAAGCTCAGTGATGGAAACGTCCCTATCTGAAGCTCTCCTTCTGTTTGACAGATCCTGTCGGTGTAGCAGGTCGAGTGTCTCAGTACCTGAGCGGAGCTGCTGTTTCTCACCTGTGTCCCATCTCAGAGGCCATGCTGACCTGCAAACACAAGAGGTACATGTCTTCACTCAGGATCCCACCTTCAGCCTTCCCCTTCACCTCTATCAACATTTTACAGAATTACAGAGAGGACCGCTTTTCATGGGACTGTCTGCCAAGCGCCGTGACATCAGCACAACCTCCCTGTAGCTGTAGAGAAAATAATCAAATAACACAAATTTGCTTCAGGCTCCGTAACATCAGACTACTTTGAGATCCTTCACCAGCATTTTCATAAGTCTACAATAACAATGAGATAATGTTGTTGTTTCATTCCAACTCACACTGTACGAGTAAATCATCTGCGATGTAAAGCCAAAGCTCACGATGGAGGTGCTCACACTGTATAAAACTGCTGCCCTGATCAGCTGTGTGCTGAAACGTCTAAAAAAAGAGGCGCTGGTGTTTATCGACCAGGGAGCTGGGAAGATGTGGACAGCATGGCATGTTAATTTTGCACTTTTGAGAGAATTGGAGGTAAACTAGCTACGTTTTACTGTACAGACTGTTAACTTGATAGCGAGCGTTGTGCTGCCATGGCACTTTGAGATGCCGTTCACCACTTTACGCAGGCGCTGTGAGAAAAGAAGGAACTGATCGTGGGAAATCCACTCGTGGTTCTGCTTCAACTGTGCGATAGCCCGGCGACGGCCGACCAAAATTTCAGAAATTCATCCGACCGTCCGACAGCCATTCTGGAGCAGCCTGTTGGTGAACTTCCTCTCACCTTCTCCAGAGGGCAGAGTATAAAAATCACTAAAATGTTTTCTCTATTGCATTTTGATTTGTACCTCCCACTTCATCTGCTGCCTTCTCCTCCTTTGACGTTTTATGGCCAATTTATACTCCTATACTATATACTCTTGGTTCTCAAACCAACATGAGGATTTGGGTCCGGTGCTGCTGCCTGTTTCCTGGCTGGGAGCTCTAACCTGTGTAAATAAGAGCTTCTCTGTAGCGTCTCTGTGTCCCACGTGTGTCTGAAGAGACATTTTGGGTCTTTTGGGTTTAGCTGTACCACTTGCTGCAATAATAATTATTTGTCCTGATTTGGACAAAGAAGCTGTCAGCAACATGTTAAGTCTAAGTGGGGTTTCCTGATGAACAAATGTGGTTCTGTTTGAAAGTGTTAAAATATTGTAAAACCTCTGTTGTTATATCCATGTTTTCCTGCAACGTCGATCAGTGCTAAAATTACAGATTTGTGTTACCACCATCTGCCGTCTCCTGGACTGTATTGCATTATGAACACTAGGGCTGGGTATTGAGTTCAATACTTTTTAGGCACCGACCAAATTGCCTCAGTACCATCGAGTATCAAAAAATGTCTTGTCTTTTGGTACCAAATTTTGATAACTAAAGGTTCTTGTTAGCGTCAATTATCCAATAAGCATGCAGCATGCTTGATGTGCCCAAATCTAAAAGTGATTGTTATTGGCTGTGGTGATGTAAACACTAGTTCACGCCGGTTACGCAAGAGACTCGTGGATGTAAAAGACGTGGAGAAAATCAAAAGTGTGGCTACATTGCACCAGGCTTGATGCAACAGCGCGCGATGCAGTATTTGTGACGTAAGATAAGAGAGCGGCGACATGACAAAGCTGGTGAAGCACTTGACTGTGCATGGAATAAACTTAAGAGCAGAAAGTTGCCCCGTCTTTGACTGCAAGAAGACAAAGCCGGTGCAGTCATCGTCTCAGAGCCCTACTGCCGCCGAACCTGCTCCAACATGCCCACCATACGAGCAGTGCCGGGCAGTAATGTCGCTACAAGTTTAACTAGATTTCTCAGTAGCTTGGTGGCAGCGTCGCTGTTTTCTGAATCAAAGCTCTTTTATTGACCGAGCTACGTTTTCCCAAGCATTTCTGAAGGATCAGTAAGTGACAAAGTTGTTTAGGTTGTAATGTTGCCAGAGCACAAATTCACATATAAACAATAAAATATATAGAATTAATAAACAATGAAATGACATTATAAAAACTAAAGAAAGAGGAATAAAAACAACAGATACACAATATAGGCCTACTTTACATTGAAAATATGTCTTGCTTTTTGACAAGCAGAAGAATTTTTCAAAGGAACCATTATAAAAATAAACAATATTAATGATAATAATGTGATTATTAAGTTACTTTATACAAAGAACAACGGTTCTCAGTTTGTTGAGAATAAAATTGGTATTGAAAAAAGTATTGTTCAGGAACCGGTATCGAAGTCGAGGTATCGTATCGATATCAAAAATCTTTGAATGATACCCAGCCGTAATGCACACCTATGCTTGTGCAACTGTGTGTGCGCGTGCTGATAACAAAACAGGGGCACACTTATTAAATCAGTGCACTAACCACTGAAGGTCTGAAGGCCCGCTCGCACCAGAAAGAGTTGAAATTCATCTGCATGTTGTCACAAAATAGTTGGTTTGGGCTTTTTTCACATTCACTTCTATACAGTCACTTCAGTGCAAACCTGGTTACAGCAGCATCTAGTGGACATTAAAGGAATTGCTGTGGAACGCGTGTTTACAGAGAAAAACTACGTTTCATTATTTTCCTGACTGAAGGTCTGTTTTGCTGTTTGATTCTGATCTTCTTCTCCTGCAGCCCCGACGACGACTCCTGTCAGAAGTTCGTTCCTTTTATCGGGGTAAGAAATACTGTCAGCTACTACTACTACCATGACTGCTACAGTTACTACAGTCGACTGTCTCACTCTGATTGGCGGGAACTAACCACAGACACTTGACTCGCTCATGGACTCTTCTCTAGAGTTGTGACCTTTAACCCGCAATTTTCTAAGGGAAATGGTGTTCGTTAAAGGCCACAGACAACAGAAGTCTTCGACATCCTATCGGTGTAGTAGTACTGTAGTTCTGGTTCTGCATCGTGCACCGTGTTGTTGTAGTAGTACTGCAGTACTGGTTCTGCATCGTGCACCCTGTTGTTGTAGGTTGTTGTAGTAGTACTGCAGTACTGGTTCTGCATCGTGCACCCTGTTGTTGTAGGTTGTTGTAGTAGTACTGCAGTACTGGTTCTGTATTGTGCACCCTGTTGTTGTAGTAGTACTGCAGTACTGGTTCTGCATCGTGCACCCTGTTGTTGTAGGTTGTTGTAGTAGTACTGCAGTACTGGTTCTGTATTGTGCACCCTGTTGTTGTAGTAGTACTGCAGTACTGGTTCTGCATCGTGGACCCTGTTGTTGTAGGTTGTTGTAGTAGTACTGCAGTACTGGTTCTGTATCGTGCATCCTGTCGGTGTAGTAGTACTGCTGTACTGGTTCTGTATCGTGCATCCTGTCAGTGTAGTAGTAATGCAGTACTGGTTCTGTATCGTGCATCCTGTCGGTGTAGTAGTACTGCAGTACTGGTTCTGTATCGTGCATCCTGTCGGTGTAGTAGTACTGCAGTACTGGTTCTGTATCATGCATCCTGTAGGTGTAGTAGTACTGCAGTACTGGTTCTGTATCGTGCATCCTGTCGGTGTAGTAGTACTGCAGTACTGGTTCTGTATCGTGCATCCTGACGGTGTAGTAGTACTGCAGTACTGGTTCTGTATCGTGCATCCTGACGGTGTAGTAGTACTGCAGTGCTGTGTTGAGGCGTCAGGTGTTCCAGATCAAACTGAGGTTCTGTATTTGTGTGTGTTCTCAGCTGGTGAAGGTCGGCATCGTGGAGCAGAACTTCCGGTCCACCTCAGGTAGACCAGACTCACCTGTCACCTCCTCCCTCCAGCTCCTCCCCCTTCACCTCCCTCTGCCCTCTGGATTTGGTTATAATTATTAAGATTTCCTTAATCTATTATTGAATTGTTGATTGATTATAAAGTTTTTGTATTTCCTTAATTTAATCCTTGTAAAAAACAATAAACTTGACAGAACACAGCAAATACAGGAAACATGTAACCATTTCCTTTGAAGAGGAGATCGAACTGCTTCTCTCTCCACAGTTGACTCTGATGACATCATACTGGGATCTCCTCCCTCTCAGCCAGGAGCACCAATCAGCATCACCTCCACCCCTCCCCCCTCCCCCTCCACCAGGTACTTCTTGTTTACAGCAAGACACATTTTTTCCAAAATGGAGTCTGTTACTGTTACTACGACCTAACCGCTGTCCTGTGTCTCCGCCTCCTCCTGTCCGTCCAGCTGTCCGGGGGAAGTGATGGGTCTGCAGGTGGACTACTGGAGCAGTCAGGGAGGAGGAGGAGAGCGGAGGAAGGAGGTGGGGGTGAAGAACACACTGAAGAGCAACTTCCGCTGTCTGCAGGTGTCGAGGATCAGTGGAGGAGAGCTGATGAGCATGACGGTGGTGACCAAAGAGAAGAACAAGAAAGGTGAGGAAGAGGAGGTATGATGATGGTGGTGATGATGGTGATGATGGTGAGGATGGTGGTGATGATGATGAGGATGGTGGTGATGATGATGAGGATGGTGATGGTGGTGATGATGATGAGGATGGTGGTGATGATGATGAGGATGGTGATGGTGGTGATGATGATGAGGATGGTGGTGATGATGATGAGGATGGTGATGGTGGTGATGATGAGGATGGTGATGGTGGTGATGATGATGAGGATGGTGATGGTGATGGTGATGATGATGAGGATGGTGATGGTGATGATGATGAGGATGGTGGTGATGATGATGAGGATGGTGATGGTGGTGATGATGATGAGGATGGTGATGGTGATGATGATGAGGATGGTGGTGATGATGATGAGGATGGTGATGGTGGTGATGATGGTGAGGATGGTGAAGGTGGTGATGATGGTGCGGATGGTGAAGGTGGTGATGATGGTGAGGATGGTGATGGTGATGATGATGGCGAGGATGGTGATGGTGATGATGATGGTGAGGATGGTGAAGGTGGTGATGATGGTGAGGATAGTGATGGTGAGGATGATGATGGTGATGAGGATGGTGATGGTGGTGATGATGGTGAGGATGGTGATGATGATGGTGATGATGAGGATGGTGGGGGTGGTGGTGATGATGGTGAGGATGGTGAGGGTGGTGATGATGATGATGGTGATGATGATGATGGTGATGATGGTGATGATGATGGTGAGGATGATGATGGTGATGAGGATGGTGAGGATGGTGATGGTGGTGATGATGGTGAGGATGGTGATGATGATGGTGATGATGAGGATGGTGGGGGTGGTGGTGATGATGGTGAGGATGGTGATGGTGGTGATGATGGTGAGGATGGTGAAGGTGGTGAAGGTGGTGAGGATGGTGATGGTGATGATGGTGGTGATGATGGTGAGGATGGTGATGATGATGGTGAAGATGGTGAGGACGGTGATGATGGTGATGGTGGTGATGATGGTGAGGATGGTGATGATGGTGAGGATGGTGATGGTGGTGATGATGGTGAGGATGGTGATGGTGATGATGGTGGTGATGATGGTGAGGATGGTGATGATGATGGTGAAGATGGTGAGGATGGTGATGATGGTGATGGTGGTGATGATGGTGAGGATGGTGATGATGGTGAGGATGGTGATGGTGGTGATGATGGTGAGGATGGTGATGGTGATGATGATGGTGAGGATGGTGATGATGATGGTGATGATGAGGATGGTGGGGGTGGTGGTGATGATGGTGAGGATGGTGAGGGTGGTGATGATGATGATGGTGATGATGATGATGGTGAGGGTGGTGATGGTGGTGATGATGATGGTGATGATGGTTTGTGTGTCTGTCAGTCATGTTCCTCAGTAAGAAAACGAAGGAGAAGGAGGCGGAGTCGAGGAGTCAGCTGATCGAAGGAATCAGCAGACTGATCTGTACCTCCAAACACCAACACACACTGAGAGGTACACACACACACACACACACACACACACACACACACATGTTTGTTCCTCTATCCCAGTGGGGACTTCTCTATTACAATCCCTCCAACAGCTGCTGAGACCTCCAACATGACATTTGCTGTTGATCAGACCACACACACACTGATGACATCATGCTGATAGATTTAAAGCAACAGCGTCCCCTTCATCTCTCTCAGTCTCTATAGATGGAGTGGAGTGGAACGATGTCAAGTTTTTCCAGCTAGCTGCTCAGTGGCCGACCCATGTTAAATACTTTCCCGTGGGAATCTTCGGCTACAACAAACCCTGAACCTTCTCCTCCTCCTCACCTGTCTCACATGACCTCCTGTGGGCATGTCCTTGTGAGCAGATGGTGAAGTGATAGGCTGAACAGTTTTGTACCAGGAGCAGAAACCTTGTTTGCCTTTTATTCACTCATGTCATGTTGGAATAGAAATATTTGAACCATATAAGTTACTTTTTAATTATTTATTTTAATTCTGATGTGGATATTTATTACTTCCTGTAAATGCTGTACACAGCCTAAAGTGTATTTATCTGATGATAATTATCATCATCATAATAATAACACATAATATTAATGCAGTGTGTAAGTGGATTAACTGTTAATTATTTTTTAGTTCTTCAAAGCTGGACAAAACAAACAGGTCCTCAAGCCCAAATCTACAAAAGTTCAGCTTATTCACAGTTAGTGGCCCTGGGGCCCTAGAGGTAAGAGCCTCTTTTTGACTGTTATAATATATATCAAATATCTTGTTAGTCAACCAAATGACCCCAAAGTGACGGTCAGTCTTACAGCCTGGGTGGTTGGCTTGTACATTTACTTACACCCTGACCTCCACCACGTATTCACTCCATTCCACTCACTGTTTAAAGAAGCGGTTCAAGGGTTAGGGATGTCAGGGTAATTGATACTTCGGTACCAAGTCGACCAAAATTCAGATAACATGTCAATGCTCGATTTTGCTACGTACCGAAAATCTGGAGGGATTATTGGGTCAGAATTAAAACAAAAACTAAAAGTCTAAATCAAAAATGCATTTATTTAGATTTGGGCATTTAGGATTGAGGAGTGTATGCAGATAAGGGGGCGTGGCCCAAAGACTGGAGGCTGGGTTTGAAATGGCTGGTCTGCAGAGGCACCTTATGGTCAGCAGGGGGAGTTCTGAGTGCTAAAGAGCACACTGCAATGAAACCAAACAGAGAGAGTGAGCGGGGCTGGAGGGAGGACTATACTTTATAATGTGATAACTTCAACTTGATGAAAGCGTTGTAACATTTCTATGGCCTCACACACAAAGTCACCAATGTTAATTTTGTCAGCCATTTTTAAATTTAGTCCTGTGTTAAATGTCCTTGTTAGTTTTTTTCATATTTAGTCTAATGTATATTATTTTTTTAATCAAGTTTTAGTTGACTAAAAGTCTGGCTATTTTAATCTGATTGTTATTTTCTTACTCATTCTTATAATTTTAATTAGAATTTTGGTCAATCGGCTCTAACGAAAACCGAGATATTTATAATTTGAGTCTTTATTTCACTCATCTCACATATTGATAAATTATTTTATAAAATTTGAATGCTAGCTTTGTTCAAATTTTTATTGCAAAGGAGACGTTAACTTGCCTCAATTCCCGGGTGGTTAGCCTTGATTCCTGCTTCAAGTTCGTAGTTTTTTCTCCCAGAAACCTTATAACCACATTGCACGCTGTCCGATATAATTAAGCACTCGCATCCTCCACAGTAACATTTTGCTCGCGCACCAGCCATCGCCCCGGGCGCCCACCATTCAAAGCACAGGAAGAAAAAAAGCTGAATGAACACTGTTCAAGTGAAAATTTAGAGGGAGAAAATATGGCCTGGTAATATTTTGTCTCCTCATACTGACAAAAAGAGTGATTTTATTAACTAATTTTTACTAACTAATTTATTTATTTATTATTTAATGAATTACATTTAAATGTCATAATTTTTCACTTTACTTAATTATGAAACCTGGTGAGCATTATTGTGAGTCAAAAAGCATCTAGCATCTGTCCTGCACTGTTAGTACTTATGTAAAGTAAAATACAAGTGCAATTGAGTCACTCAGAAAAACATCCCAGGACCTCCCAGATTTTCCTCAAGACCATTCTGAGCCTGTGCAGGGTTTGAGGACTGATTATAGTAAATGCACAAATTGAAAATGCACATTGCAAGGTTGTAATTTAAACCGTTTTCTCCTTTATGAATATATTGACATCAAACCACCACTCATCTGTCCTGGACATCCTCTCACAGCTTTCACAGATGTTAGTCGTTCTTTGTAATGTTCAGATGTTTTAATTAACCCATTGATGCCTGAATTTATTTACAAAAAAAAAATAAATTAGGTATGATGCAAATTAACGACAACAGGCATAAACGAGAAACCAGTGCATGCAAAAGGTTCCCAGGTACCTATTGAATATGCACAAACAGGCATTTGGGGAATACATATGCTATCTCAGCTGCAGTCTGAAAGGCAGAGGTGTGATGCAAATTTGCAACAATCACTGTTGAGGGGTTAAAGGAGTGTATGATGAAGTACATGATGGGATTTATTTTTTTGTTTCTGTTTTTTTACCGTGGTATCAAATTGCTATAAAGTATTGTGGAATTTCATTGGTATTGATTACTAAATTTCAGGCATCGTGACATGAAGGACCCATAAGGCCACGGACCCCCACCATCATACATTCTGTCATTGTGTTACTTATGGATCGTAGTATTGGGAAAGTAACTGACTATTTCTTTTGCTGAGGACCCCCTGGAGCCCCCTCAAGGAACCCCGGGGGTCTGACTTTGCGAACCAGTGGTTTAAATTGTAGCTGTTCCTCATTCATACCAATTTGCTGCTAATTTATTTTCCTTTTCCATATTCATTTTGGGTCATTGTCCAGCGCTCCTCTGGGTTCATTAGAGGATCATTCAGATCACCTGTTGACTTTTCAACAATGATTACGATCAGCAGTGTTTCCCCTCTTGGCCAATCAGGGTGTGACAACGCCCATTCCTGAAGGCATAAGAGAGGGTGGGAAACGGCGCCTCCTGTTTCCCACCCTCTCATGCCTTCAGGAATGGGCTTTTTGAAGAGGCATTTCTTCATTATTAAAGTATTGCCACAAAATTGCTGGAGCGACCTCACCTGGATTGATTTAAAAAAAACTCAAAGCTTAGCCTCTAATTGGCCCTTAGAATTTCACTATTTTGTGTTTCATGAAGTTTTCTTGTTTGTGTTTAATAACCCATCATCACTGCTGCACACTGCAGAGCTTCAACCCTTTAAACAGGCAGTGAGCAGTTTTGTAAAAGATGTAAAACCTGTAGGATGTTTGAAACAATAAACAAAACTGGACGTCTCTTTGTTCACTTATTTCTACAAGAGGATCCTCACGTTCAATACTTCCAGTTAGAGGCAGACTGTATGTCCACCTCTTGGTCAGATTGTCTTTAAATGATCTGATCGCTTCCTGCCCTCCAGTGGATTAACCCTTTATTTTTTAATGACCCCATAACCTTTCCTCCAGTAGAGAGGTTTTAAAAGTCAAATCTGCCCCCCCCCCCCCCCCCCCAGTGTTGACCGAGAATCTGAGCTTTAGTAAGGTCCAAAGAATATAGTGCAACATGAAAAGGTTGATTTTAAAGTTAACATTTAAAGGGTCTTTGTTTAATACTGAAGAGGACTTTCTTCTGCAGTAATAAGGAGTATCTTTATTCCTCTACGCTAGTGACCAGCATTATGTTTTCGAGTTGTCTGTCCTGTGAACGCAATATTTCAGGAACTCCTTCAGAGAATTTTATTATATCTGGCACACATGTCCACTTGGACGAGCTGATTAGAAGTTGGTGGTGAAAGGTCACTGTGACCTCACAAACGCCTTTTTTGTGTAAAATATTTTACACAAATAATACTGCATAAAGACTTTATATCCAAAATGTCAGTCAAAGTCAGTCTTCTGTACTCCTGTAAAATAGTCTAAATGAAGACAACATCTCTAACTGAAAATGAATCAAGTCAATATGACTCCCAACAAAACACAAATCTCTTTTTATTAATGCTGTAGGTGAATGTTTGTTTTATTGTGGCTGTAACTAACACTGCAGCCTCCAAGGGGCGATAGCAACTCTTAAGACTTTAAGTTTGTTAACTAAGTCAACTTTTTCTGTGGACCAATCAGAGAGGAGAAATACTGAAAAGCATTCAAGAAGAAAGACAACCTGTCACTCACTGTACTTTAATATTTAAAGGAAAGACACTGCATTCTGTTCTCAGATAATACGCAACAGCACTTGTGTTTACGTCATCCAACAGGCACCCAGTTGGCTGATTTTTCTAAACCAATCATATCACAGAACATCATGACTGACGTCTCTTTTCAGTGTTCTTTGAGGTTATGTATGTGCTCACACTCAAACACACATACACGATGTTATTTTTGCAAAAATTAAGAATCCACTGCTGCAGCAGCTCAGGTTCAGCTCAGTAGAGTCTCTGGTCTCGGTGCAGCAAAGACCTTTAATTGCTTCAACAACCAACTCTGGATCCTCCTACGCGCAACATTAACTATTTCAAACTTAGTGCAGATATTCATTTAGGTGCAACACTACTCCTCCAGTCGCCTTCAACATCACAAGTCCTGCAGGTTTTCTTCTCCAACAAGAGCTGCCTCCTTTATCACCATGGCTCGTCACTACTGTGGCTGTGGTTCAAAGTCGCTGCACAACAAAATTTAAAATTGTTTATATTACACATTGATTAAAAGTACAGGTGAAGAAGTTATGATACAGGTCTTTAAATGTCCAGGAGGTATGTAAGGATGAACATAGTCCAGTCTTGGAGGTCACCAGCACTCAGCAGCCAGAAAACAGTCCAATATGGACACCAGATTAAGTCAAAAAGAAGCTTCAGGTGAGGGTTCCACACTAACAAAAATCCACCAGGACTGTCAAGAACATGCAGAATCTGCCAGGAACCTTTGGGAGCTTTAAAAACCCATCAAAAATGTTTTAAACCTGTTAGACCTTAACAAGCCTAAAATTACTTTACAGTTTCAAATTCTTAAACTGTCAGATCATCAGAAAAGCCTTCAGAAATGTCAGAAACCTACCAGAATACTCACAACTATTAGAACTATTATATATCCAGAACCCTGGGAATCCACCAACAATCAGGAACCTGATCCAATTTTTGGACTACATTTTATTGCTCTATCTAAACCTTTAGACCATAAATTATAGGAACCTGTCAGAACCCAGCAGAGCCCTTTAGTTTGTCCAAACCCTTAGAAAAATGACAGGAACCTGTCACATTCTGCAAGACCTATAGGATTCTTCGCAATGCATCAGGACTGTCAAGAAGCTGTCCAATACTTCAAGAACCTTTAGAAACCTTTTAAAGTTGTTTTGAACTTGCTAGACCGCTTAAGCACAGAAAAGAACTATACAAAGTCCAGCACAATAGTTGTGTATCTGTGTTTAGAAACCAGATCATCAAAAAGTCTTTTAGAACAATAAGGATTTCAGAACTCTTTCAGAACCTCTAGGAATCATCAACTGTCAGTTACAACACGTAGACATGTACCAAACCTTTAGACAAATAACAGAAATGTGAGAACCTGTCAGAATATGCAGGAACCTTTAGAAATCCATCAGAACTGTTCAACAGAGACTGTTGGGGACCTGTTGGAAGCAGAACTTTCAGAAGCCCTTTACATGGCAGTAGGCCTCCAGTGAGGAAAAGACAATGTACATTAACCACAGGCTGAAGAACAGGCAGGTGGTGAGGATCTTGGGGACTCGGGGTCCACCAAGCTCCCCTCCGATCTCGGGCCGGCGGCGATAGATGAGGACGGCAATGCAGATGAAGGCAAAGATGGTGAAGAGTGTGACAGAGAAGGCCAGCGTGCCGGGGTCAACCCTGAACTCCTGGCCCTTGGAGTAGTGGTAGATGGCAGCGATGGACCAGGCCACGCCAATACCCAGAAAGACATTCACAGCATTACTTCCTGTCACGTTGCCGATGGAGGCATCAGCGTATTGGTCCTGGGTGGCTGCCACCTTACTGGCAAAGGTGTCTGAGGGAAAGAGAAAGTGGAGACGAGATGCTTTGTTTGAGATCCATCAAGTTGCTACAAACTGTAACAACACTGAACTGTTGTGCAGTGTTACATCATAGTTGGGTATTTTCATAAATTTTGAGTTAAAACTTTACCATACAGACTTTGGGTGATGGGGTTAAGGAAAGAAATTCTGATTCTCATTTATTGTACATTTGCTTTGGACAAAAGCATCTACCAAATGAATATGATACATTGTCCTATAATTGAAAGTGAGGACAGTGGGGCAGATTTGTCTCTGACCTGGTACAGATGTGCCCAAAGCCACGAACACCACAGCTGTGACAGAGTCTTTCAGGCCGACTGTGCAGCCGAAATGTGACGCCAGGTCCCCGATCACAGCCGTCAACATGCCGATGACTGAGATGGAGACGACGAAGCAGGCCCAGCCGTTCCAGTAATCAGTGGGAGGAACGAAGGCAAAAAGAAGCTTCCAGAAGACGGTGAGGAAGTGCATGACGTAGTCGAAACAGGAGGGTACCTTCTCCTCGCCATCATCGTCGTCATCATCATCACCTTGGCAGGAGATGAAGGCCAGAGCCAGGAGTCAATACTGATTCAAATTTAAAGCTTGGGCGAGTTAATCTCTGTTTTTATGTAATCTTCTATTTTTATGAATGCCAATAATGCAGCCAGTTTTCTTTGCTACACTTTCACCTGTTCTAATTTTACATATTGTGTGTTTGTTTTCGTTAAATTGGCTTATTGACATCAGGTCAAGGGACAACAGTTGCTAACACCGGCACATTAACAGTAATGTCGATCAATGTGCATTGTCCCAGTAAATAAAACAAACTACAAGCTGAAACTGGACAGTCAAACCTCCCGAGTTTGGTTAATGTCAAGTTCTTACCAGAGCTGACTGTGATGGCTTCCACAAACTGCTCTCTCCAGCTGTTAGTCCCGATCACCAGGGCCAGGTTGGTCTTTTTAAGCAGTTTATCCACGGTGCTCTGGAAACGACACAGTGAGTCACTAAACAATAACATGTTTAAAAGCCCGGAGTCCTGCTGATTCTGCTACAAATGATCCCATTAGTTTGGTCACCCATCTGATTTTCAGTTTGAGAACTGATAGCATGTGCTTATTTTGATGTTTTAATAAATTATATCTAACAAAAATGATCCCACCTTGAACTCGTATGACTCTTCTATGACAACCTCCAGTTTGACGTGCTCGCCCAGCATCGGTCTGCCCATCTCTGCGATCCGCCTCTCTTCCTCCTCCTTCTTGCTCAAAAGCTCCTCACCCCCCTCCTCTGAGAGAGAGAGAGAGAGAGAGAGAGAGAGAGTTTGATGGGAAGACACAAATGGTGAACAAGGATTGCAAACAACATGGAGGATGGGATGGATGGATGGTCGATGTACAGAAACTTAGGAATAGATAGGTGAGTGAACACATGAATAGATGGAAGGACTGGGGTGGTGATGGCGCAGTTGATAAAGCACATCCCTTTGTGGGAGACCTGGATTCGATTCCTACTGCAACACATCCACCAATGTGTCCCTAAGCAAGACACTTAACCCCTAGTTGCTCCAGAGGCGTGCGACCTCTGACATTAATGGCAATTTTAAGTCTCTTTGGATAAAAGCATCAGCTAAATGAGTAAATGTATGGACTAATGGGTGGGTATAATGAGTGAGTGGATGGGTGGATGGAAGAATGGACAAGGGCAACTAGCTAGACGGATGGATGGTTGGACGAATAACCTTAGACTAAATAGATGGGGGGGTAGACAAATGGATGGATGGACCTCTGTCTATTCGTTCCTAAGCCTCCTTCATTCATTTACTATTCCCTACACAGTAGTCCATCTTTCTGTTGGATGGCAGGATGGATGGGTGATAAGATGGATAGATGGATGGACATAGAAACTTAAGCATTGAGACAAACAATTTGGATGAATGGAAGATAATAATAATAATAATAATCCTTATTTGTAGAGCACTTTTCTAAAACAAGTTACAAAGTGCTTTAACAAGTGTAAAGAATAATACAAAAAAAACAAGATAAGAGCATGAAAACATTGAAAAGACTAAAATACAGATTAATATAAAATTAGTAAAATACAATAAAATAAAAGGGATAAAATAAAGTCAAATAAGATCGGGAAAGGATCTCCTATAAAAGCATGTTTTAAGAAGGCACTTAAAAGAGTTCACTGACTCAGCCGACCTGATTTCCTCGGGCAGGCTGTTCCAGAGCCTCGGGGCCCTGACAGCAAACGCTCTGTCCCCTTTAGTTTTCAGTCGAGACTCTGGAACAGACAGCAGACCTCTGCCCGAGGATCTCAAGGTACGTGCTGGTGCGTATGGGACTAAAAGGTCAGAAATATAACAAGGCGAGAGGCCATGAAGAGCTTTAAAAGTGATCAATAGAATTTTAAAGTCAATTCTAAAACATACTGGGAGCCAGTGTAATGAAGCTAAAATAGGAGTAATGTGGTCATATTTCTTTGTTCTGGTTAAAAGCCTGGCAGCTGAGTTCTGGACAGTCTGGAGTCGATCAATAGATTTTTGGTTAAACAGGTGAAAAGGCTGTTGCAATAATCCAGGCGTGATGAGATGAAGGAGTGTAAAATGGTCTCGGTGTCCTTAAAAGTTAACATAGATCGAATTTTTGCTATATTTCTAAGTTGATAAAAACATGATTGAACAAGCTTTGTGGTGTGCTGCTCGAAATTTAAATTACGATCAAACCAGACACCAAGGTTCTTTGCCACAGGCTTAATATGATTTACTAGGGAACCAGTAAACCATCTGCTGAGACCCGATGACCAGGATTTCTGTTTTGTCTGAGTTCAGCTGGAGGAAATTATTTGACATCCATTTTTTAACTTCACAAAGGCAGTTGTTAAGTGAACTCAGCATTCCAGGGTCTGTGGATCTGACGGGCAAGTATATTTGTGTGTCATCAGCATAAATATGAAAAGAAATGCCATGTTTATGGATAATATGTCCAAGGGGAAGCAGATACAAGGAAAACAAAATGGGTCCTAAGACCGACCCCTGAGGCACACCATATTTACCAGGACAGAATGAGGAGACATAGTTGTTTACAGACACGCAAAACTTCCTATTTGACAGGTAGGATGAAAACCATTCTAGAGCAGTACCAGAGATCCCCACCCAGTGCCTCAGTCTGTCTAACATGATGTTGTGATCAATGGTGTCAAAAGCAGCGCTAAGGTCCAGGAGTACCAGGACTGAGCACATACCATCATCAGCAGACATTAAAAGGTCATTGGTGATTTTAAGCAGGGCAGTCTCAGTTCTGTGGTACTTCCTAAAACCAGACTGAAACTTTTCAAATATTTTGTTATTTTCCAGTACAGTGAGCAGCTGTTTGGACACAATTCTTTCTAAAATCTTTGCAATAAAAGGCAGTTTTGAAATTGGTCTAAAATTATGTGGGAGGGAGGGATCTAAACCAGGTTTCTTTAAAAGTGGGTTCACGCAAGCCGTTTTAAAATAATCAGGGACACAACCAGTAGATAGGGAAACTCAGCTATTTAACCTCAGTGGGGTCGTTTGCCAGGGTCATCGATACCGCTGGTTCGTTCCTTGTTGCTGTAACGACAGTCGTTACAGTCATGCGTTTGTGTCGTGGTTGTTTAGTCTCCCCAATATACAGGTCTGTGCATTCCTCACTGCAGTGGACCGCATACACTAGATTGCTTTTCTTGTGTTTGGGTGTGCGGTCTTTGGGGTGTACCAGCATCTGTCTTAGTGTGTTCTTGGGTTTAAAAAACACAGGGATGTTATGTTTGTTGAAAATCCTCCTGAGTTTCTCTGATACTCCAGACACGTATGGAATCACAATGTTGTTGCGTTTGACCTTCTTTTCCTCCCCTGTAGTTTAGTTCTTCTTGGATCTTGTGGCTGTTTTCACAAAGGTCCATTTAGGGCAAACGACCCCACTGAGGTTAAATAGCTGAGTTTCCCTGCCAGTCAGTCAGAACTGAAGAGGGACGAAACGTCTTCCAGTATCTTCAACCAAGTCCAGTTGCCCTTGATTTTAACCTTCATTGGATAACTATGACCTGGGTGACTGAGAATCTTCATGGACATGTAAATGGACGCATGGATAGCAAGATAAACAAATGGATGCATAGATGAATGGAAAAATGATGACTGGACACAGTGGTGGAAAGACAAATGAACAGATGAACTGATGGCTGATCTGAGGACAGATGGATGTACAGATGAACTGATGGATGGATGGATGGACAGATGGTTGAATAGAATGGATGAATGCAATGGAGACTTGGATAAATGGATGGATCACAGAACAGATGGATAGTTGGATACATACATTTAAGGAAGGATAGATGAAAAAAACAGATTTGGTGGTGGAAATAAAGACTGATGGAAGGTGGCAGATGGACGGACAGACGTGCAGATGAAGTACCTGTGATGTTGATGATGGTAGAGGGGGCGGGGTGCTCTCGTCCCTGGACCTTCCTGTAGATGTCTTTGCCTGAACAAGTGAAAAGAAACTTGATTCTACTGAAATCGGACACCTGGTCGCAGCACCTGAACCAGAGAAAGTCATGACACATCACAGCCTCCACCCAACAACTAGATGAACATCTTGAAATGATTTGAACCAACAGATAAAGTCATAAAATCTGAAAGGAAAATGTTTTACTGGAATTTAAATTTCACCATTAGGTGTTTTTAAGATTCAAATCTTTGTGGCATTTATTCACTTCCATACTTCTGGAATCCAGGAAAAAAAGTAATGAAAAAGCACTGCTCCTAATAAGGATGGTTTAAATGCAGGACAATTTCCACATGCAATGTACTGTGTGTAAAACTGACCAAATGAAGATGATTATGTTAAATTACAAGTCTAAACCATTTTAATTCTGGAGGTTGAGGTCCATATAGGAAGTACATAAATCAGTATAGAAGTAACGTCTGTTCTCATTATGACTCGCAGGAAAAGGACAGTGTTCTGGACTCACAGTGCTCAGGGCTTTGTGGTATTTAAGAACACGTCACATGCAGTTTTGTTTGGCGTAAACTCCCACACTCTGTGACAAAACCTTCAGAAGTTCTCCGTAGAGCAGTGGAAACACTGAAGGTTCCTCGGAAGCTTTCACAAAGACTTCAGAGACCCTGACGGCTCTTCCAGATCTTTCTACCACACACAGGTTCTCTGATTGTAAGCAAGGAACACTAATGTTCTTAGTATGAACTCCTGCTTTCACACAAAGATCTACTGAATGTTAACGTGTGCTCTCAGATGTTCTCATCAGTTGACATCTGTATAATGTCTCAAATGGGACATCATATCAAAGACAGGCTCTCATTCAACACACAGGTAGAGTCTTTTTCTATTTAAAAAAATATATATTTCTGTTTTTATTGGACAGATGATTGTGGAGAGGCAGACAGGAAATGAAGGGAAAGAGAAGGCTTTGACACCACAAAGTTCTACTTGTCCCCACCAAATGTTTGGTTCTAGAGTCTTGGTGAAATGTGTCGCAGGGCTGGATAGTTTAACCACAGTTCTACTATTGCATTTATTTTTAGATTAAACTGATTGTGTTTCATTCATGTGGAATTTCAAATCAATATCAGACACATTTTAAAAACTAAAAACACGCATTTGTCACCAATATTGAGACTAATTAGTCTCCATAAACTAGTCGCCTGCTACCAGTTCTGATCCAGCCAGGGATTTTATGGTGGACATTTTGTATTTTATGGAGATGTAAAAATTACATTTTCCCCAAGGGGGTTAATAAAGTAATACTATTTCTTTATTTGTGCTTCCACCGAGGGATAAATGAGAGCCAGCTGAGAGGTTTCACTGTGACATTAACACGTTGCTTTAAGTGTCAAAACACTTTAAAGAAAACGTTTACACCACAGAGAGGTCTTACCATACAGCTGTTTGTCTAGTAAGAAATCATACAAAGAAGATAAATGAACTCAGATCAACAGTTAATATTGTTGCCACATTAAATCATTAATAAATGAGACAGAATGTAAAGGACCAGTGTTTGGTTTCACCTACCTGTTTTGATGAATCCACCTAGAAGTTTAGAAAATATGAAACAAGAATTCAAAATTTGCTCTTGATTTAAAGTGAATCTTTAAAACATGAATATGTTTTAAGGCAGAAAAGACAGAAAATGGATAAATCTGACCAGCTTACCGACTTCATGAAGCAACATAGCTGAAGAGAAGAAACAGACGAGAAGGAAATGAGAGAAATGAAGCAGATAAACAAACAAGCAAGAAGACAAAGAGGAGCTCAGAACAGCTGGAAACTGTTAGCTGAGTTTAAGAAAATGACTTTATATATGAGAACTCTCCAGCTCACTGAGAATGAACCTGTGTGTTAACAGTTACACCAGATTTCAAATGTCAAATCATCATCAATCAAATCAGGTCTGTAAAACCACACATGAACAGGAGCCTGAACATAATGAACATCAAACGAAGCAGGAAACATCTAAAATCCATCCCTGTTAAAGTCTGTAAATACTGCATACTGTCAAAGCTGGGGCTTCTGGAGGATGTTTAGTCAAACCAAAACTCTGTGAGATGAAAACACACACAGGCAGGTTTAATACAACGGGGATAAACAGAGGATATGTGTTAACACAAGCAGACATGTCCCAACCTGTCCAAAATATGTCCCGCCATGTTCCAACCAGTCGTAACTGTTCCTCTCCTGTCCCAAAATGTCTAAACCTGTCTGAACATAAAAGTTTCCCATTCTATCAAAACCCATCTATACCTGGATAACCTTTCCTAACATGTTCCAACCAGTTGTAACCAGTCACAACATGTCAAACTGTCCGACCATTTCCAAACCTCCACGCAGTCCCAATCTGTCCAAACTTGTGCAGACCTGTCCCACGTTGTCCTAATCTGTCATAACGTGTCACACAATGTGCCATCCGGTTCTTACTATTCCCATCCATCCTGTAAAAACAGGTCCAGACCTGTCTTTCCCTCCATGCCCCAGTTAAAAGTATCCCATCCTGTCCTAACCAGTTCTAACTTGTCCCCACCTTAACCAACTACTCCAAACCAGTTCTTGCATTCCCAATCAGTTCCAAGTCCCAACCAGTCCAAACTAGTCCAAATCGAACCTGTCCTTACCGGTCTTAACATCTCTTGACTGGTTAGTTTTTCTTAACCAGTGCTGACCAGCCTTAACCAATCCTAACTGATTCTAAAACCCTCCAAAAATAGCTCTGACCAATAGGAGGTCAGCTGAAGGTGTTGTGAAGGAGAAGGCAGCGGAGCGACAGCAACAGGAGCAAACTGAACAAAAGCAGGAAAAGAGCGCCTCAAGGTAGATGAAGGAAAGGTCAAAGGTCACCAGGGAGGTCAAGGTGCCTTTTCGCACCTGTCCATCTCCGCCTGTTCCAATATGGCTCCTGCAGCTCTATGTAGAAGCTGGCCTGCTTATCGTACTCCTCATGGTCAATTATTCTAACGGCTATGGTCTTCCTGCGGACGAAAGAGTACAGACAGTGGGAGGGGAGGTCAGGGGTCATGCATTAGTTCACCAACACACATTCAAACACACACATGGAGGCCGACAGACGCAATCTGACAGGACTCCGTCATCACAGCGTCTAAATCACAGTGGAAACACCATAACAGGGATGAGGAGGAGATGACATCACCTCACCTGGCCTGCAGGGAGGAGGGATCGAACCCTCGGAGGTTAAAGTCACAATGAAGGAAATATTATATTTGAAATGTCCGAGGAAAAAATATCTAAAACAGATTGATCGGTGATGGTTTTCCCTGTGAGGCCTTGAGGTGAGTTTGGACTGACAGAGTTTAAAGGTCATTAGTGATGTGGGTGGGGTTAGAAGGGGGCGGGGTTACGGCACAGGAAGGCGACACCCCCACCTTTCCTCCCACTCATCTCCAGCATGCGAGGCTCTCCGATCTCTAGGAAGAAGTTCTTGTTTTTCTCATATTCTTCATCATCAATTATATTGATCTGAATAGCTTTGCTGAAACAGAAGAAAACAACAAAGGTTGCAGAAGGAGAAGTGTGCCGAGGTCACAGAGAAGCAGGTGAATAAGAGGAGGATGGTGTCAGAGACCATGTTGGAGGTGGTGATGCACTGACTGCCTTAGTGCGTCAGGACAGAAGAATGGTTGTTGCAGTCAGTGATGTTTCACTCTAACTTGCCTGCAGTGTGTTTCAGTTACACATAGCGGGTACCAGAAGCCAAGATGGCGCCCTTTCTTTAGCTTAAAGGTTGTTCACACAGCGCGTGCTAGAGGTCCTTATGGCTCAGAAATGTTTGACCGTTGACGCTGAGTAAACCTGCAGTGCATAAATGGGCCCGATCTGAAAGGCCAGATCCAGAATGTGCTGGACTTGAACTGAACCAGTCTCTTCACAGTTTTGGTCTCAGAGACTCTATTTGGACTCGGGTATCAGGCGTCTGGACACACAGACCTGAGACCTTGTTTACAGTTGGAGGTGGTCATTAGAGATTAGCGATGAGTTTCCTGTTCAGCCCAAAGCTTGTTTAGGTCACTGCTGATTCAATGATCCAACATGAAGAAAGCTGGTGACACAGTTTGTTCTGCCTTCGAGTGTTGGAGGCTTCACTGGGCTGCAGGCTACAGCAGCCCTCATTGGCCAGATCCACAGAGTGTGTGTGTGTGTGTGTGTGTGTGTGTGCGTGCGCACCAGCAGCGTGGAAACAGAAAATCGCCTTGATCCATTTCCATGTTTATTTAATACCAGCAGATTGATGGTTGGGGGTTTTGTCTCTGTGACTCCAGGACACATGATGTATCCTAGTTTTAGAAAAGCTTTCACAGAACGTTAGTGCTTCATGTTTTATCCGTCAAACCCAAATTAAGAGACGTGGAACATGGACGTTATTTGGTTCCTTCAGAATAGGAATCTCTATCCCAATGAACGTCCTGCATTTTAAGGTTTAAACATCCCTTCACTGATTTTGTTGGAACCAGTTACATTTGTGATTTTAATCTTAGTTTACATCTGTACTGATCAACAACTTCAGCAGAAAAACTGTGACAAAGAATATTTAGACATGTGTCCTGTTTACAAAATAATAAACTGGAAGAATTCACATGACATTATTTTAGAAATGACTGTCTCATTTTCATTTGAAAAATAATATTTAAGAAGTTATAATCATGTGGATCAAACAGTAAACTGAGTTCACTTCTTTGAAGTGTAGGCGACACAAAGCTGATGAAATCAAGAGGCGACTACTTCGCTATTTTTCAAAGTAAACAAACAAATCTACCAACTCAGGAGTTTCTTGTATCCTGACGGTGGCAGACATGAGAAATGAAATGGAGATGATAAAAGTATTTAAATTAAACACAACAACACTAACAGGCACTGAAAGTCGCCCAACTCTCAAGAAAAACTCCAGAGGTAGCACACTCTAAAAACTAATTCAGGGGACCTTTAGTCATAATATATATATTGTTGTGAAATAAAAAATCTACTTCTGAGATACTGTTAGACTTTTTACTTGCAATTGTTGTTTTACTGAGCTTGGATCACACACATTATGCCTTTTGATTCAATATACTATCATGACTTGTCAGAGTTTAACATTTTCAGTTAATCAAAAATTAAATTTTAAGTTCTGTTAATGTAAAATACAATTTGACGACGTGTAAACGGCCCACACTTTCCCTCTCCTTCATGTGCGGGCATGTTCAAGGCCAGACGAGTGACTGCAGGGCCACAGCTGAAACTCATTAAAGGCAGGACAGAGCAATCTGGCAGGGGGCCTAAAATTATTGCTGGGGGGTCAGTTCTGGCCCGAGGGCCACCTATTGCCGACCACTACATTAGGTCTACAGTGGGTAAAGAAATCTGCCGACCCCGAAGACTCCAAGAGGTCTCTTTTTTCTGGTTTTAGCTCGGCGTGTACGGTAAGTGTCAAGGGCAGCGAGTCTGTACAAAAGCTACATTTTTAATAAACAGTGGCATTTCTTCCTCACACCATCATTGACCGATGGTCAATGCAAAGTTGCTGGGTAAGAGCCAACAACATCATTCTTTGGTTCAAATAATTCACAACACAAATGCTGATCAAGCTGATAAAATCAAAGCCTGAAGCAGCAGATTTGATCCTGTTCATGATTTTTTAGGTGGCAGTTTGGTACATTGTATGTATAAAATTGTCAAAGTCTAAGTAAACGTGCCAGAAAAACAAAACCAGGAGCTAAAAGGCTCTGCAGAGCTACCAGATGATTTAATGTTAACATAAAAAAATACTGATGAATGCAGCTTCATGTGCAGCGTGACAGTCTAAACTCCACAGAAAGTCTGCTTATCATCTCTGTAGTTTTACAAGAGTCCAGTCAGTTTTCTGTGGAGGGAAACAGACAGAAGTTGAAATAAAAAGTTTGGTCGTGTTGGAGTGGCTGCCGGCCAGCAGCGACCTCCCCTGTGGTCGGCTGAGAGGAATCGGCTGCAGTCATCTGTCTGCTTTATGGGCCGAGGCCTGGACGATGAGCAGGATGCTGCTGCTGCTGAACACAGGCTGCCCTAATAAGGAAGGGAGCTGCGTGATGTTTATCCGCCCAACACACCAGGAGCCGAGCCGGTTTGGACTAACAGCACGACAAAAGACATCTGAGACACCGAGCTGGAAATCACCTCGCACTCACAGAAGAATGGTTTGACAAAGGATGCAATAAAGAGTCAGAGCGGAGCTGTGGAGGAAACAGACACTGAACTCTGCAGCCAGTCAACAAACATCCAACAACCACTTCATCCCAAAGACGTGGAAAAAATAAGAAGAACCACACTTAAAAGAAATTAAAGGAGTGCTCCACTCATTTAGTCTGTGGCTGATATAAAGTTCAGACTCACGAGAGACTAACACACTGCAGCCATGCTAGCAGCTCTGTGAGGACGGGCTCAGACACGGCAGTACATTGAGCTGAATGCTAACATCAGCCTAATGAGCAGTAAACGCAGTGTGCAGCTGAGGCTGATGGGAATGTTACCTGTCCCTGGATTTATTATTGGATTGGATTTCGGGTCTGCTCCACCTAAAGAGTTCTGTGTTTGGGTCCAGATCCCATTACAATAACACTCTATTAGCTTTTTATTTCCTTTGCCACCAAACTTATTTTAATTTCAAAAATTTCATTTATTTTAATGTTCTATTTATCTATTTATGTTACAGATACATTTGTTAAATATTAAATAAACAGGAAAATGAAGTTGTAAAATTAAATAAGCTGAAAAAATTGGAATAAAGTTTTAATTTAAAGAAGTTGACTAATTAACAAATTATATCTTGTTTAAGAGTAAAATCAACACGTTGTGGTGTTACGGGTAGTGGGTTGGATTATTTCGTCGCTGCAGTTTGAAATAATTTGAAGCAAATCTGAAAAGGTTCTGCACTGAACTGCTTTTCATGAAGGTAACTAGGAACACCTTCGTCTGTTGGCTCCTGACCAATCAGACGTGACGGATATCAGTTCCCTGCCGGAGCTCTGATGGAGCTGATCAGCAGCAGCTCCGTGTCAACCTGCTGTAACCTGATCGGTCCTCATCAACAGCAGCTCCTGTCACACAGAGCAGCTCTGTTCAGACCCAAAGATCCTTTCTGAGAGTTTTGGAAGAAATAGGAAATAGGAATGTGAATAAAAATGTGACTTTTGAAAACTGGCTCAGAGTTAACTCTGTGCCACCTGCTTGAGATAACACAGAACACTGCAGAACCAGAAAGGAAGTTTTTCCTTGCCTCTGTCGCCTAGTGCTGCTCTTGGTGGGAACTGTTGGGCTTCTGTAAATATCATCACAGAGTACGGTCTAGACCTGCTCTTTTATGAAAAGCGCTGTGAGATAACTGTTGTTGTGATTTGGCGCTATATAAATAAAATTGAATTGAACCTTGATGTAAATCTAAAGTTTCATAAATTTCAGCTTAATTCAGTGTACTTTTCCAGAGCTTATAATCATGAGTTGTTCTGACTCAAAGTTGAAATTAGTTCAATGAATGAAACTGCAGTGAGTTCACATAAATCGGGAAATCGGGTAAACCTCCCAACATGCATTGTTTCAGAGTCAAAGACCCTTCCTGTAGTTTGAAGAAAACACAAATGATATCCACCTGCTTTTAATTAATGAGGGTTGGCTAACTAACAGAAAGGCCTCTCTGTATGATACAACACACTTCAACCGCAACTGATCACACAGCTGAATCAACCCAAACTAAACAGCAGACTGCATTAGTTTTAGTAACGTGTTCCTAATAAACGGACACTGAGTGTAAATTTCATACTTCTGCATCTATTTTACAGCAGTGTGAACACCTGCTCTGCTACTGCAACACAGGCAAATATGAAACAGGAGAAATTAGAAATTAAGTTTTGATATTAATACTCTATACTTACACTAATATTGATAAGTGAACATCTGTGTATAAAATGGTCCAGCTGGTGAAGCAGTCTGTATCAGACGGTCCTAACTGGCAGACTCAAGCTGATAGCTTGATCAGTCTATATAAGGCTCACTCTGTGTAAATGTAGGACAACGTCCTCATTAATAAACGGAAACGAAGAAGGAGCGTGGCACCTTTTCCATTTCAAGAAGCTGTCCGCTTCCTTCACAGCCAGCGGCCGTGCTTATGCTCTGGAAATAAACGTGTTGTCATTACATTCCTGCTGCCCGCAGACATGGAAATAGTTTGCCTGCTGCTATGTGAGGCATGTAAACCTGGAGCTAGCAGTCACATGACCGCGTGGAGGTGGAGCTCCGGGAATAGGAAGAGCTTTCATTAAATAAATCCTTGTTCAATATGTTTTATCACACAGCCTGCTGCAGATTCAGTCCAAAATGACTGCTGGGTATTGATCCTCAGTGGTTTTACTGTAGAAATCAGTTGGCACCAAACGTCTGATCAGATTCTGTGCTTTTACAATTTCTGTGACTAGATAGTTTCTTAAAGTGCAAAAATGTACAGTTTGGGTGTTGGTGCCAAAACTCAGGTCTTGTGTTTGGTATGAAAAAACATTTATTTACATTAAAATAAGGATAAATCACTACATACGCTGTCCCCGTTCATCATGAGCTGAACTCAAAGATCTGAGACTTTCTCTATGTACACAAAAGGTCTATTTCTCTCAAATGTTGTTCACAAATCTGTCAAAATCTGTGTTAGTGAGCACTTCTCCTTGCCGAGATAATCCAACCACCTCACTGGTGTGGCATATCAAGAATGTGTACATAGAGAAAGTCTTAGATTTTTGAGTTCAGCTCATGATGAATGGGGGCAAAAACGAAAGTGTTACGTTTATAATTTTTGTTCAGTGTAAAAAACTGAATTAAGAGTCTGAGAATCAGCTAAATCGACACACAACCACAGATCACGACTACATTCTGCGCAAAATCTGGGAAAAAAGTGAAACTGTATCTCTGCACTCCTGCTGTGACATGTGTTTGACCAACCTCCTGTTAGCTCATTACATTAACCAATCACACACTTCAATTAGGGCTGGGCGATAAGGCCAAGAATGTAATCACAATAAAAACAATCCAAAACATATCAAATCATTATTTCTTTCAAGATTAAAGGCTGATTTCTGCTCCTGTGAAAGTTAATGTGGTTTTAAACTTTTCTTTCTGGTCAGAACGAACACTTGACGCCAAACAGTGGATTGCTTCACAGATCTGAGGCAGAACATTCAGAATTAAAGCTGCAATCAGCGTTGGCCGGCCCTCGCACGTGTAGCGCAAAGAGGTGTGAAGTGGCCGCGTTGCAGATTCTGGAGCTCTGCCAGTGCGGCTGTGAATTTGCCACGGGCTTCGGACGGTGTACAAACGTGTTAATCATCACTTTCTGTGTCCCTTTGTGGCTTTATATAGCACTTCGCACTATAACTTAACATGCAGATGTGTTCGGGGTGGGACTGTTATGAAGCACGTAAAGTTTGGTGCAGATGTGAGCATGTACACTGAAGTTACAACAACTTCCTCTTTCATGGCAAATCCTGAATTTGGACGCCACGCCATGGGCACGCCGTTTCACAAAAACTCACTGTTTGTACAACTTTGTAAAAGAAAGAAAATCTGAAGTTGGTCGGATAAATTCTCTAGGAGTTAAAGTATGGAGGATGTGTAAAAAAAATCCCAAAATAACCATAAAATTTCAAATGGCCGACTTCCTGTTGTGTTTAGGGCATCGCTCCAAGAGGCTTTTTGTACATCTGGACATGATACATATGCCACAGAAATTTTGTATATGTAGGTAAAACGTGCTGCTTTGTTGAAGGTCACTTCCTGTTGCCAGTAGGTGGCGCTGTGACTATTGGTGAATGTTGTCTTGTACATGTGTTCAGGGCGGGACTCTTATCAAACATGTAAACTCTGGTACAGATGTGAGCATGTACAGTCAAGTTACAAGAACTTCCTGCGTCATGGCGAAGAGTTTAACTTTGCCACACCGTTAACTCCGAAGTCACGAGTTTTACAACATGGCTTCATCAATGCGTTAAGGGTTTTCTGGGACAGTTTTGAATTTGATATGGCCAACCTGCTAGGAGTAGTCCATCATAGCATAAAACTTGTCATTTCCTGTTACCAGCAGGTGGCGCTATGACTTTGAGTGAATATTGGCATATGGATGTGTTCAGTGCGGGGCTGTTATCATATATGTCAAATTTAACTTACTGCATGCTCAGGTCACAAATGGCGCTAAATCACCCAGGGAGTTATGTTAATTTTGGACGATTCTGCAGTACATTAATTACGTCCAGTGCCAACACTGAGTATCTATGCAGGAAGAAGTGTCCTTTTATGTACTAATGTTTTAAACCGGTTGAGGCAGATTGCTGCCTACCCTGAGTCCAGGTTCTGCTCAAGGTTTCTACCTGTTAAAGTTTTTCCTTGCCACTTTGGCTAAGTTCTTGCTCATGGTGGGAACTGTTGGGTCTCGGTCTTGAACTGCTCGATATGAAAAGTGCAATGACATATTTTCTGTTATGAACAAGCGGTGTATGAATCAAATTGAATTAAAGTGGAGGTTGCGTACTGTTAGTTGAACAGTTGATGTTACCGTTTTTAAACTGTAATCATGATATCTCCACAGCCGTAGAGCCATAATTAGCATTCATGTCACTGCACGTTGTTGTGCCCATTCAAAACATGTAATTTAATATAATCGGAGGTGTGGCAGAATATTCCATTCAACTCCATTTCTGTGTCAAAAACTGTCATCAGCACGTCCACATGGGACATTTAAAAAGCAACTTACAAATGGAAACCCATCAGGACGATAGAACCATGTATGATGAATCATCACTGTTGACTAGACATGTTACTTAAACATCTTTATTTTCTCTCCCAACCCCATGTTGATTCAGGGAATGACTTCTTACATATGAACCCCATGCTCCTGTGTTTGGACTGATCAGGCCATTCTTAACCTACACTCACACACTGAGACAGATAATCTACTTAATTTATTAATTTGACCATTTTTTCTAAATTTCACCTAACAAAGAACAATGAGGGAACTAATCATCAATTTGTAATCAATCTTGTCAGAAATCATCCTCTTGAAATCCTACATTTTTTATATACAGTATATACACAATGACATTAACAAAGACTCTAATACCCAAAATACCTTGCAGAGAAATTAAGGAAGTGTGCAGCCCCTTCAGTGATTTGATTTTCATTATTTCTGATACTTCATTATTCAGGACAGGAGATTTGTGATAATTTGTACTTACAAGATTTCATCGTTCTCAAACTCCAGGACTCCATGTGTGTCCTCAAAGTCCTCCCCGCCTCCTTTAGCCGTCCCCTCTGTGGTTTTGTACGGCACTACCACAACACCGCGAGCTCCCGAGGACCGGATCACCTTCACCTCCATCACCCCAATGCTTTCACTCACGGTTACCACTGGCTCCTCAAATGTAAAGATCCCTGCGTGGTCGTCATCAAAGATGGTGACTGTGGCTGTGCACGGCAGACCTAAACCCGCAAGGGCGTCCATGTGGTTTGCCTCGCACGTGTCTGAGCAAGCGCCCTCTGATATGACCTTCACATTGGTAAGGTGAACCAGGAAGTGCTCGTCTTCCTCAAAGATATCATCATCAATAATGTCAATGCGGATTTCCTTTTCAGTCTCGCCTGGTTGGAACACAATAGTTCCTTCAGTGAACTGGTAGTCTGAGCCGGCGTTTGCTGTGCCGTCTTCAGTCCGGTAGTCCACTGAGACCATGTTTGTTAGGTCTCCACCTCGGCGCACCACGTTCAGAGCTACACTGCCACAGTTCTCCAGACACTGGTAGGCACCAGGGTCGAAGAACACCTTGGAGGAAAAATTGTTCACTGAAACCTCGGAGCAGATATCGTGCTGGGTGGCTCTCTTGGCTTGGTCAGCAGCATGCTTCTTCAGGACGTTGCCTGCTCCTGTCATTATCCTGGTCGCCTGACAGCGGTAGAAAGCCCGACTCTTCTGTTGCTGGGTTAAAACTTGGTAATTGGCCAACTCCATCAACTGCTCCATCTCCTTGTCAGGATGTTTCTGTTTCAGCTCCTTCAGGATCCTGGCCACCTCTCTTCGGGCCTCTTCGTCATCCAGCTCCTTCATATCAAACCCTGTCTCCTCTCCATGGGAGTTGAGAATTCTCCCGTCCATTTCAATGTCAACCTTAGAGGGAGGTTCTGGTTCTCCCTCTGTTTCAATGATCATTCCTTTCCGCTTCCCTGCTCTATATCGTTTGTACATGTACTTGTAGAATAGAAGTCTGCGGTCGGCCACATAAGCGAATCCAACACAAATGGGGAAGAAGAAGAGTGTGAGAAGCCCCTCCCATATCTCAACAACACCTGGAGAGAAGACGGCCAGAATCAGGTAAAGCCAGGTGTATGCAAAGACACTCCAGGTGGCGGTGACGAAGAACACCCTGAGGTGCTTCACCTTTCTTGTTTCTCCATCAGG
The DNA here is from genome assembly GCF_014851395.1 of Micropterus salmoides. Classification (NCBI taxonomy): domain Eukaryota; kingdom Metazoa; phylum Chordata; class Actinopteri; order Centrarchiformes; family Centrarchidae; genus Micropterus; species Micropterus salmoides. The sequence continues at coordinate 34,712,571 of NW_024040263.1, read as the reverse complement.
AATGACTGACACACAGAGGCCAATGATGACAAACATGTTGAAGGCGGCACTTCCTACAATGGTGTTGGGACCCAGCTCACCGGCGTTAAAGTTGTGACCGCAGACCTCCACGACTGACAGCAGGATCTCTGGGGCGGAGGAACCCAGCGCCATCAGGGTCAGGTTGGACACAGTCTCGTTCCAGATGCGCACCGTCGTGGTGATCTTCTCACCATTCGGTTTCTTGATGGTGATCTGTCTCTCCTGGGAAGTGATGACCTCGATGGAGGCCATGAAACGGTCAGCGATAATAGAGACACCCAAGAACATGTATGCCAACCCCACAAAGTAAATGGCGGCTCTGGCGAGGCGGTCAGTAAAGGCTGGGTTTACTGGCTTCCATACTGGCAGGATAACGCCTTCAATGCAGTCGGTAGTTCCTCCACATTTGGTGTGGTTGCTGAGTGTGCTGTTGGACTTGAGGGTCAGAGCAGAACCTCCTGCTGCAAAATATGGAAGTTCAATTGAGATGATGAACGTAAAGAAAAGCAGCTGAAACCAGGGTGACGAGGTCCTGGCTGGGCTCATGGTGACACTTGACCCTTAAACCTGTAAGACACAGAAGGACTTTAGTACTTTTTAGGTTTCTGGGTTGAGTTGAACAATATTTGAGGGAAATAGGCTTTTTGTGTACATAGAGAAAGTCTTACATCTTTGAGTTCAGCTCATGATGAATGGGGGCAAATACAAAAGTGTTGAATTTCTAATTTTGTTAAATTTTGTTATATTTGGAATTGAATGGGCTTGAATGGGCAACATAAACCAGCAAACTTCACTCCACTTCTCTTAATCACAAAGCAAATTCTGTAAATTCTTTCCTTCTTTAGGATCCAAAGCTGCTTGCATACTGCCCCGACAAACGGCGACCGACTCAAACTAACACCAACTGTTTGATCAATGTGCGCCAAGAGTTTGACCTGTTTACCCGGATTGGTTAGAGTTGTAGAAAGTTGGACCAATGTGGCCCTTGTCCAGCAAATCACAACATTCTGAGAGGGTTTCCTTGACAACTATGCCTATATTTGCATGCAGAACGTCAGCGCGCACGACTTTCTTTGATGTCAATGTAGGTTAGCAAGGTGTCCATTACGCGCTCCTCACTCTCTAATTGCAAACGGACCCGTTTGTGAACAGCCCCTCCACTTCGTGCACAATCCGAATCAGAACATGTGCTGAAGGAATCGAGAAAGTGATTGCCCTCTGCGGGAGTTCGCGCAGCATGTTAAAGCTGTAACGCCTAGTATCTTGCCCATACGTCTACAGCCGTTAATGTTTTACACCGGAATAATCACAGTTGAAGTGTTTGCAGTTTATTAGGCCTGACAAAACGTTATTATAAGCAATAAACCTTGTTTATATTTGGAAAAAAGACTGTATTCAAAGTTTGTAGTACTTGCCAAAAAGACAGGGTATTGCTCAATCAGTCCTTATTACCAGTTGCAAAACATTCAAGCCAATACAGCCCATATAGCCAATGCAGTTTAGCACTTTTTTTGCACACACAAAACTGATTCCACTTCCTAAAGGTTCTCAAAATGAACTGATTTTAGCCATGAACTTTATATTTGAGTTGGTTATGGCTCACCCAGTCCTTTCAACCTGTTGAAATACCTTTTAAAGGGCCAATACAACCAGTAACAAGTAGCTGTCCACTTGCCAAAAAGTGATTGAAGCCTTGACCTTGTGACTTAAATAAGAAAAAATAGACAACAAATGTCTGTCTGGGCAGTGTTGAACTGACGCCTGGTTTTCTGAACTTTTTAAAGACTGAAACCAACTACTGCAAACTTTAGGATGTTGCTGTTAGCTGGGCACTGAGCAGTGTGCAAGCAGCTTATCTGTAAATGGTACTGTTGTGAATGCTCAAAAACAAAATGTTAATAGTGGTTTTAACTCATTTTAACAACAAACTTAATATAATTAGAAACTGAATCCAGTGTTCAGAGACCACACAGTTTTAAAAAAAATAATGTGGCACTCTGAGTGTGAACTGATCTGATTAATTGAATAATTGAAATATAATCAATAAGGTTAATTAATAATGCAAATAATCAGTAGCTGAAGCCACCAATTATATTTAATTTCTTACCTTACAAACAAAATCTATGGATTTTTCCTTTCATAATTAACATTAATTTTAATTAAAATGTTTTATATGATACGTTTTATTTTCTGTGATCCTTTGCTGTGAATGTGTCTTTTGTTGACATTTGTCAAAAATCATATTTTTCCTTAAATGATAATTTAAAACAACTGTTTCTTAAACTCACATTTTAAGGATACAATAAAAATAATTTTGTCCTTAAATATATAACATCAATATACCATATAATATATCATGTACTGTATTGTTATATAATGCCCTATTATACCTTACAGTAACACACATCAGACTATTTAAAGCACTGTGTTGCTTTTACTGTCCTGCAGTATTTCACCAGATGTGTCCTCAGTGTGGTGAAATGAAGCCTCAGTAGTAAATCAGAAACCTACCTACTCAAACTGTTTCAGTGTCTGACAGAAGAAAAAATCCCTGAAGGACGTTTTTTATCAGAATCTCCACTGAAGAGTTTTCATGGTGGAGGCAGAAACACTGAACAAACTGCCACTGCTCCTCCAGTAAAACAATAAAAGCCTGTCGGATGATGTGGAGACGAGAAACAGAAACAGTCTGATAATAACACTGTCACCACTAAACCACCACACTGCCGTCTGTTCAACTGTATAACTGTGGTGATCCAACTCTGCTTTCATCTCCTCCTCCTCCTCCTCCTCCTCCTTCTTCTTCATGGCTCTCTCTCACCACTCTCAGCTATCATTTGAATCCTATTTGGAGTTCATTATCCTCAACTCCAAACTGCATAAGAAGTCATCTTGCGCAGCTTTAGCTTTACTTACATAAGTTAAGTGACGTAAGTGACCTTTTCCTAAGTACTTTTGGCGCAACAATTCACAACATTTCAGAGTTAACAACGTGCGTTTCACAAGGTTAACCACTCATTTTATTTTAAGTCTAACCAGACGTTAGTTCTTGCTAACTTGACCACAGAGCCCTACATGTGCCACCCGCCTGTCTCAGCCTGTCAGCTGTTGCAAGCAAACATGAAACACACACACATAAAATGAAAATTAAATGCCATCTAGTAGCAAATAATACACTGCTCAAAAAATGAAGGGAACTTAAGTCACGCATCAGATCTCGATGGACAAGTTAAAAATCTTTACTGTAGAAAAATTATGACTGAGGGCCAGATTCAAAATCACACCAAAGATCAAAGTAAAATAAATTTACTTACAGGCTGAGCCAACCAAAGTCCAACTGCTGTCACTTCATGTGCACCAAAACAGGTGACATTATCCACTTGAGTAAAAGTGTGTTGCACTAGAAGTCAGTTAGAGGTAGAACCTCTCCGCACATGTGGCCGTTGCTCACTTTGCTTAGTTAAGTTAATGTTGCCCGACAATTTAGGTAGTAACGTGGTTACTACCACTAACCAGTGGCTAACCTGTGGTTTTAAATGTTGTATCAAGCCTTTTTAGAATAATTGTAATAAAGCGCTATTTTTATTCACACTCTTTCACACTTTCTTTCCCAGCAGCTCCAGTCCTTGATTATTTCAATAAAACATTTGGTTCACTGTAAAAAGCATCTCTGTCTTGCCTCAGAAATGAGCATGAGTGCCTTTGTTTATTATCCAAATAATATTTACAGGTTAAAGGATTTCCTTGGGTGAAGTCGTTTCCCATTCTCCAGATTTTGCGCTCGCTACACTTAGCATTAAAGAAGGTAACATTGGCATTAAAAAACTTGAGTGGAAAAGATGTTTGTGGATAAACAGCCTTGATGAATAAACGCTGCTGGACATGAAGCAGTGGCTGAAAATAAAGCGCTGAAAGCATCAGGTGGATGAGGAGGCTGTGACCCTTCTCACATTAATGAAAGGTCTTTCATCGTGTTCTCCACATGGTTTCCCATCTTTCAGCTTCCTCAGCGCGCTGTTTCCACCTTTTGGTTTAAAGCAGACTCCGCCCTTATCGTTTGCTAATAGTAGCTTGGCTGAGGAGAAGGAGTGAGGAAATGTTTTTAATTACAGAACACATACACTGTTAAATAAAATTAAGTTTGTTCTGCAGTTAAACGTGACCTTAATTTACATGAAACATTTGAACTCGGGTCTGCTTTCTAAGGAAATCTTTTGTTTCTGTGTGTAGGAGTGATGAACAGACTTTATAGACGGCAGGTTTGCATCCTTCTGAATCACGGAGGTCTGTATGAGCGGTCAAATTATGTGTGCTGTGCATGTTGATTAACTTGGCAGCAGATGTGGTTCAGGGCTGATCCTGGTTCAGACTGTCGTGTTAACACATAATTGACTTAAACCTGCCCCGATGCTTGAGACGATTGTCTCTGCACTCTCAGGTGCTCTATACCGAGCTGCGTTTAGTGTTTGAAAGGTATGAATAAAGTTGTAATTGCCTTACCACTGCAGTCCAGACTGAAACATCACCGTCAGAGACAATTAAGTGTCAAAAGCCAATTCATGCTTTCCTTCTTCCCTTTCAGCCTTAGTGACAGTCAGCCTTCTCAGTGCCACTTCAGACTTTACTTTAGGAGCTTCATACTACCAAGTGTGCAACCGATCTGCTACACTGAAGACGAATAATGGGGATTACCTTATACCAACATGGTGGAGTAGAGGCCGAGTGTGTACAAGTGTGCGTGTGCCATCTGCAAACTTAACCCTCTCATGCATGAATTATTAAACACTATCTAGATTTTTTTTAAAGATTGTTTTATTAGTCAAAATTGGGCCCAAATACAAATCCATTTCCATTCCCCCCCACAAATTCTGCTCTATTTTTAAATGATTTAACTGTCCCTGTATGTGGACACGTCACACTGGACAATATGGAATATTATTAGTTTTTAATAATTTATTAGTTTTTTGTCATGTTATCCTCTTTAAGCTTAATAGTTGAAAATTAACAATAAAACACATTTCAGGAACAAGTAGAGTAAAAACACTCATGGTGGTATTTATAACACATGTATGCAGAAACTCAGTAGCATGTTGTTATCCTCATCTCATCAGTTTTAACATATCAACATCCAACATGAAACAGATTACATAGTTCTACTTAAAACTGATTTCTTTACAGTATGTGGGACCAATACTTATTCTTATTTCTTGCAAAGAATATTCCAGATTAATTTATTTATTATTTTATCTATTTCTGCAGTATAAAATATTATTTGTACAGTTTTCTCCAAAGAGCCAGGTCGGACTTATTAAGCTGCTGGCTGAGCTGAGCCGATGTGATGATCAAGACCTCGTCTAAATCTCCACTAAACCAGAACTGTCCTGTAAGAATCGGCCAGCCTCATGAAGCCACCTTGAAACTCTGTAGGTTTCTCCGGACAAGAAGCTCCACATGAGACCAGTCAGATGACGTTAAACTGAACTCATCCTGTCTGATGCAGGAGAGACTAAATCATAACAACACAACAAAAACCTTCAGTGCCTCCGAACGCGTCCTTGTGCTAAAAGAAACTATGATCTGTCAACAACATCATCAGCATCAGAAGACGGTCAGCGCTCAGCTGCAGTCTGAGCTTCAGAACACAGTCGCCTCTAAAACAGCTGCTGTGGACGCCACTGGAGGCGGCTCTGAGTTTAAGGTGAACCTGCTGCAGACCGTCCAAGGTTTCATTTATACATTAAAATGATTTTAATACACTTTAAAAATGTAAAATACGTCTTCATGTTTGATCTTATGAAGACTGCGATCACAGTCAAACTGTGATAGTACAGACGAACTGACAACGTATGAACTCCAATAAACAGCAATATAATGACTATAAACATTATTACTAATTACTAATACTCCTACTTTTGTCCTGCAGCATTCCTCCATCACTGCAAAACATCAGGAGTATCATAACTTTTGTGCATCAAGATAACTTCCCTGCAACGTTATTAGATTTTCTACAGGAATTCACAAACATTATCTTTATTACCACATGACATAAACTGCATCACAAAATTCTTATGACTTTACTACAACTTAACTACTACTGCAACGCACCTGCATAAATGCCAGACTCCTGTCACATTATTACCTCTACATCAGTACATAAACTCTATGACCACATCACTGCGTGACATTAGATCTGCACTCAACCGCACTGTTGCAACATCCCTACAGCATCAGCATCAGTCAGCCATATCACATCACTGACTTCATTACAGCTGCTGCAACACTACAGTATTACTGCAGTATTACTGCAATACTACCACAGGACTACACCAGCTCACTACATTACATCACTTCATCACAGATAGCTCCTCTCCACAGCTGGACAGATGACTTAACTCGGTGAAATCTGCTCCTTTTTGTCCCTTCTGTGAGCCCGTACTCACCTCAGGTCCTGTCGCAGCAGCAGCAGGAGAAGAGAGTGGTTTCAGGAGGGAGAGCCGCGTCCGATAACCGCTCTAAATTTAACAGAAACAGACATTGTTCTAAACATGGCCGCATAGCTGCTGCGGGCTGCTTATCGTCCCTCTCCCAGCGGGCCATGGCCATACAAGGCTCTGCGGGGCCCGGGGCCATCCAGCAGCTCCTCGTCCTCGCAGACACGTAGGGGAGATAACAGCTAACAGCCACAACAGGCAGGAATGCTGGATAAGTGTACCCCCCCACCTGCCCCCACACATGACTTCTGTGCAACCTTCAGCAGGGATTTTCCACCCAGTCCACACGGAGAAGGTGACATCCAGAGACCTGCAGACACCACAAGGTCCTGCAGAGGTGCAACAGGGACTCTGTAATGAACCGTGTGACAGTAAAGTGACAGGAGGAGCGGGCTCAACCAGGGGGACTCGGTGCAGCGAGGTCCCCAATCTCAAGGACAGAATTAAGTCAGCTCAGAAAAACCTAATCAAAAGCAGATGTGTGAAAACCTGCATGCACCAGTTCCCACATAAAGGGGTATTAGAGTGGTCACGTTGCTCAGACCTCAGACCAGCGGACACACATTTTACTGCAGCTATCTGCAGGTGAGATGATGAGGAGGAGATGAAATATAATCTTTGTTCCATTTAATCTTTGAGTGTGCGTTTATTCCTGCAGTCGACACGGCGTCCGTTTCTGTCTAAAACTTAACCCCTCCAATAGTTGCTGAGATATTTCTGATCCAAAGTGGTGGACAGACAGACGTTAGCGTTCACAGAGCTCCTGGGGACGGCTGAAAACAAAGAAAGTAAGAAAACAGGAAGTCTGTTTTGTTTACTTTTGTCTGTTAAATAGCATTCATAGGTGTCATTTACACACCCACCACTCTTTAAAGAATAATTTGTTTAAAAAACGTTATGAAATACAGCTTGCAGTTAAATAACAAATGAAAAGGCCTTCAGGTTCATTTGCACATTAAGAAAACCTGCAAAGAAAGTTAAATATAGAAGAAACAAATGTGCATTGTCCAAAAAACAGTAACTAAAAAAACAAGCTGCTGATTCTAAAATGACCCAAAAACGTGCAGCAGCAGTCAGTAACTTTAACAACTTTTACTTCTTGTCAGTTTCTTTTTGGCCAAGTTTTCTGTTCTCTCCCTGTGAACATGACCAAAGAGGAGGGAAGACTAAATCATGGCTGCAGGCGTGTTGCCTCAGCAGGGACGATGTTACAGGAGAAAAGTTCTGAAACAGATCTGAAAGCAGCACAGAATGACTGAGAGCTGCACTCACTTACATTCTGTTAGATTTACAGATTTTGAAATGTCACCTCAATTCTGTTTTTCCTTTTACATAAATAAAAACATTTCCACCGTAAATTGGTGCAGAAACTTTCACCAGGATGCAGGAAATGAAGTTGGAAATGGGGGGCCCCCCAGAGCCCCTGATCATGTATCATGCCATTGAGGATATATTTAAAACACTGTTTTGTCTTGTTCTTGTGAACCTAACATGGCGTATCTTCATGTCTCACGAGCTTAGTGTCTCTTCCCACCCCTAATCTGAGCCCCTACGTCCCCACCACTTCTCAACACAAAGTGACGCCCTTGATAGTGTTACTGACTCCCGTCACGTGACTTACATGATATTACTTACTTAAACTTAACAACAATCTTCTCCTAAACCTAACCAAGTGGTTTTGTTGCCTTAACCAAACTAAACTACAACCCTTTTTACAACACTTTCCACGCATTAAATGTCATGTGACTTAGTGACATCAGTAAGCTTGTAGCACAAACAATCTGGGGTGCGTTTCCCAAAAGCATGGTTGCTAACTACGGTAGCAACTTCCTTGGTTGGAACTATGTAGATGCCACGCAAATGTTTCCCGAAACCCTAGTTCGAACTAAGGAAGTAACTAAGTTGGTAACATACATGGTACGAACCATCGTTAAGCGACGCAGGTGTTCCCCAAAACCATAGTTCCGATGAATGTTCGCACCAACTGTAGTTGCATAGTTCGAACTACAGCTCCTGACCTGAAGTTCACAATGGCTGCGTCACAGAGAGCAGAAAATGCAGTGTTAGGAGGTGGATGTTAGATAATCCTGCTGTACAAACATATTTAAGGTGAAGTTATTTTTTAAATGTAATTGTTATAAAAGTACTTTTAAATGTATTTGTCAGGTCATGGGTAGGGTTGCATTGACTCAGTACTAAGTATCTTAGTGTAGACCATCTACTCTCATCTTTTCTAACAGATTACCCATCTGTTCACAATAACTTGATTTAATATTAGTCACCAGTACAAAGATTAAAGGACAAAATGGAGAATGTAAAGACAAGACTTTTAATATTACCTTCATGTTTACATTTCCAGGCCTCTGAGGACCATGGGTGTTCTCTAGTCTTCTTTACAAACATAAATATAAAAAGGGGCAGCATAAAATTCATGACAGTACTGTAATGAATAAATCCCTGAGAGCTTTTGTTGCCATTATAACAAAGATAAATAGAAAACTCACGGGATTTGAACCCACGTCTGTCTCATTAGAGCACATTCACATACTCAGCCACATATTGCACTGAGCTATTAAGACCTTGAAACTGTTGTTGGCCAAGGAAATATGTGTTAAATTGTTATACTGAAGATACTTGCAGATTAAACCTATTTCAGTAAATGTCTTGTAATTGCTAATAGTTCTTAATTTTTTCTTCTAAGTTCTAGCCTATATTTTATGCTAAATAAAACGAACGGTTATATATTATTGTTGATTTCATTAATGCTAATGTTGATTTTCTTGTTATTGCTGGTACGACTATAATATAAAAAGCCTAAATAATAAGTTAGCACAATTATGTCACTTAATTTCGGTCACAAGTGACATATTTAGGCAGAATATGACAGCGTTTTGTTAGTTTCCTGCTGTAAAAATCAAACACACCTGGAAACATGTTAGTTCGAACTAAGTTAGTTCAAACCACGGTGGTACCAACAACGTTTCCCAAAACGCTCGTATTTCAGATGTTTGTTAGTTTAACGATGCATCGTACCAACATAGTTCAATGCTACCTTCCGTGGCTGTTTGGGAAACGCACCCCTGATTGGTGGAGACCGTGCACAGTCTGAAAGGAGGCTCTGCAGCCTGCAGACAGTGATCAGGGAAAAACAAGGTTATAAGTTTATAACCACTCTGGAGGACGCCTGAGGATTTAATGAAGAGAAGCAACATTACCATATTTACCACTGGTGGAGAAAAAGGCCCAGTTTGTCTGAGGAGTGCGCTGTGACATTTACACAACTGACAGAGAGAGGAAACACTCATCCATCAGCACAGACCGGATTCTTCATCTGTCTCTTTTCTCATGAGCAGAAACATCCTCTAGAAACCAAAACAAGTCTAAACGTTTATTTACATTTAAAAATCCCATTTTTTGTAAACCTAATAAAACATTGTCCTGACTAATGATTAAGACCCACTGCTTCTGTGTCAATGTGAAATAGTGCAAAGTAGCAGCTTGTTGTTGACTGCTTGTCTGCCGGACTGAACCAGTGTGGCAGGAAACAGTTGAAATTGTCCTAACTGATAGGTTTGTCCTACGAGGCTACCACACTGCGACTAGATATGAACCTTGACTTGTATTAGTTGCAGGCGCTGGTGTTGAATTACAGCTGGACGGCGTCATTAGACGCACAATACAAAAAAAAGAGTACTGAAAATATGTCAAAATGCTCAAAGTCAGAACTAATTAAATTGCTTATTTCAAATCTTGGATAATATTTATTGATATTCTGAATCAAGCTCTGTGGCTATTGGCTGGCTGCCACCGGTTGGGTTTTTCGTCTGCACGGTGAACAATAAATCATGATGGAGAACTCCCCATGAACCGGGTTTTCTGCTTCGTCTCTAATCTGTCCATTCGGAGGATGGACAGATAAAACCAGGACTGACTGTACTGCACGTGTGTGTGTGTGTGTGTGAAGGACCTCATGCTGCTGTATGCTGATAGTGTTTCTTATAGACTCGTGTTCAGGACTCTGTGTGTCGGACTGTTTGTTCTGTGGACGATAAGTCTCCTGACATTTACATGTATTTATTTCAAGGTTCTTTGAGATTTGATGATTCAGTCTCAGTGTGAACTTTAACGTAACATGCATCTCTAACAAAGGAAGTCCAACAACACTTCAGTGGTGCGTGTTGCCCTGAGAGGTGACCTCTACAAGCAGATGTTCTGTTTCAAGGATTCACAGCTGTTGTTACAAAAAAAGGTTGTCATTATGTAGAGCTGCATGTTCTCCCTTTAAATCAACGGTGGCCTCATTAAACTTAAAACTCAAAATAACCATATTTTCTTGGTTTACATGGGACTCCTGTGGAAAGTCCTGTTTCACCCACCAACCCCCTGGCTCTCTGCCTGAACTCTAATCCAGCGCCACCATGAGTTTGATATTGTCGGTTGTTTGTTGTTACTCGTTGCAGTTTACGTTGAGGGAAATGTCTCATTGGATCGTTTGCCTATGCAGATCGGCGCAGATGTTCATGTTCTTTCTGAACTTTGGTTATCTAGCTCCATCATGAGGTCAAAATGTTTAATATTTTCTTACACCAGACAGGAACAGGACACTGTAACATCTGATTTCTACAGATTCAGATTCAGAGGTGGCAAACCCTGAGAAAGCCTCCCCGCCCCCCGTGGAGTCTCCCCCAGTTGGAAAGTTGATGAGCTTCCAGCAGTGAGGTGACAGAGTTTATCTCGGCTGACTGATTATCAACACACACATTCCTCCAGCCTTTTTATTTTTACCCACTCTGTGTGTGTGTGTGTGTGTGTGTGTGTGTGTGTGGTTTGTTTCAATTTTAACATTGTAATTGCACGATTCTGATATCATACTGCTAAGTTAGCGTAAGCCTTTGCTCAATCATGTGACAAGAAAAACAAACTTAGCTCATTAAGTAAATGAAACAGTTTTGTGATTAATGTGTGTTCTGTGAAACGTACAGCTTTTCTCACTTTCCTTTTGTCTAAATCAATTTTCTATTTAACAGACTTTCTTCCCAATTTTCCTTCCATTCTCTTTGTTGAAGCCTTGACAACAGAAACAACATCAGTGTAGTGTTGTAGTACTCAAGACCGGTCTTAAGGCCACTTTTTGATGGTCTCGTCTTACATTTGTACTCGCTCTTGTCTCGGTCTCAGACACTGAGGATTTTATTTCGAGACCAGTCAAGACGTCATAAATATGAGTACATTGCTTATCTATTTGTTAACATCCTAACTTTGATTGGATGTAAAACTTATTGCTTCAAATGTGTTGTTACTGTTAACGACTGTTCCCCTCCCCGCAATGGTCAGCATGGAAAAGCCGTGTTGAATAAAGATGCTGATGTTGATTTCAGCTCTTAGTGTTTCTATGTGGGTGTTTTTATGGGAATGTGGATCTTTCAGATCAATTTGAGACGTACCTCTGATCTTGTCATGCAATGTGGGGAACTGGTCTTGGTCTCGACTCAGTCTCAGCCCCTAAAAGTCTTGTCTCTATAAACTCTGGTGTTGGTCTTGACTACAACACTACGTCAGTTGTTTGGCCTTCAAATGTTTCCTCCAAGTTTGGTGGAAAACACAGAGAAACAGGTTTAATTAAAAGCTTATTATTCAGTGTGGACAGGTTACGATGGACTCACCAGCTTGTGTTTGAATGTGTTGTTTTAGGTGTGAGAGTTTCCAGCTGCAGTGACTCAGCTCTGGATTCCTCTCTGCTGCTGATTGGCTCTTTAGAACAGAACCGTGATGCTGAGCGGTTTGTTTCCTCCGCAGGCTGAACACCAGCTGATCCCAGGGCTGCAGGATGACTGACAGACGTGGACTCCATGCAGAGAGTCTGCATCAAGTGGAGCTGCGGTACTTTTAGTGGAAAAAAACACCTAACACAAGAAAACTTCACTGTTTATTTAAAACTTTTTGTGTGCAATTGTAAAGTTTTCATTAGGTGGGCCTTTTCAGCTTTTATTTTTACATTTTGATTATTTTTAAATTGAGTCATTTCCACCTTCTACATGTGTAGGTCTTTTCTTTTTATGACATTGTGCTGCGAAACATCTCTGTAGCTGAACGTTCTGCACAATATTTGTATTATTGGAAGTGATATTACTGAATAAAAGAATCTGAATGGAGGCAGAGGCCAGTGTGTGTGGTTAAACAGTGTCCATGACACCGGCTCACTGTGACCTTCACAAACAGCCCGCAGAAACTAAACTCGTCAAACCCGCTCTCTCTCTGGGTTGTTATTGAAGTCGAGCTGCTGGAAGCGACTCAGTGTGTCCTCAGTGTTCTCGCCTGTTTTCCTTTTGAATTTGTCGTATTCAGGTTCTGAACACAACCAAGACAAAATGTTTAAAGTTTTTATGATCATATCACCTTTCAAATTACTTTGACAACAAATAATTTTGTTTGCAGTAAAATCAAACATTCCCAGTTTTAAAAAAAGATGAAGAATCCACAAATACATTATTATGTTCAGCTGAAGAGAAAATGAGGCTCCTGCAGTTTAAATTAGAGAAATCAAATTGGTCACAATCAATTGTTCTTATATAACTGGAGTACCTGCCTTCAATCCATTCATATAAAATGGCTCAAATAGAAATATTCAACCTTTCTATGATAAAAGACAAATCAACGAAATCTAGCAATTTCTTTCTTTCTTTCGATTTTTTATGTGTGTGTGTGTGTGGGTACCTGATTTTATTGTATGCTTATTTATACGAGCAAAAAAACAAATCTGATTGCAATCTAAAGAAAACCTAAAACTAAAATCTTAACATTCACGATGAACCCGGAATAAATATTATAAAATGTACAGATTTTTCACACACCGTGGATGTGCAGTGCATTAAAAAATTACATATAAAGTGAGTATAAAGTACAACTTACAAAAAGTGTTTGTGTTTGTCAGCAGTGTGAGAGTTTCTCTAACAGGTGGAAACTGTCTGTCCTACAGAGAATAATAATAATCTTTATTTGTAGAGCACTTTTCAAAAACAAGTTACAAAGTGCTTTAACAAGTGTAAAGACAATAATACCCAAAAAACAATAATACAGAAACAATACAAGATAAAAGCAAGAAAACATTGAAAAGACTAAAATACACGTTTAAGATAAATATAAAATTAGTAAAATACAATAAAATAAAAGGGATAAAATAAAGTCAAATAAGATCGGGAAAGGCTCTCCTATAAAAGTATGTTTTAAGAAGGGACTTAAAAGAGTTCACTGACTCAGCCGACCTGATTTCCTCGGGCAGGCTGTTCCAGAGCCTCGGGGCCCTGACAGCAAACGCTCTGTCCCCTTTAGTTTTCAGTCGAGACTCTGGAACAGACAACAGACCTCTGCCCGAGGATCTCAAGGTACGTGCTGGTGCGTATGGGACTAAAAGGTCAGAAATATAACAAGGCGAGAGGCCATGAAGAGCTTTAAAAGTGATCAATAGAATTTTAAAGTCAATTCTAAAACATACTGGGAGCCAGTGTAATGAAGCTAAAATAGGAGTAATGTGGTCATATTTCTTTGTTCTGGTTAAAAGCCTGGCAGCTGAGTTCTGGACAGTCTGGAGTCGATCAATAGATTTTTGGGTTAAACAGGTGAAAAGGCTGTTGCAATAATCCAGGCGTGATGAGATGAAGGCGTGTAAAATGGTCTCGGTGTCCTTAAAAGTTAACATAGATCGAATTTTAGTTTTATTTCTAAGTTGATAAAAACATGATTGAACAAGCTTTGTGGTGTGCTGCTCGAAACAAACACAAAGGTTCTTTGCCACAGGCTTAATGTGATTTACTAGGGAACCAGCAGATGGCAAATCAAATACTGCCATCTGCAAACCAGGTTTCTTTAAAAGTGGGTTCACGCAAGTCGTTTTAAAATAATCAGGGACACAACCAGTAGATAGGGAGCTGTTGAAAACAGAGATCATATGGGGCCCAACAGAATTCATTACTTTCAGTGAAAACTTTGTAGGACTGGAGGACACTCTCATTTGTGATACTGTTTTTAAAAGCTCAGAACACTACTGAGAGATACTGAGGAACCAGACCATAACCCAAAGCCAGGATACAGAAGTTCAGTGGATGCAGTGCTGAAGGTGTGAAGGTAGATCAGTGTGTCCACAAGGTAATAAACCTGATCTTATTGGCATAGTGAAGTATGTGATCTGATGGTGAAAACACAATGGTGATTTGCTTACATAACACTAGCATACTTAAATTCTCTAAATGGGCATATTTAATTTGACATCAACTCCTTATCACAGCAGCAGCCTGTTGTTTGGAAGTACTGACAGAGACGAGATGCTCATGCTGGCTTTCCAGTGTTGTGTGCAGGGTCGAGTACACCGTGCAGTGGAAGTTTCTGTTGCGCTCCCATGGAACTCCTTGAGACCTGGCCAGTCTGGCAGTCTGTTTCAGGGCCGATGGCAAAGGTCCACGCCAAGACGTTTCAGGCATAGTACAAAAACAAAGTAAAATGAAACTCTTCATTTTAGATCTCAGGAATTCAAAAGCTTGATAAGAAAATTAATTAAATTATGTGCTGACTTAAAGTGAGACACAAAACTTAATGGTTAAGTGTGTAAGTTTTAGTGACATTTAGTGGTCAGGTTTGCGAATTGCACCCCCTATCCAAGCGAGCAGTATAGCTACGGTGCCTGAGACAGGACAAAGATGTCATCTATGAGATAGCAGAGAGTTGCCAGTCAAGAAATTAGGTTTATTTAGATAGATATATTTAAAAAAATATGGTTTTCTAATTAAGTAAATATGTTTTTTTAAATATTGTTATTATTTGTTCATTAATAAACACCCACATGAAGAAATGAAGTGCTACATGATGTCTCATACTCCTGTAATACAGTATTTTACAACTTGGTAGGGTTGGTTCATCATGACTAACATACTAAAGCAAAAAACATCTCAAAAACTATCACATCTAGTGCATCAAGTATGACCACTAACAGATAACAGGACAATGTAAGCCTCACTGTTTCTGCACCACAGTCCATTATAAACCACATAAATCATGAGGTTTACAAAGGTATTGTCAGGTGAGGATCAAGGCTCCTCTCACTTTGCTTAATTAAATGAACAATCTGCAAATCTTACCAAAATGTCTTTTTAAATTTTTTAAAATACAACAGAAACACAAAGTAGTACTGACAGCCATAATTTCAGCTTGTGGTGAAACGGTGCAACATTTTTAATGGGTATTTAGCATGTGAAAGTACAAATTACACATTTGTGTGCACAGTGGGAAGCAATATCCAATAATGTTTTTTTAATGCAAATTCTGAAAGGATTCATTATTGGTCACTTGATAGACACACGGTCTTGTTATATATCACCATTAGCAGTAAAAAGAAATGTTTTTCACCATAGCAGTAAAATGTGAAGTTTAGCTGCTGATCTGAGCTTCCCTGCTGTTACCGTTTTATTGCCAATAATATTCATCAGCTGTTTGTCTCAGGAAGGTAACGGCACATTTCTGTCCACGTAACAAAGCTATAACAGAGGTTGGAGAAGAACTACACAAAGTTACAATCCAACTACATATTTTTTCTACCAGCGCAGTAAAAGTTTAGCTCGCTGATCTGAGCTTCATGCTGGAAGCTGCCGTTTTATTGCCAATTAGTGATCAACCGATTGTCTCATGAAGGTAACAAAACCAAAAAATAGAGCGCTGTAGAGAGAGTAACTGCATGAAATCAATCCAACTACATATTTTACACCACAAACCAAAGGCAGTGCTTGAGAATAAACCAATCCAACTAATCTTATATGATTTTTCTACCAGGGCAGTAAACGTTTAGCTGGCTGATGCTTCCATGCTCTAAGCTAACATTACGTTTTTATTGCCAATTAACGTTACTGATCAGCTGATTGTCTCAGGGGAAACACCTCATGTCTCTCGGTGAATATGGGCAGCTTCAAGCTAAAGCTATCAAACAACAGCTTTAATTTGCATCGCTAAAGTCCGACAAACTTAAGTTAATTACCTGTCCAGCAGAAAACAGGCAACTTCAGCTCTGAAAACATCTGTCCCACATTATAGCCTTCCATCTGGGAAAATCCACAACATCTGTGACTTCTGTATTTCCTTTTCCTCATTGTACGTGTCTACAATGCTGGAATTATGCAGAAGAAGAAGGCTGTGATGACTAAACGCGCTCTGTAGCGCTGTGCCCGCGGTTATGTAGATACAAATGGCTCATTCTAAGGTAATAAAAACATAATGGTTCATTATGTAAGGTCTTTATACACCACTGAAAAAAGGTTAGTGAGAAGTTATGGATATTATATTACATTTCAGTCAATAAATCCTCAGAAATATTACACACTGAATCTTTAAAGACCTCTAAGAAAACTAGAACCACACTGAAATTCCAATGCCTTTATTTCCATCACCAAGCACGTTCCTTCTGCACAAATGTCTGGTGAATAAGAGGTTCTATATAAATCAGCATGATATTCAAGATTAAAGATAGCCATAAATAGTACAAGGAAATATAAACAGTACATTTTAAAAACGCAACTAAAACTACATGCAGATTACACTGCAATGTAGTGCAAATTGGACAGCAGTGAAATATGACTTGACATGTACAGGAAACATAAAAATAGACTATGTGGAGGTTAAATTTACCAATGGCTGTCAAAGCTGCTGAGTTACATAAGCTGTGCATGCCATGTTATGTAATGAGCGAACCTACGATGCAGCTGTTCGATGCATTAAAGGTTCAGTGTGTAATATTTCTGAGGATCTATCTACAGAAATGCAATATAAGATCCATAACTATGTTTTCAGTGGTGTGTAAAGACCTTACATAATAAACCATTATGTTTTTATTACCTTAGAATGACTACATAAACACGGGCACCCCCTTCCATGGACGTTGCCACGTTGCATCGTCATGTTTCTACAGTAGCTGAAAACGGACAAACAGCGCTACAGAGCGCATTTCGTCACTACGTTCTTCTTCTACTTCTGGTAGAATTCAGACAGTGCAGAGCGCATCACAACATTGAATTTGTACGTTCAAAGAAGAAGAAATATACAGCAAGGGTTGGCAAATAAGCTTTACATCAGAGCAAATTTTGCGCTGCACTGTTTGTGTTTCGGTGTTTGATCCACATCCATCGACCTA
Source organism: Micropterus salmoides (assembly GCF_014851395.1). Classification (NCBI taxonomy): domain Eukaryota; kingdom Metazoa; phylum Chordata; class Actinopteri; order Centrarchiformes; family Centrarchidae; genus Micropterus; species Micropterus salmoides. The sequence continues at coordinate 34,694,892 of NW_024040263.1, read as the reverse complement.
CAGACGCTTTTTCATTTCCCCAGTATCTCCAGGCAGAGAACATTTAGGGGAATCTTGCTCTCTGACGGCTCTTTCAGAGCTGTGTCAAGCAGCTACAGACTCTTTTTAAAGTAAAAGCTCAGTTCAACTCCAAATTCCAGCATTACAGTAAACAAGCTTCTCGCGCTTTTTTGTTGGCAGAACCACTAAAGAGGAGTTGATTGTGTGAGTAACTGTCGCTGTCATGACTGAGATCTATTTCAGCAGCTATCAAAGTATTTATTTATTTATATTTTTTGCCCCTATCAAAGCACCGTAATCTGGCAGCGGGCCAGATATTGTTGTTGGCGGGCAGTTTTGGCGAGGGTCCATAATCGAAGAGAGAATGAATATGTTTCCCTTGTCAGTGTTTGTATAAACTTTATCTAATGTGTGGTTTATTAAAGACTGTAGTGCAGACTGGTTTTACTGAATAATTAAGTAAATATAATTTCTTACTAAATATACCTAAAGAAACCTCATTTCTTGACTGGCCTCTGAAGAGACACCTTTTGTGCTGTGTCAGCCACTGTAGCTGTCCTACGCTCTTTGAAAGGTTAGAGGGCAGTGGTAGACTGGACAGTTGGTTGCAATTCACAACACTCACCACTAGATGCCATTAAATCTCACACACTGAACCTTTACAATGAAAACTCACCCAAAGTTAATGTAATTATATGCCATGGTGTCATACATACTTTTTTTTGTAGAAATTGATATTCTACGTAATTTTGCAGAGCATATACATTTGTTTACCGTGTGTGCTGTGGATAGATTGTGTGTAAATATGCCTAGACGTATTTAGAAGTCTAGATTTCTGCCCAGACATTACAAACTCTATGGACTGTACAGAATCCTTTGTGTTCCAAGGAACCAAATCCAAATACTGGATTCTTACTGGCTGAGCCCCTCACAAGAGTGCAGGAGCTGCTTGGACTGCACTTGTGTTGTTCCTTACATTGAGTATAGTGCCTCACTGAGCTTTATCAAGACTAAAGTCCAACAGCACAGCTCATGAATGTAAGTTTTTTGCTGGTTCCTGTAAGCTAAAGTGGCAGACAGTTACGGTAATTATGATTTAGTGTATTTTTGCTTGTCTTAGTTTCTGCCACTGCATGCTGAGTCAATAATTGTAATTTATCGGGCCCAAAGTCCAGGACCACGGCCACTGAATGTAAGTTAACTGCTGGGTATTGTGTGATTAATGCGTTTGCATTTGATGCCCTGAGAAGAGAACAGTCTGGTATTCTATGCTGCTTCAGCTGGCCCACTGGATCGTATGTAGTTGCATCATATGTAGCTGCAGCAACCTTAGATACCTTGCTCTCCTTTTTCTCTTTCTCTCTTCATGTACATGTAGACAGACACTGTACAGCAATTGCGGACCAACTGTGTCCAACAACTGTCTGGAGAACCAACCTCGCGCTTGATTGGGGAAACCGGAGCACCCGGAGGAAACCCACCCATGTAAACCCCACACAGAAAGGCCAGGATTCAAACCCGGGACCTTCTTGCTGTGAGGCCACAGTGCTATCTTCTGGCTTCTTTATGTGCATATGTCACCGGGATGACGTGTGTGTGTGTGAGAGAGAGATTGGAGCTGCATATGGTCACGCCCCCTCGTTAGTGGTGAATGGCTACCGGTGTGGGAAGTCTTGGGGGAAGGTTCTTCTTTATAAGAAGACGGGAGAAACCCGGAAGGGGGAACACGGCAGCAGGGAAGAGTGGAGCCGACGGCAGGACGGCAGCTGCACCCAAGGCGGCAAGCTAGAGAGACGCGGTGGTCACCACGCATGATGTGAGGCGGAGAGTCGACGGAGACGAGACAGGGACCGAGGTGGACGTCGGAAGCGAGTCCACCACACTGCCGAGCAACCCTTTGGGTAGACGCAGCGGCCCGGAGTCAAGACAAGACGCCTCGGAGTAACTGGAGTGAGGAGTGGCCTTTGTGGAAGTGCGTGGGGGAGGACGCCATCAGAGACACGAGGAGGGGTCGGAATTCGTTCCCCCCTCCTTCCCTGTAAGTAACTCTCCCACGCCTCTCTGGTTGCGATTATCTACTGTCCCCAGTGAATAAGCTGCCACTTTTTAGTTGGGTTTTATTATTTTTAGCATTTGGGAGGAACAAGCCAGTACGCTGCTGATTCTGGTCCTAATTTTAAAGCCCAATTTTTATGTATAACATGTCACGCCAAGAAGTCCAGTAGTTTTGCTTGGGTGTGTGGTTTTGGGGTTTTGATTTATGTTTTGCTTGCATTTTTTGATTTAGTTGTTTACTTGCATGCACATTTCTGTTTGTTTTATATATGATTAATTAACCCTAGCGGAATTGTGGGGAACTTTGTGACTGCCAAGCATCCTGTCACCTAGGTTACTGCTGACTTCTACTGAGAGCAGGAACGAGCAGCGAGAGCAGAGGAAGGGAGTTGGTGGGCTGATGGACTGGAAACTGGGATTTTAAAGACCAAATACTGAGGACCGGACAGATCAAGGCTTGCCCAGTGACTTTTATTATGAGTTTTTATTGTGAACTCTTTTTATTATTTTTTTAATAAAGACACTGGCGTTGGTTTTATAAACTGTACTGGTCTGAGCCTTGTGGTGTTTCGGTGAAGCCCGTTCCCCAGCAGAACCTTACCCAAATTAAGTTTGAATTGTTTCTTTGAACTAGCCGACCAGCAGCGCGGCGGTGACACATACACGTTTGGAACCCACAGACAGCTTGCAGCCTCCACGCCATCTTGGTGAGGACAGATGGAGTGCGTTCTCCAGTGTTTTGCTGAATGAAATTCTGTATTAGATTGGGGAAGTTACACTACAGTAGCCCCAGCCAAGTTCGTTGATCTGTGCCAAACACTCCTGTCATCTTATTATGTTGGTCTATTCTGTACATGCTAAGCCCCTTTTCCACTGCACGGTACCAGCTTGCCTCACCTCACCTCACCCTGCCTCGCCTTTTTTTCTGAGTTGAAGAGCTCCGCAAGTGGCGGAGGGGTAAGCCTGCACCAACCCGCGGGAGGAGCTTGCGAGGCCGGCCAGCCGCCCGCTCACAGAGCCCTCTGGTCCCACTGACACACAGATGACTGCAGCAACAACAGCAGAGGAAAACACAGGTGGAAGGTTTTCACACGGCTAATCTGTCTCAACATTCTGAGGAATGTTGAAATGTTTTAACTTAAATCAAGAGACAGCTGTGTGAGTCACGTGTGTGTGTGTGTGTGTGGTATTGAAGATTACCTCGCGGCAGTTGTGTGTGGCGTCGCTATGAAAACCAGCTACACTGAGGGGTACTATCTCTGGGTACTATATGTAATGGAAAACGGAGCACGGCCAAACCGAGTCAAGTCTAGGCGCGTTGAGCTGTTACTGGTAATGGAAAAACGGCATTAGTCTAGTTCTTAAGGAGGGATACCTCTGCTTCTCTACCTGAGCTTTCTAACATTTTTCCCTATTAAAGATTTGTCTTTATCTGAATCAAGGGTCTAAGGACAGAGGGGTTTTGTGTGCTGGATGTATTGTAAAGCCCACTGGAGGGAATGGTTCAGATAAATCCCATAGCTCACAACTCACTGACTGCATTGTAACACTACACTTCCTGTTTACCCCAAAAATGGGAATAGTAGTGCTAAAAACACTGAACTTATTATTTATCCTAAATCAAAATAGAGAGACCAGCTAGTGAACAGGAGACAAAACCCATAAAAATCAGCATTTTAATTTTGATTAAATATCTGTCCATCTTTTGATAGAACTAAATGTCAGAACCATTCATACTTCCATATACATTAATGTACAGATTTTTTTTTTACTGTGGAAATAATTCAAAGTAGACATATTCAAACTTAATTATGTGTAAAGCGTCCTTGGGCCTCATGAAAGGCGCTATATAAATATGTTATTATTCCAATGACAAATCAACAATCTCTAAATTATCAAACAACTACATATGTTTGATTATTTATATGCCTGTGTGTGTAACTTGATTTTATTATTTATACATAATTATTTATATGACGAAAAAGTTCACTAAATCTAAAATTTGCCCCATAAAACTTTAATAAAAGGACCCATAACAAAAACCCATAACAAAAACGTATGTCTTAGTCAGTAGTGTAGGAGACTCTCCCTTCTACAGTGAACACAAAGACACTGAGGAACCACACAACTCTAGTCCAAACCAGGATAAAGAGGTTCAGTGAATGTGGTGTTGAAGGTGTGGAGGTGGATCAATGTGTCAGAGGAGACTCGGTAGAAGGACAGAGTGCCAGCAGGACAGTCCACATACACTGCTACTCTGTTAGAGGAGGAGGTGCAGAAGGAGAAGGAGGAGGTGGAGCCCGTTTTTCTCTTTGTGAGACCATCAACATCTGAGCACCTCAGACTCCAGGACTGCTTATTCTGTCCAAACCTGCAGTCATCACTGTTTCCTCTCCTTCTGATTCCTTGTAAGTCACTGATATATCAACCTCTCCGCTCCACTCGACCTCCCAATAACAGCGACCAGTCAGACCATTTCTACACAGCAGCTGAGGCCAGTAGTCAAACCTCTGTGGATGATCAGGATATGGCTGCTCCTTTGTCACTACTGTCACCTTACTGTTGTTACCAGACAGTTTGAGGTATCTGTGTACTGTGTTTGTGTCCAGTGTGAGTTCACATAAATCTGATGGAGAGAACGAGACACAATACAGCAGCAGTTAATCATCTCACACTCCTGATGGGTTTCTTTGTTGCTTTATTTACACTGTTAATTAGATCCAAACTTCAGAAAGACTCATCTTTTTGGATATTCTTTGAAACTGAGAACTGAATGTAGATACAAGCTTTTGAGTTAAACTAATTTAAAATGTGCTGTCTTCTTTTCATGAATCACAGTGAACACACACTTACACTTCCTAAGACCAGGTTTCAGTCTCTGCTCACCACCGTGTTCCAACCTGGAGGAAGAAACAAAGTCAGAATGAACCTTCAGAAGCTTCCTCATTAGTGATCTTCAGAGACCTTCCATCAGATCCACATTTTAATACAAAACGGACACGTTTCATACACAGACTCAAAAAAACCATTAAAAAAGACAAAGAAGACAAAAAACACTAAAAGGTAGAAAATATAATTTATAGCGTAGATCTAAAAGAAATCTTCATGTCAGTGGCCAACAGATACATTTTTGTCTAGGATTGAAAAGTATTGAGTTACTTTTATTTATACAGCCTAATATTACAACTTGATTTAGATAAAGAACAACCAAGGCAAGGCAAGTTTATTTGTATAGCACAATTTAACAACAAGGTAATTCAAAGTGCTTTACATAAAGCATAAAAGCAACAGGGAAAGTTTAAAAGCAACATCAAATATAATAAAATTTACAGTATTACAATCAGGGTTAAGAGTTAAATGGAAAATAATAAAAAGCTAAAAACAAAGAAAAAGAAAACAGGACAGTAAAAGTTACAGTGCAGTGTAAGTTATCAGTAAAAAGAAAAATCTTAAATATTTAATTAAAAGCAATGGTAAAAAGAAAAGTCTTCAGTCTTATAAACTAACAGCAGGATTTTGAAATCAATTTAAAAAAACAAAAAAAACAACATGCTTTATTGACAACTTTCTTAAAGAAAACAATGTACGGTATGCTTCTGGGACAAAACAATATATATATAAATATATAATATATATATAAATACCTGTTTTCTTGCTGGCAAAAATAATACTGCTTTGATAAGAATGATCTGCATGACAAGTTGACCACACATTTGACAAATAAAAACGTACCAAACCATATTATCAAACTGAATACTGAAAGGTAGCCCATTTTCTTGCTCCTGAACCACAGATGATTCATTACGCCTATCAACTGGGAAACGCTTTCACACCTTCTCACTGTTGCAACACAGTCAGAAAACACAGTCAGAAAATACTTTATTTAGGATATTTCATTGCCAAAAACATATGTAACTTATTGTTCAAAGATAAACCATATGATACATTTACCAGCTCCTACAATGACTATTTAACCGTCATGAATGAAGCTGGTTTCTTTGTCACTCTTCTGCATTCAATCTGAAATTATAGAACATTCCCATCCTGATGTGCCTCAACTTCATAAAGTCAACTTCATAAAGTCTTCTTCATGCACACCAACGTAGTTTGACCGACTCCTGTTTACATAAATATCAGATCTTAAACACAAGTTTGTCAACGTAAGGAAAACAAAAGGCAATTATTTACCCTGTAGTTAGATGTTGAGAGGACAGAGAAATTATTTATTATGGTGACAATTGGCAGAACAAGAAATCAATTCTTTGACAGACAGGAAGCCAATGTAAAGACCTCAGAACTGGAGTGATGTGATCCACCTTTTTGGTCTTAGTGAGGACTCGAGCAGAAACTTTCTGAATCAGCTGCAGCTGTCTGATGGATTTCTTAGGGAGCCTGTAAGGACGCTGTTACAGTAGTCGAGTCGACTGAAGATAAATGCATGGATACGCTTTTCCAGGTCCTGCTGAGACATAAGTCCTTTAATCCTTGATATATTCTTTAGGTGATAGTAGGCTGACTTTGTAATTGTGTTAATATGGCTTCTCAAATTCAGGTCTGAGTCCATGACTACACCAAGATTTCTGGCTTGATTTGTGGTTCTTAACATTACAGATTGAAGTCGAGCACTGACTTTCAATCGTTCCTCCCTGGCTCCAAAAACAATAACTTCAGTTTTATCCTTGTTTAATTGAAGAAAATTCTGGCAGATCCAATCGTTGACCTGCTCAATACAGTTACTCAGCGCCTGTATGGGATCATAGTCCCCTGGTGAAATGGTTATGTAAATCTGTGTGTCATCTGCATAATTATGGTAACATATTTTGTTGTTTTTCATAATCTGAGCCAGTGGAAGCATGTAAATGTTAAACAAAAGAGGTCCCAGAATGGAGCCTTGGGGAACTCCACATGTCATTTTTGTCAGCTCAGATGTGTGATTACCTATAGACACAAAGTAGTCCCTGTCCTTTAAGTAGGATTCAAACCAGTTTAGTACTGTGCCAGAAAGTCCAACCCAGTTTTCAAGTCTGTCTAGTAATATGTTGTGGTCGACCGTGTCAAATGCAGCACTGAGATCCAGTAATACTAAGACTGAAATTCTCTCTTCAAAAAAAGTCATTGAAGACCTTAACAAGAGCCGTCTCAGTGCTGTGGTGTGGTCGAAAACCTGACTGGAAGACATCAAATCAGTTATTTAGTACCAAGAAAGCACTAAGCTTTTGAAAAACAGCCTTTTCAATGATTTTACTTAAAAATGGGAGATTTGATATGGGCCTATAATTGCTCATTAGTGAACTGTCTAGATTGCTCTTTTTGCTCTTTTTTAAGAGTGGCTGAATGACTGCAGTTTTCAGGGCCTGTGGGAAAAAACCTGAGAGGAGAAACATGTTGACAATTTGTAGTAGATCTGAGGCCATGCATTTAGAAACATTTTTGAAAAAACCTGTTGGCAGAATATCAAGGCAGCATGAGGAGGATTTCAGATGTTATGTCCTCCAGGTTTTTATGGTTAATAGAATCAAATTGTCTCATGCTATATGAATTGTTTTGAAGTGGACACAGGGACAAGACATATCCTGTTACTGACATGGAGGCACTGATTGCTCGTCTAATTGTTTGAATTTTGTCTGTGAAGAAGGAAGCAAATTAATTGCAGGCCCTGGTGGATAGAAGTTCAGAGGCTACAGACACAGGTCAGCCTGTCGACAGCAGCAAACAGGGCACGTGCATTATTAGTGTTTTTGGTGATGATGTCAGAGAAGAAGGACCGCCTTGCATTTCTCAGCTCTAAATTCTAAATGCGAAGTTTCTCTTTATAGACGTCATAATGAACCTGGAGATTTGTTTTCGGCCACCTGCGTTCAGCTTTTCAACACTCTTTTTTGAGTTCTAACCAGCGTGGCATTTCTCCATGGAGATCTTCTCTTACCAGAGACCACCTTCACCTTGGCTGGTGCAATGGCATCAATAACATTTGTAATTATAGAACTGAAATTATCTACAAGCTCATGGACTGAGACCCGTAAGATGGCGAGTGTCGAGGAGAAAGCCTCAATAAATTTTGCACTATTTCTGTATTTGTGACACGTGTCAAACTTGGAGGACTTAGAACCGGTGGTGGAGGTGGACGGTGAGGGGGGTTTATGGTAGAGAAAATGGGAGTGGAGCGAGGGAAGGTGAGGGGAGTAAATTTGGTCCCAACTCTAACCAGGTCTTCCATGGATCAGTGAAGTCAAACAGGGGGGAGAGGGGAGAAAGTGTGTCTGAAGGTGGGGATTGGTGGGGTAGAGATGTTGAATCCTCACTGTTGGTTTTCAGTGAGAGAGGTGGAGATTCTTCCCACTCTGTCTCTCTGTACATCAAACACAGCTTATATAGGACATGTTTAGGTATCTGTTAGATACCATATAAGGGTCTGAGTCTGCAAACTAAGGCACCAATCCATATAAGGGCACAGTCCTATAGAATAAGTGTAGACATCTGTTAGACACCATATAAGGGTCTGAGTCTCCACATAACCACTGACCTCTACTCTCCCCTTAAAAGGTCACTAATCCTCTATCCAGCTGCTACAGTGCTATGTTAAACTGTTCAAATGCGTCAAATGCACATATGTTATACACCACAAAAGCCATCAATCTGTTTAATCTCTCAGCTCCTCTTCGGATTGGCAGTATAGGGCCACTGATAAACACCTCAGCACCTCAAGAGCTGACCGTGTTCAGACAACACTTCAGACTGTTGCTTCACAACATCATTGGCCCCGATATGTAGTATGATGTTTTATGATTTATTTATGATGTTCACAGTAGGATGTTCAGCCACGATATGCAGGATTCTTTCTGCCAAGTCAGACACCGTATCCTTCGTAAAACAGAGTGTTTTGGTGTTCTTACTGCACATGCTTCTTACATCGTTTACAGCAGAGTCACCCACAATCAGAGTTTGAGGCCCAGTCGTTAGCTTTCCCTGCAGCCTTTTACTTTCTGATTTACTCTCAGTCCTTACCCTTCTGTGTGAGGATGGGATGTTATCCAGGTCATCAGACGGAAATCCAAGATCCTGCAATAGTGGTGAAAATCTGTTCTGCTGTTGCACACTCGGTTGTTGGGGAGGTTTGTTGCTAACTCTCCATTTCACAGCTGTCCACGGCTGTGTCCTACCAAGAACAGGGGTTGAAGAGGCGCTCTGCCTGGATGATAATGCAGGTCAGCCAGTCGCATCACAAATCTCAGGGCGCCGGGTTCTGCCTGTTACTCGTCCTCCCATTTCCCCAGGAAATGATTTACTCTTAGGCTTTGCACCAAGAGCGTTTCAGGGATGACTCCCACTTTTAGATTTATTACCCAGTACACAGGCCTCCTGCTTCTTGGTAGTCTTGATACTGCTAATTAGCCGTGTGTTAGCATGCTCTTGTCCACTGTTTTGGGTCCACGGTAAAGTGGTGTCATTCCCACATAGTCCATTCACTTCCACATTCACTTCTAACCTGTGGATCTTGGTTTCAAGCACTGCAATTTTCTGTAGAAGTTGGTAGAAGTCGTCCGTGGAGAAAGATCTTGTTGCTAATTAGCATTAGCTATAGCTCCAGTCACTGCAGTACAGGCTAGTGCTATTGATAGGCCGCACTCGCATAGCACTAAGATCATAAAAGGTTTTAAAGTATGGCAAGAGCCTCCTTTATCTGACAGTCCCAGTGATTTAAAATTATCCAAGAGCTGCTGATTTCTAGCAGGGAAAAAAAAGAGAGTTTAAGCAAAAGAATGCAAGGAGAGGCAAGAGCAAGCAGCAAAGCGTCTGCACTGTAGAAAGCAGGAAAGCAGGTAAAGACAGGTATCAACGTTTGTCGATATTTCGATTTAAGAGTTGTTATTTCTGGAAGTCTCAGGATTCACAGTCGAGAAAAGGATCACTGACTGATGTAAAACAATTAGTCGTATCACACTGAAACTGAGTGCACATAGGTGCAACCAACTGTTGACATTTTCATAGCCATCAACATTGTCTGTCTTGAGTTTGAGCAGTTCCACTATCCAATTTCCCAACATGGCTGCTGACAAAACTCCCATTATTAACTGCAGTGAGCTTGTATTTTTCATCGTGTGGCTAAATCTGTAGTCTGACTGAGACTAAGTTGTGATACAAAACAGTTTTACAATTTTCCTACCACTTTGTGAATGAATATTACAAAGAGTACTGTCTAGACCTACTTCATATGAAATGAGCAATGAGATTTTAACTTTTGAATAACTTATGAATTGGCACTATATAAATAAAACTGAATTGCATCTAGAACAGAATGTGTTGTGGGTGTGACTAAATGATCAACACCCGCTCTTGGTTTCTGTTCATACCTGAGAGTGTCCAGTCTCCAGTGCGGATCCTTCAGTCCAGCAAACAGCAGCTTTGCTCCGGAGTCTCCTGGATGATTGTAGCTCAGGTCCAGCTCTCTCAGATGGGAGGGGTTGGAGCTCAGAGCTGAGGCCAGAGAAGTACAGCCTTCCTCTGTGATCAGACAGCCTGACAGCCTGGAGAATGGGGGTTAATCAATGTCATTATCATTGTAAATGCAAGGACCATAAGACACAAAAACACAAAACACGATCTACAAAAAGATTCAAAATCCACAAACTCTTCACAATCCACAAATAGAAACCAGTGACTTAAATGAAGATGGACCAGAGTCCAGTGGGCCAGCTGAAGCAGCATAGAATACCAGATGTGTTGCAGCAATGTAGCATACTGCGGCGTTTCATATGGACGCTGTGAAGTAATGCTTTGTCACACTGTCTGAAAGCATTGGTAATGACGCACTGAAATAACTATGTGTTGAGAATGCAAGTTAAGGGTGGATGATGCAAGGTATTAGGTGCGTTTGACTTCATGTGGCGCAGCGCTGACTTAACGTGATACATGCTGGACTTAAAATAAGGCATGCTAGTTAGAAGTTCTGTCTGGCGTTCGCTGGTGCAAGAAACCTCACTATGTCACATGACATTAAAACCTCACAGGAGCAAGACGGTTGCAGGCGCTGAGTCCGGCGGCTGCAGTTGCTTTTCTGCGACAGCACAAAGTTGGAACCACACTATTGCCTGGTCTCACCGCATTTTTCTTGTGTCCGACTTGACGGCGCCATTTTTATTCCCTGATCCTGCAGTCACCTGCTGCACATGTTAGACTATGAAGTCGGCAAAAGTCAACCGCAGTCATCTCGAACGCACCTATTGGTAATCAGCTCATGTGATGGAATGTTTCTGTTGCCGTTGCTGGTATAAATAGTTAACTGCCTCTCATTCATTTCCTTGGCACACATTGGACAAAAAATTACACATTCATAAAAGCGAAGTCATAAATGTAACGTGTTTGTGGATTGTCTTCTGTGGGTTAGAAATAATCAAGTCCAATAAAAATGTTGTCCTTTTCACACACTCACACATCCCTTTGCAGTTTAGTTAGATATTGTCTTAACCGTAATTCCCAACAAAGTAGTTTCCAAAAAAGAATAATGGGAGAATAATATTCACAGTTCAATTCTTCAGATGTTGGGTGTATTTTAATAGACACTAACAGAAGCTGAATGCTGACCTCACTGTCTCCAATGTACAATGTGGACTCTCCAGTCCAACAGAGAGCAGCTTCACTCCTGAATCCTGCAGATCGTTGTCACTCAGGTCCAGCTCTTTCAGACTAGAGGACTTGGAGCTTAGAACTGAGGACAGAGCTTCACAGCTTCTCTCTGACAGGTTACAGACACTCAGCCTGAAGGGCAGTTAAATAGATAGATAAAGACAAACACCAACACTGTTTCTGTCATCTACAATCTACAACACATCACATTTCTATGGTTCATCTTCAGTCAAGCATTAGGATTAGTATTAGAGGTGTTGAGACTTTTTTGGGTTTTCATTGTGTAAAATACTTAACAATTATAATAATAAAAATTTTATTTATAGGCACCTTTCTTTTTTTTCTTTTTATTTAAACCTGTCCTGCCCAGCAGCCTGGTATAGAGTATGATAAGCTGGATACCATATTGTGCCAGACACATTGTACTTTAACAAGAGAGTATTAATATACTCCTTCGTCTGTTTTATTATTTATTTAATTATGTATTGATTTGTCACCGGGCCGGACAGGGGGGCAGACATGGGGATGGGGGAGCACGAACATCACACAAACAGACAGCACAGAGAAAGGACAACACCTGCAAGAGAAGGGGGATGGAAGGTGGGGACAATAGAGAATAGCACAGGGAAATTGCAGACCAATTGCAGAAAGCAACAAAACCTGCAATAGAACGGGGAGAGGGGCTTGGGGAGGAGAAAAACAACAACAAAGAAACAATAAAAATAATAATAAATGACAACCAGCCGAACAGCAGCAATAAACAGCTGACATAGTAAGACAACTAAGAGAAAAATGAAAACAAGAAACAGTCCAGCACACTAAATAAGCAACACAGCACAGCCACGAGAGCTGGAATAATAACAATTAATTTAAATAAGTAACTGAAAGAAAAGCATCAGGAATAATTCTACCAGGGACAACCTAAATTTGTTTGTGTCTATGTGTGAGACTGTGTGTGTCTGTGTGTGTTTACATGTGTGTGCGCATAAGCCTGTTAAAGAATGTAGTTGTTAGTGAGAGTGGGACGCCACGACTGTGCCACACCTACCCCAGCAACAGGCAGGCAAGAACCCCAGTAGCCAATAGGGGTGGGAGATAAAAAAATAAAAAAATATGACTCCCAGATGCACCGCGATGCAAATGCAGAAGACCCCGACCCAGCCAACAGACACCCAAAAAAAATAATAAACATAAATAAATAAAAACGACCATCCCAATGCCAATTTACAATGCAATGCCGACGGAACTCAAGATGCATAACCCGCGGAAGAGCAGCGCCCGGACCGACTGCGGCGCAGCAAACAACCAAAACGGCCAAATGCCAATCATCAACACCAATGCACAAGTGATGAGCCCAACGTGCGCACTGCGCGAGCACGGTGACACCCAATGCCCGGCAGCAATCCGCGAATCCCGCGTGGGAGTGTGGTGTCCGAACAATAATGCTGCGATGATGTGTTGAGAAAAAATCCGCTTGACACTGTTCTTGATCATAAAAGTTTATTACATCAAGGAATTCAGCATCAATTACAAGCTCTGCAGCAGCTTGGAGAGTGACCCAGCCCGATGGCCACTCTGTCTCTCTGTACATTGAACACAGCTTATATAGGACATGTTTAGGTATCTGCTAAATACCATATAAGGGCACAGTGCTGTAGGATAAGTGTAACCATCTGTTAGACACCATAGAAGGGTTCAGTCCCTTCATACACACTAATCTCTACTCCCCCTAACACTGGGTCAGAGGTCAAATTCCATAGGAGGGTTCACTCTTTACACACCCATCAATCATTACTCCCCCTTAAGAGTTCACTGAGCCTCTCTCCAGCTGCTAGAGTATTATTTTAAACTGTAATGGTCAAATGCACATATGTTATACACCACACGAGGTTGAGCAAATGAGAGAGAGTGAGCGGCAGAACACGACAGCGAAAGCCCGCGGAGAGAAACACCAGCAGCAGGACCCAGCCCAGCAACAAACGCGCCGCATAATAAAAGTGTGCCCCCAACGGCTGGAAGGCAGCCGACATCCCCCATGCACAGCACACCCCCCAGGCCGCCGTACAACGCCATCCAAACCAGCAACGAGGCAAAATCAACTAGCTCAGCTGCATGCCACCACCAACCCACCCACCCGTCAAGCGTCGAGAACTCCAGGCACAAGCCCAGAATAAACCGGAGCACAGCCCTGCACTGCACCCACACTGCACATCCCGAAAACTAACTCTTTTTTTTGTACTTAAAGGGGTACTCCAGAGGGGTCTGACAATTGGCCAACAGAGAAATGGGGAAGCATGGATCTGAGGCCAACGAAGCAAACCAGGGACGCAAACTGGTCCCTCCAAGCCAACGAGGAAATGCCTTCCCCGGACTCCAATGCACAAACTAAACGCCCAGCAGCCATCCAGGGACCCTGCACAGTGAAGGAGGAAAAAAAACAAACAAAACAAAACACAATGCATCAAGATGCATCAACAATCACCCTACAATCCCATCACAGCCGGATCAACCCGTGCAGCGCCCAGAGACCCCCACCCCTACTAGCCAGGGCACCCCGTGACCCCCCAAAGTGCAAAGGACCCCAGACCGCATGTCCCAGGGAAAGCTGCGCCCCGCCCCAAGGAAGAACAGCAGAAAGCCGTGCCAGGAAGCTCCCCGCCACCAGGGAGCGATAATGCGGGAGAACCAGGCTGACAGTCCCCCAGCCCAGCTGGAGGCATCACCCCCCAGAGCGCAGGCAGAGCCAGCAGCCCCCGAGCCCAGTGAACCCAAGGCCGGTCCCGTCCCCGGATGGGGGCCCAGCACCCCCAGTCACCCACCCCCAAGGAAGAGGGCCAAAACCCACCCCGACAACCCCCCCAACAACACCAGCCATGTGCCCCAGGGACTCCCGAATGCCCCCACTGTGAGAGAGCCGGCAGGGGAAAGCAGCGGGAGCCCCACCCCTGCCGAGGAGGGCCCAGACAAGGAGAGGAGACAGGGACACACCACCTGCACAGAAATGAGCAAAAGCCAGAAGCCCGAGTCCCCAGACCCCCAGGTCCAGAGCGGGCCCCCACGCCAGGGGAGCCATGCTCCCCCTGACCCACCCAAGGTCAGGCAAGGCGGACACCAACCCCATGGCACCCCCAACGCCTCGGGGCTCCAGGGGCAGGACACAAGGCCAATGAGAATCCCCCCACTCCTTATAGGCACCTTTCTGAACACTCAAGGTCACCTCACAAAACATAATAAAACAGTACAGCAATAAATTGATAAAATTAATACTATAATTACACTGCTTAAAATCATGGTACATAACATCTGGAAACAAAGATTTCTGTGACCTGATAATTAGTGATTACGTGGGATATGATGTGTTTTCACACGGGATTTAAAAATGGAAAGCAAGTCAATGTTGCGGATGTCTGGTGGAAGAGTTCCAGTGACGAGGGGCAGAGCGGCCGAAGGCTCTGAACCCCATGGTGGTCAAACGAGCAGGAGGTACAGTGAGGTGAATAGAAGAAGAAGACCTAAGAGTATAGGTGGGTGTGTTAATATGAAGGAAGTCCGAGAGGTACAGAGGAATGAGGTTGTGAATGACCTTGAGGGTCAGGAGCAGAATTTTGAAATCAATGTGGTATTTAACTGGGAGCCAATGAAGCTGCTGAAGGACAGGAGAAATAGGATTAATAGAAGGGGTTCTGAACCAGTTGAAGATTATGTATGGATTTGAGAGGAAGACGCAAGTGGAGAGAATTACAATAATCAATGCAGGATGTGACCAGTGTGTGAATGAGAATGGCTGTACTAGTGGGTGAGAGAGATGGTCGGATGCAATTTATGTTAAGTGGATGAGGAGAACCTCGGTTTTGTCACTGTTAAGTTTGAGGAAGTTGCAGGAAAACCAGGATTTCATTTCCGGCAATCATAGAGTAAGGTTGGTGGGAGAGATGTGGTAGGTTTGGTGGATAGGTAGAGCTGGGTATCATCCGCATAGCAGTGGAAATGGATGTTAAATTTACGGAAGATATGGCCAAGAGGGCGCAAATAGATGAACAGAAAGGGCCTCAGGACAGAGCCCTGGGGAACACCAGTATTGACAGGGGATAGCTCTGATTTGAAATGTTTGAGTTGGATGAACTGTGTGCGGCCAGAGAGAGATGATTTAAACCAGTCCAAGGGTGTGTCAGTGAAACTAATAGAGACTAATCTGTCAAGGAGGATGTTATGAGAGATAGTGTCAAATAAATAACTAAAATGTAAACAATTATGGTCACATCTCTGGGATCCCAATAACTTGCACAAATTATTTTTAGCCTTAGTGTGGTCCAGTGTGTAATATTTCTGAGGATTTATTGACAGAAATGCAATATAAGATCCGTAACTGTTTTCAGTGGTGTATGAAGACCTTACATGATGAACTGTTGTTTTTATTAACTTCAGCCATTTCTATGTACATAACCACAGGTCCCCCTTACATGGAGGTCGCCATGTTTCTACAGTAGCCGAAAACAGCTACAGAGCGCATTTCGTCACTACGTTGTTATTTTTCTTCTATAATTCTGGCAGTGTATACGCGCGTCACTATGCTGAATACATACACAGAAGAAAAAGAGGAAATAATAATATACAGTCATGAGTAGTCGTCTGGTTTATTTGAAGTAAGAAGAGAAGTGCAATTTGGACAAATGGAGGAACACACGTATTATTTAGCACGAGCCGACAGTGTGCGGATCATTGCCATCAAAGTTTCCTGTTTTCTACTGGACAGGTAATTAAATTAATTTTATTAATGTTATTCTGTGTTTTGGCTTTGCTACGTAGACAAAAATGTTCGTGACACAATCAGCTGATTATTATTGGCAATAAGTGTACAGCATGGACGTTCTGCAGCTAAACTTCACATTTTACTGCCCTGGTGGAAAAAAAGTGTTTATTTTTTCTGCTAACTGCATTATGATACCAAGACCAATAATGCTTATACTTTCAGAATTTGCTTTTTTTGATTTAAATCATTTGTTTGTAGGCTATTGCTTCTGTCTATCTGCCTCCACCGGTTGGGGTGAAGGAGAGAGAGAGAGAGAGAGAGGGCAGGAGAGGAACAGAGAGAAAAAGAGAGGGATGGAAGGAGAGAGAGGGGAGGGAGGCAGCCTACACAATATACACAGACACAGAGTTACAGACAGTAAAGGTGATGTTGCTATAGACTAAATGAAAAATGGTACAGATATTTATAGTAGTGTTAATGATAACAATCGTAATGTTAATGATTATAATAACAATAATAATAATAGGACTAGTAACAATAGTCGTTGCAGTAGAGGGTGTCGAGCAGGAACACGGGGGCAGCAGGTGACCCGCAACCACAGATCCAGACTCCACAGCTCCAGAGCCAGAAACACCTGCAGGAAGTGATAGGAGGAGAGAGGAGAGGGACGAGAAAGCACAAGACTACCAGAAAGGGGAGAAGTTGTGTTAGTAACATGCAATAATGGGATTGCATACAGAGGGAGAGAAAGTAGAGGAGAGAGGAGCTCAGTGCATCATGGGAAATCCCCCGGCAGTCTAGGCCTATAGCAGCATAACTAAGGGATGGTTCAGGACTCACCTGAGCCAGCCCTAACTATAAGCTTTATCAAAGAGGAAAGTCTTAAGCCTACTCTTAAATGTGGAGATGGTGTCTGCCTCCTGAACCCAAACTGGAACCTGGTTCCACAGGAGAGGAGCTTGATAGCCGAACGCTCTGGCTCCTAGTCTACTTTTGGAGACTCTAGGAACCACAAGTAACCCTGCATTCTGGGAGCGCAGTGCTCTGGTGGGGTAGTAAGGTACTATGAGCTCTTTAAGATAAGATGGTGCCTGACCATTAAGAGCTTTGTAGGTAAGAAGAATGATTTTAAATTCTATTCTGGATTTTACTGGAAGCCAATGCAAAGAAGCTAAAACAGGAGAAATGTGATCTCTTTTCCTGGTTCCTGTCAGAACACGTGCTGCAGCATTCTGAATCAGCTGAAGAGTCTTAATGGACTTTTTCGAGCAGCCTGATAATAAGGAATTGCAGTAATCCATTCTAGAAGTAACAAATGCATGGACTAGTTTTTCTGCATAATTTTTAGACAGGATGTTCCCGATTTTCGCAATATTACGTAGGTGAAAAAAGGCGGTCCTTGAAATTTGCTTAATGTGAGACTTAAACGACATGTCCTGATCAAAGATAACTCCAGGATTCCTCACAGTGGTGCTGGAGGCCAGGGCGATGCCATCAAGGGAAACTATATCTTTAGATAATGCGTCACGGAGGTGCTTAGGCCCCAGAACAATAACTTCAGTTTTATCTGAGTTTAACATTAGAAAATTAGAGGTCATCCAGGTTTTAACATCCTGAAGGCACATTTAAAGTTTAGCTAACTGATGAGTTTCATCTGGTTTGATCGATGGATATAACTGAGTATCATCTGCATAAAAATGAAAGCTTATGGAATGTTTCCTGATAATAATGCCTAAAGGAAGCATATATAAAGTGAAGAGGATTGGTCCGAGGACAGATCCTTGAGGAATTCCATGAACTAACTTTGGCATGCATGGAGGACTCATTGTTAACATGTACAAACTGAAATTGATCTGATAAATAGGACTTAAACCAGCTTAGAGCGGTTCCTTTAATGCCAATGAAATGTTCCAGTCTCTGCAATAGGATCTGATGGTCAATGGTATCAAATGCAGCACTAAGATCTAATAAAACCAGTACAGAGACAAGTCCTTTGTCTGATGCAATAAGGAGGTCGTTAGTAATTTTCACCAGTGCTGTCTCTGTGATATGATGAGCTCTAAATCCTGACTGAAAATCCTCAAATAAACTATTGCTCTGTAGAAAGTCACACAGCTGTTTAGCAACTGCTTTCTCCAGAACCCTAGAGAGAAATGGAAGGTTAGATATAGGTCTATAGTTGGCTAAAACATCCGGATCAAGTTTGGGCTTTTTCAGAAGAGGTTTAATTACAGCTACTTTAAAGTACTGTGGTACATAGCCTGTTGATAAAGACAGATTGATTATATCTAGTATAGAAGTGCTGACTAAGGGTAAAAATCTTTAAGCAGCCTAGTCGGGATGGGGTCTAAGAGGCAGGTTGATGGTTTAGATGAAGAAAATATTGAAGTTAGTTGGTAAAGATTGAGGGAAGCAAAACAGTCTAAACATGTATCTGGTTCTACAGCTGTTTCTAAGGTTCCTGAGTTTAGAGATAAGTTGGTGCCAGTTGAGGGCAGGTCTTGGTGAATTTTGTCTCTAATAGCTAGAATTTTATCATTAAAGAAGCTCATGAAGTCGTAACTACTGAGAGCTATGGGAATACTTGGCTCAATAGAGCTGTGACTCTCTGTCAGCCTGGCTACAGTGCTGAAAAGAAACCTGGGGTTGTTCCTATTTTCCTCTATTAATGACGAGTAGTACGCTGCTCTGGCATTACGGAGGGCCTTCCTATAAGTTTTAAGACTATCTTGCCAAATTAAACAAGAATTTTCCAGTTTGGTGAAACGCCAATTCTTAAGTTTCCGCGATATTTGCTTTAATTTGCGAGTTTGAGTATTATACCATGGAGCTAACCATCTTTGTTTTAGTATTTTCTTTTTTAGAGGGGCTACAGAGTCCAGTGTCATTCGCAGCGAGCCTGCAGCACTATCAACAAGATGATCGATTTGGGAGGGACTGAAATTAGCATAGGAGTCCTCTGTTACTTTGTGACTTGATAATGAATTTAGAGCTGATGGAATCGCATCCTTAAATTTAGCTACAGCACTATCAGACAGACGTCTTGTATAGAAATTTTTGCCCAATGGCGTGTAGTTCAGCAATACAAACTCAAAAGTTATCAAACAGTGGTCAGACAAAGAGGGATTCTGTGGGAACACCACTAAATGTTCAATTTCAATACCATACACCAAAACAAGGTTGAGGGTGTGGTTAAAACAGTGAGTCGGTTCATGAACACTCTGAGGGAAGCAAATGGAATCTAAGAGAGAGATAAACGCAGTACTGAAGCTGTCATTCTCAACGTCCACATGAATATTAAAATCCCCTACAATGATAAATTTGTCCGTTTTAAGGACCAAAGTTGACAAAAACTCTGCAAATTTAGATAAGAATTCAGAGTACGGGCCAGGTGCTCGGTACACTATAACAAAAAGAATTGGTTGCAGTGATTTCCAACTTGGGTGTGAAAGACCAAGAACAAGGCTTTCAAATGAGTTATAATTTAGTTTAGGTTTAGAGCTGATTAGTAGGCTAGAGTGGAAGATAGCTGCAACTCCACCTCCTCGGCCTGTGCCTCGAGGAATGTGAGTATTAATATGACTGGGAGGGGTGGATTCATTTAGGCTAACATATTCTCCATCACCCAGCCAGGTTTCAGTAAGACAAATAAATCAATATCATAATCTGATATTAGTTCATTTACTAGTACACCTTTAGAAGAGAGAGATCTGATGTTTAAGAGTCCACATTTAACTCCTATTCATTTGCACTATTGCTCTTGTGGTTTTAATTTTTATGAGGTTTTTATGCACAGCTCCTCTTCTGTTTACCTTTTTAAATAATTTCAATGGTCGGGGGACACTATAGGATTTTCACTAAGTAACTCCTGAAATGGAGGAGCAGAGAAGTGTGTTAGACTGCGACTCTGCGTAGGGTTTTGGGTGCTCATTGCTCATTAAAAATGTTGCACCGTTTACAAGCTGAAATTATGGATATTATTACTACTTTGTGTTTCTGCCATATTTCAAAAACTTTAAAAAGACATTTTTGTAAGATTTGCAGTTTGCTTATCTTACTGAACAAAGTGGAGAAGAGCCTTGATGCCCACCTGACAATGCCCTTGTAAACTTCATGTCTAATGTGGTTCATAAAGGGCTGTGGAAAAGAAACAGTGAGGCTTAAAGAGGTAGTATTATGCTCATTTTCACATTCAAAATCTTATTTAGGGGTTGTACCATAACAGGTTTACATGGTTCGATTTTCAAAAAAGACCATATTTTCTTCATACTGCACAGTGCTGCAGCTCCTCTTTTCACAGTGTGTTGAAGGCTTCATTTTAGCTATGGAGTCATACATCTTGTCTCTACATCATCTTTGTTGGGAGTTGCACATGCACAGTTCCTAATTAAGGACCACTAGCCAATCAGAAGCAGAGTGGTGAGTTATTAATCTGTAACAAAAATATCTTTCATCCATAGTTTTAACTGAGCTCTGTCTCTACATCACAGTAACAACTTTATGTCCGTTGACTGCATGGAGGGTAGCTAGTGTTTGGAAGGGAGAGGTGATGTGTACTGCAGCTCAGTGTTTTTCCACCGGTGTTTTTGAGGGCATGTCAGACTAGCCACTTGGCGAGCGTTCTATGACGGCTGGACTACAAATGAGCTGTTTTCAGACAGTTAAGAGCAGTGTTTTCTGTGAGAGATGGGAAATCCCTTTGGCGTGGACTTGCAAAACTATTACATGCACAAAAAAGAAATATAACTCAATAAAGGAGAGGGAAAAGGCCAAGAAGCATAACACCACCTCTTTAAGAGGTTTGTTGCAGTTTGTCGCAATTCGCAACCTTCATCACTAGATGTCACACTTAACCTTTATATGAACTACAATGTAACTAATTGAGTTTTCACAAGAAACGGCTGTACTAAATATATGGATGTACAATGAAACTGAATAAACAATGTGCATGTTTTTTAACTGATAATTGAACTAATTTTTTGACTAAATATATCAGTTGACTAAGACATTCATTAGAGAACCCTAATCTGCAGTTATCTGTGCACTTACAGAGCTTTCTTGGAGGCTTTGACCACTGGCAGCAGCCTCAGAAGAACCTCCTCTGAAGCAGAGTATTTCTTCAAGTCAAACAAGTCCAGATCTTTTTCTGATGACACTAAGATGAAGCCCAGAGCTGACCACTGAGCAGGAGACAGTTTATCTGTGGAGAGACTTCCTAAACTTAGGTACTGTTGGATCTGCTCCACTAGAGAACATTCCTTCAGTTCATTCAGACAGTGGAACAGGTTGATGTTTCTCTCTGGAGACAGATTCTCGCTTATCTTCTCTTTGATGTACTTGACTGTTTCTTGATTGGTCTCTGAGCTTTTCTTTTTCAGTAGGTCTCGTAGGAGAGTCTGATTGGTTTGCAGAGAAAGACCCATGAGGAAGCGAAGGAACAAGTCCAGGTGTCCATTTGGACTCTGCAAGGCCTTGTCCACAGCACTCTGGTAGAAATATGTTGGTTTAGGTTTGTCTCTGAATAGTTTAGACCACAAAAAGGTTGGTGGTTCTTCTGCCAGCAGATTGACACCAGATTTGATAAAGGTCAGATGGACATGAAGAGCAGCCAGAAACTCCTGAACGCTTAGATGGACGAAGCAGTACACCTTGTCCTGGTACAGTCCCCTCTCCTCATTAAAGATCTGTGTGAACACTCCTGAGTACACTGAGGCTGCTCTGATATCGATGCCACACTCTGTCAGGTCTGATTCATAGAAGATCAGGTTGCCTTTCTGCAGCTGCTCAAAAGCCAGTTTTCCCAGAGACTTAATCATCTTCCTGCTCTCTGAACTCCAGTGTGGATCTTTCTCAGCTCCTCCATAATACTTGATGTTGTCCAGTTTGGACTGAACCACCAGGAAGTGGATGTACATCTCAGTCAGGGTCTTGGGTAGCTCTCCTCCCTCTCTGGTCTTCAACACCTCCTCCAGAACTGTAGCAGTGATCCAGCAGAAGACTGGGATGTGGCACATGATGTGGAGGCTTCGTGATGTCTTGATGTGGGAGATGATGCTGCTGGCCTGCTCCTCATCTCTGAATCTCTTCCTGAAGTACTCCTCCTTCTGTGGGTCAGTGAACCCTCTGACCTCTGTCACCATGTCAACACACTCAGGAGGGATCTGATTGGCTGCTGCAGGTCGTGTGGTTATCCAGAGGCGAGCAGAGGGAAGCAGGTTCCCCCTGATGAGGTTTGTCAGCAGCACATCCACTGAGGTGGACTCTGTAACATCAGTCAGGACCTCATTGTTGTGGAAGTCCAGAGGAAGTCGACACTCATCCAGACCGTCAAAGATGAACACAACCTGGAACTCTTCAAAGCTGCACATTCCTGCTTCTTTGGTTTCAGGAAAGAAGTGATGAACAAGTTCCACCAAGCTGTACTTTTTCTCTTTCAGCACATTCAGCTCTCTGAAAGTGAATGGAAATGTGAACTGTATGTCCTGGTTGGCTTTGTCTTCAGCCCAGTCCAGAGTGAACTTCTGTGTTAAGACTGTTTTCCCAATGCCAGCCACTCCCTTTGTCATCACTGTTCTGATTGGTTCATCTCTCCCAGATGAGGGTTTAAAGATGTCTGTATATTTAATGGTTATTTCTGGTCTGTCTGGTTTCCTGGATGCTGTTTCAATCTGTCTGACCTCATGTTCATCATTGACCTCTGCAGTCCCTCCCTCTGTGATGTAGAGCTCTGTGTAGATCTGGTTCAGAAGGGTTGGATTTCCTGCTTTGGCAATCCCCTCAAACACACACTGGAACTTCTGCTTTAGTTGAGATTTGAGTTTATGTTGACAAACTGGTGCAAGAGTTCCTGAATGAAAAAAGGACAAAGCAGTCAGTGGATGTTATCTTTAATATCGTTAATATCGTCTTAAACACAGGACAAGAATCATGGGGCAAATAAGAGTTTGCAGCAGTGAGGTAGTACTTTACTCTATCTTTCCTACTCTTAAGGTGCTATTTCTTTGCACTTTTACTGAGCAATCCACTAGAATCTGAAGGCCGGCTGAGCAAGATCAAACAACTGAGTGTGTGTCCCACCCTCTGAAACCAAACTTTTGTCTTGTTAATCCGGAGGGCGATCCAAAGCATTTAACAGAGTACTTGTACTCCTGTTGCACTCTTAAACACAGGACAAGAATTGTGGGGCAAATAAGAGTTTGCAGCAGTGAGGTAATACTTTACTCTATCTTTCCTACTCTTGAGATGCTATTTCTTTGCTCACGGACTGTCTCTCGGACATATCTGCATGGATGAAGCCTCGCCACCTTCAACTAAACCTTTCTAAGACTGAACTCTTGGTCATTCCAGCCAAGCAATCTATTCTATACAAATTGTCTCTTGAACCATCACTCCAACCAAAATGGTGAGAAACTTGGGTGTCATGATTGATGACCAGCTGTCCTTTTCAGACCATGTTGCTGCTGTCTCTCGGTCGTGCCGCTTTGCTCTATACAACATAAGGAAAATCAAGCCCTACCTCACTCAGTACGCCACCCAGCTTCTGGTACAGGCCATGGTTATCTCTCGTCTCGACTATTGCAATGCTCTCCTAGCAGGTCTCCCAGCCTGTGCGGTGAAACCCTTACCAATGGTTCAGAACGCAGCAGCGCGTCTGATTTTTGATCAGCCCAAAAAGATTCATGTCACTCCATTACTCAGTGACCTCCACTGGCTCCCCGTGGCCTCCAGAATCAAATTCAAGTCACTAATGCTGCATACAGAGTGACTACTGGGTCTGCACCATCTACCTAAACTCCATAATACAAACTTACGTTCCTTCTCGGCCGCTACGCTCCTCCAACGAACGCCGCCTGGCTCTGCCATCCCTTCACACAAAGCAATCCCAGTCCCGGCTGTTCTCATCTGTGACACCACGATGGTGGAACGAGCTACCACACGCCATCAGAGCAGGGGCGTCCCTCTCTAACTTCAAGAAGCTCTTGAAAACTCATCTTCCGAGAACACTTCCTCTTATAACACCTCTAACTCCTAACCCTTTAACATGCACTTCCTGTGCTCTTCTTCTTCTATCCCGTACAATTATCTTGTATTGATTGCATATTTTTGTTTTGATTGCACTTTTTGTTAACTCTTACTTCCTTCTTATCTACCCCATTGATGTGATATGTACTGTGAGCTCTTACCAGTATTTATTGCTGCTCTTACTAGTATGTATTGTCAGTTGTAGATCCGTATTTGATGCTCTATTGATGCTTGTATGTTGTTCCTCAAATGTAAGTTGCTTTGGATAAAAGCGTCTGCCAAATGAGTAAATGTAAATAAGTCTGGAAAATCATCTTACTGCTCTGCAGACGGTCAGCCAGCTCCCCCTGCTTCATTCTCCTCAGGAAGTGCATTGTAATCTTCAGAAATGTCTCTTGGCTGCTCCTCCTCTGCTCTTCCTCCTCACCGTCCACCAAATTCTCATCCTTACTATGTCTCTCTAAGTATTCTGGGTAATCTGTACTTAGAACCTTCTGGAAGTTCTTTAACTCGTCCTTCACAAAAGTGAAAATGTTTTCTTCAAGATGCTGGGAAAGAATAACACTTTAAGTTATGTTTTTCATTTAATTTGCAACAGAAGGCAAAATTAAATTGCACATTGATAAACTAGTACAAAAGCTCAAACTAAAAATAGGATTTTATTTTAGAAACAAAGCCTGTTTTTCTTGGAAAACCAGGAGGGGATTGGTTGCTGCAACCTTTCACACTGCACTCGATTATAGTGACCTGCTGTATAGAAATGCGTCTGACCGATGTTTATCTTTGTTGGATACTGTCTACTATAGTGCATTTAGATTTGTGAATGGATGTAAAGTATCTACACACCATTGTACCTTGTACAAAATGACAAACTGGCCCTCATGATCAGTGAGGAGGCCCATACAGTGGCTTACTTTTAAGTCTCTGCTGGATATACTCCCTCTTATCTTTGCACTTGCAACATCAGTTTCTATGATTTGCGCTCTGGTAACTTGTACTAGATGCTATAAATTGTTGTCACTGCTTTTAAAATAACTAAATCCTTTAAACCTATGGTATGTACAAATGGTACTTTTAAGTATTCTAATGTTGTTTGTGTTATGTATCTTAAGAATCTTATTAAATGTCCTTTGTCATTGTGCGTGTGCTTGATTATTTTATTTTGATTATAACATAATCAGTATGAATATGCAACTATTTTGGCCAGGTCTCTCTTTAAAAAGAGGTTTTAAATCTCAATGAGATCATCTGGTTAAATAAAGATTAAATTTAAAAAACATTGTAGGATATTTACAAACCATAAATATTGAGTCCAGGTCTGTGGGGTGATGCTGGTCATACTGACCACCAGGAACTTGCTGGAGTCTGTGGAAAAAACAAAAAGTATGATCCTGATCTTAAAGGGCTGGTCAGCAATTTCTAATCTAAAATGTGTATTTTTGTCAATTTTTTTGAAGGACAGGAGTCGGACAACTCTGCCTCCTCTATTCACGGGTCTCCCAGCGCCTCACCGCTTCCCCCACCCAAGGCCCCGGCGATTGCTGGCCTCGAGGCAGGGGTCGCCCACCTTGTAGCGCACTCTGGTAAGGTCTGCGTCCTACTGTCGGCCACCACTTCTCTGCCATCCATCCTCACCTCGTCAGAGAACTAGAGAGCTTCCTTCCATCATCCAGAGAGCTCCTCAGGATGAAATGGCCGTCGTTCTTGCTCCCAGCCAGCCGGGTAAACGGGATCTCGTCTGGCCGCGTTTACTGCCTATCCGACGGTACCAGGAGAGTGTTGCCATGGATCCGAAGGTTCTGTGGGCTACTGTCTCCACCTACGTCCCGATCACCAAGGTGGAAGGCTTCCCAGACCTGGGATTGCCCCTAATCCCCCCACTACAGCCCAACCTCACCAGCTTCTTCGGTGTGAAGCCAGTTTAGGTGGCAGCTGGACGGCGCCCTCTCATGGTCTAACCCTCCTGTGCATCCGCGGCGTCCTGACAGGCACCAGTGACATTTTGGGGGGTAATTGTGTGTTCATTGCTCATGTTCTGCCAGCACTTTCACTGTTGAGACAAACAGAGCCCTAAAGGTCATGTTCCTTGGCCAGCCCCTGCCTCAGCTGAGTCAGCGGCTGCTGTTCAGCACATTTCCCCCACACTGTATGGACTGGCTGCAGGCTCTAATGTCACAAGCAGTTTACTTTCCCTGTTGCCAACCCCTGCCTCCCTCCCCTCAGTGTGGAACCCCCGGGGACAGGGTCTCCCCCCGTCCCCCTCCCCTCTCTGCCGGAATGGTGGACCCACGAGAGCGACCATGTTACCTCGTGCATGCTCACCACGCAGGGAAGCGCTCCATCCTGCCTGGCGACACATGTAGGTGCCCACAATCCTTCTTCACCCCGCCGGGAGTGGGACTCTCCTGACCCGGCGGCTCACCGCTGTCTGCCAGGCCCCCCCGTGGCCAGTGTCCCGGCCCTTTCAGGGCAGGGGCAGCAGAGTGGCTTCTCAGAGTGGCTTGTTTCCTGTTCTATGGACAGGTGGATGAACTGCCTGATCCACCGGGATCACAGTTTGCAATTCGCCTCTCCCCTTCATCTGGATCGTGGAGACGGTTTTCTCCTCTCTGGCTCAGATTGCCACCCTCCAGGTGGAGCTCCGGGATCTCCTGGAGAAGCAGGCTTACACCAGGGTTCTACTCCCGTTACTTCCTGGTCAGGAAGAAGACCGGTGAAATGAGACCTATTATGGCCTTTTCGCATGTTGACAGCAAAACAGGTGCTGGAGTTTGTGCGTCAGGGAGACTGGCTCAATTCCATTGACCTGAAGGAGGCATACTTTCATGTTCCCGTCATCCCGGTACACAGGACGTTCCTGCTCTCCTCTTCCCTCCCAGAGACTCACCTACCTGGGTGTGATGCTGGATTCCTCTCTAGAGAGCATGGCTCTCTCAGGAGAGGGTGGACACTCTGACGGAGCTTACATGGTGGTCCCCCTGGGCCTCCTGCACATGAGGAGGCAACAGCGGTGGTACATCTGCTTGCGTGTGGACCCGATGAGACAGAAGCGGCGCCTGGTCGTCGTTCCTCTGTCTGTTGGTTCGGATCTAACGTACTGGCGGGACCCCCTCTCTCTGTCGGTTGGGGTACCGCTGGGCAGGGTCACGTCCCATATCTTTGTTTTCAGAAAATCCCTAATGGGCTGGGGCAGAACCTGCCTCTTTTAGGTGGTGGGCGGTCTGAAGCAGGCCCACATGCCTCTCCACATAAACGTGTTGGAGCTCCTTATATTGTGGAAGGTGGTCCAACACCCTTTTGCTGCAGAACCAGCACGCCGGGGGTGGACTTCTTCGCACACCCCTTGTGGCTTCCTCAGCTTTTTTATGCTTTTCCGCCGGTTCGGCCTGGTGGCTCCGGAGGGCACAAGTGCGTCCTGGTCCTGCCTCCAGCGGCTTCTTTGCTCCCCCCTTTTGGTCTGAGGACAAAGCTAGGTCCCACCTCCTCTGCCCAGTGCGCACAATGTCCTGCTAAGAGGCAGCGCTATTCGCAGTGCCTGTTTGTGCACTACAGGGAGCAGTCCAAGGGACTTCCCATGTCAGTGCAGCGCCTGTTTCACTCTCTGTGCAAGGCTATTTCATAGGCCTATGTGTCAGCTCGTGAATCTCCCCCGGACGGCATCAGGGGGCACTCCACAAGAGGCATCTCCTCCTTTGTGGCGTGGCACGTAGAATGTCGGTGACACCAGCACGGCGGCCACCTGGTCTTCCCTGTGCTTGTTCGTCCGGGATCACAACCCAATAGCGATAGCCTTAGTGGGCTGCACCTATACTCATAGAATCTGGAGTTGCAGTACGTAACTATCGTTTCCTAATCCACAACCTAGCTAATGTTAGAGAGGTTTATTTGAATGTAACTATGGGACCATGGTATCAGAGAAACAACTCAAAGAAAACTCAACTATGACTCCTAGGATCTCCTCAATTATGTCAAATATGTTTGTCATGAGTTGTAGTTTTTCCCTGTGAGTTTGAGTTTTTGCCATTTGTTTCTGGTGTCGTTCTGTTTACCTGTTCTTCTCGTTTCCTTGTCCTTAGTGTTTATGTCTTGTCTGGTGTTCTAGCTCATAGTCCTGTGTTGATTTGATATTGCTTTGGTTTGGTAGTCTAGTTGTTATATTGTTTCTTAGTCACTGCCTTAACTGTTGTTCCTGCGTTTTAGTTCATTGTCCTTGTTCCCAGTCCTGTACCTTAGTTCATGTTAAGTGTTCCCTCTGGTCTGTTTTGTGTTCAGTAACCTGTGTTCTGTCTGTTCCCCCGGTTGTCACTCTGCCTGCATGTCAGTCTCTCTGTTTCCCTCTGCTCACTGTCTCTCTCTGCCTGCCTCGTTAGTCTCATGTACTTCACCTGTGTTGCTCCCGCCCTGCTCGTTAGTCCCTGTGTGTATATATGCCTGGTGTTTCTGTCTTGTCTTTGTCGGGTCATTGTATGCTGTCTCCCGGAGTTGCTGTGAGGGCGCCTGCCTGCCTGCCTGCCTGCCTGCCTGCCTGCCTGCCTGCCTGCCTGCCTGCCTGCCTGCCTGCCTGCCTGCCTGCCTGCCTGCCTGCCTGCCGTGTCTGTCGTGTCTGCCGTGTCTGCTGGTCGTGTTACCCTGCTCCCTTTGGATCTCTGTTTGGACTACCTTAGTTTTTGGACTCTGTATTCAGCCACTCACCTGTAAGTGTGCTCGCTTTTGGTTCGTTCATTAAAACCCCTTTGTACTGTACCTCTTCCTGCCTTGCGTTCTGCGATTGGGTCCTCCAACCTGCCTCACCCACACCAAACCGTGACAATGAGAAGCAACCGCATATAACTCATCTGTGTCTTACTCTGCTCAAAACATCTCTAAATTATCTTAAATATGTGTAATTTAAGTGTCCTGAATGTGGATCAGAGAAAAAGATCCTGGATATGTCTCCATTTTGTCTTAGTGACCCCAAAAAAACGGATTGAGCAAGTACCCTCACTATGGAATACTTTTATACCTTTACCTTTTACTTATGGTGTGTTTTAATAGGAACATTGTACTGTATTCAAAGACATTCATTTGTCCAGTGTTTACAGCAGCTGGATGGTGCAGTGGCAGTGTTACCCTTTGAATAGCAGGACCAAATCCTGCTCAGGGATCAAATCCTCCTCAGAGCAACTGTTTCACAGAAATTCTATTACTGTTCATTTTCTTCTCCTAATGAAAGAAACAAGCCATTAACGAGCCATTAATTAATTTTGTTTGTTTCCTGAGCTGTAGAAGAGCAACCACTGAGCCATTCTCATCTGTGAAAACACGATGGTGGAACGAGTTACTACATGCCATCAGAGCAGGGGCGTCCCGCTCTAATAACACGCCTGATTGTACTTAACTCTTTTATATTATATATATATATATATATATATATATATATATATATATATATATATATATATATATATATATATATATATATATATATATATATTATATATATATATATATATATATATATATATATATATATAAATAAAATAATCGCTAACCTCTAACATGCACTTCTTGTGCTCTTCTTCATCTATCTCCTTACAATTCTCTTGTATTGATTGCACTAAGGTTCAGTGTGTAATATTTCAGAGGATCTATCAGAAATGCAATATAAGATCCATACCTATGTTTCCAGTGGTGTATAAAGATCTTGCATCTTGTTTTTATTACCTTAGAAAGCCATTTCTATCTACACACACCGCAGGTCCACTTACATGGAAGACGCCATGTTGCGCTGCCATGTTTCTAGAGTAGCCCATAGCGTTTTTCGTCACTACATTGAATACGTATGAAGGAGAAGAGGAAGAACAAGTAATGTTAGTAGTAGTAGTTGTTGTCGTCTGGTTTATTCGAAGAAATAAGTGAAATTTAGACAAATGGAGGACCACACCTATTATTTAGCTCAGAGCCGAGGAGAGCACCTTTCACAGAGCAAGTCACAAAGTGCTTTACAATGATGAAAAAATCCATAGAAAAATTCTGACGGAAACCAGATTGGAACTTGTGTTTAGGCAGTGAGCGTGTCAGTGAGCTGTTTGGCAACAACTTTCTCTAATAGTTTTGAGATGAGCGGCAGCTTGGAAATAGACCTGTAACTTTTTGACAGGGATGGATCCAGATTGGGTTTTTTTTTTTAGAAGAGGTTGAATTATTGCATGTTTGAAATATTCCTGTTTACAATTGCCTTCTCCTGCTTGCTTACAAAGGGAAGGGTGAGCGGTGACTGATTCATGTGGTGTCGGAATAAACAGAACTTTTTTTTCCTCCTTAAATCTTTATTGCAAGAAGAAAAATAATGCATACAAGGGACATGAAGAAGTATACAGAAGAACAATACGGTTTTCGTCCAGGTCGTGGAACAACGGTTCAGCTCTTTACTCTCTCAAGGATCCTGGAGTGGTCTTGGGAGTATGCCCATCCAGTCTACATGTGCTTTGTAGATCTCAAGAAGGCATATGACCGGGTCCCCCGTAAGATAATTTTCAATTTTATTTATATAGCGCCAAATCACAACAACAGTTATCTCACAGCGCTTTTCATAAAAGAGCAGGTCTAGACCGTACTCTATGATATTTACAGAAGCCCAACAGTTCCCACCAAGAGCAGCACTAGGAGACAGAGGCAAGGAAAAACTTCCTTTTAAGAGGAAGAAACCTGGAGCAGAACCATGGCTCAGGGTGGGCGGCCATCTGCCTCGACCGGTTGGGGGGAGGGGGAGAGAGAGAGAGAGAGGGCGAGAGAGAGAGAGAGAGAGAGGTACAGACAGTAAAGGTGATGTTTCTATAGACTAAATGAAAAATGGTGCAGATATTTATAGTAGTGTTAATGGTAACAATCGTAATGTTAATGATTATAATAACAATAATAATAATAGGACTAGTAACAATAGTCGTTGTAGCAGAGGGTGTCGAGCAGGAACACGGGGGCAGCAGGTGACCCGCAACCACAGTGATGAGAGGAGAGGGACGAGAAAGCACAAGACTACCAGAAAGGGGAGAAGTTGTGTTAGTAACATGCAATGATGGGATGAGGTTGCATACAGAGGGAGAGAAAGTAGAGGAGAGAGGAGCTCAGTGCATCATGGGAAATCCCCCGGCAGTCTAGGCCTATAGCAGCATAACTAAGGGATGGTTCAGGACTACCTGAGCCAGCCCTAACTATAAGCTTTATCAAAGAGGAAAGTCTTAAGCCTACTCTTAAATGTGGAGATGGTGTCTGCCTCCTGAACCCAAACTGGAACCTGGTTCCACAGGAGAGGAGCTTGATAGCTGAACGCTCTGGCTCCTAGTCTACTTTTGGAGACTCTAGGAACCACAAGTAACCCTGCATTCTGGGAGCGCAGTGCTCTGGTGGGGTAGTAAGGTACTATGAGCTCTTTAAGATAAGATGGTGCCTGACCATTAAGAGCTTTTGTAGGTAAGAAGAATGATTTTAAATTCTATTCTGGATTTTACTGGAAGCCAATGCAAAGAAGCTAAGACAGGAGAAATATGATCTCTTTTCCTGGTTCCTGTCAGAACACGAGCTGCAGCATTCTGAATCAGCTGAAGAGTCTTAACGGACTTTTTCGAGCAGCCTGATAATAAGGAATTGCAGTAATCCAGCCTAGAAGTAACAAATGCATGGACTAGTTTTTCTGCATCATTTTTAGACAAGATGTTCCTGATTTTCGCAATATTACGTAGGTGAAAAAAGGCGGTCCTTGAAATTTGCTTAATGTGAGACTTAAACGACATGTCCTGATCAAAGATAACTCCAAGATTCCTCACAGTGGTGCTGGAGGCCAAGGCGATGCCATCCAGGGAAACTATATCTTTAGATAATGCGTCACGGAGGTGCTTAGGCCCCAGAACAATAACTTCAGTTTTATCTGAGTTTAACATTAGAAAATTAGAGGTCATCCAGGTTTTAACATCCTGAAGGCACATTTAAAGTTTAGCTAACTGATGAGTTTCATCTGGTTTGATCGATAGATATAACTGAGTATCATCTGCATAACAATGAAAGCTTATGGAATGTTTCCTGATAATAATGCCTAAAGGAAGCATATATAAAGTGAAGAGGATTGGTCCGAGGACAGATCCTTGAACTCCATGACTAACTTTGGCATGCATGGAGGACTCATCGTTAACATGTACTAACTGAAATCGATCTGATAAATAGGACTTAAACCAGCTTAGAGCGGTTCCTTTAATGCCAATGAAATGTTCCAGTCTCTGCAATAGGATCTGATGGTCAATGGTATCAAATGCAGCACTAAGATCTAATAAAACCAGTACAGAGACAAGTCCTTTGTCTGATGCAATAAGGAGGTCGTTAGTAATTTTCACCAGTGCTGTCTCTGTGATATGATGAGCTCTAAATCCTGACTGAAAATCCTCAAATAAACTATTGCTCTGTAGAAAGTCACACAGCTGTTTAGCAACTGCTTTCTCCAGAACCTTAAAGAGAAATGGAAGGTTAGATAAAGGTCTATAGTTGGCTAAAACATCCGGATCAAGTTTGGGCTTTTTCAGAAGAGGTTTAATTACAGCTACTTTAAAGTACTGTGGTACATAGCCTGTTGATAAAGATAGATTGATCATATCTAGTATAGAAGTGCCGACTAAGGGTAAAGCATCTTTAAGCAACCTAGTCGGGATGGGGTCTAAGAGGCAGGTTGATGGTTTAGATGAAGAAATTATTGAAGTTAGTTGGTAAAGATTGAGTGAAGCAAAACAGTCTAAACATGTATCTGGTTCTACAGCTGTTTCTAAGGTTCCTGAGTTTAGAGATAAGTTGGTGCCAGTTGAGGGCAGGTCTTGGTGAATTTTGTCTCTAATAGCTAGAATTTTATCATTAAAGAAGCTCATGAAGTCGTAACTACTGAGAGCTATGGGAATACTTGGCTCAATAGAGCTGTGACTCTCTGTCAGCCTGGCTACAGTGCTGAAAAGAAACTTGGGGTTGTTCCTATTTTCCTCTACTAATGACGAGTAGTACGCTGCTCTGGCATTACGGAGGGCCTTCCTATAAGTTTTAAGACTATCTTGCCAAATTAAACGAGAATTTTCCACTTTGGTGGAACGCCAATTCCTCTCAAGTTTCCGCGATATTTGCTTTAATTTGCGAGCTTCAGTATTATACCATGGAGCTAACCGTCTTTGTTTTAGTATTTTCTTTTTTAGAGGGGCTACAGAGTCGAGTGTCATTCGCAGCGAGCCTGCAGCACTATCAACAAGATGATCGATTTGGGAGGGACTGAAATTAGCATAGGAGTCCTCTGTTACTTTGTGACTAGATAATGTATTTAGAGCTGATGGAATCGCATCCTTAAATTTAGCTACAGCACTATCAGACAGACATCTTGTATAGACATTTTTGCCCAATGGCGTGTAGTTCAGCAATACAAACTCAAAAGTTATCAAACAGTGGTCAGATAAAGAGGGATTCTGTGGGAACACCACTAAATGTTCAATTTCAATACCATACACCAAAACAAGGTCGAGGGTGTGGTTAAAACAGTGAGTCGGTTCATGAACACTCTGAGAGAAGCCAATGGAATCTAACAGAGAGATAAACGCAGTACTAAAGCTGTCATTCTCAACGTCCACGTGAATATTAAAATCCTCTACAATAATAACTTTGTCCGTTTTAAGGACTAAAGTTGACAAAAACTCAGATAAGAATTCAGAGTACGGGCCAGGTGCCAAGAAAATTGGTTGCAGTGATTTCCAACTTGGGTGCGAAAGACCAAGAACAAGGCTTTCAAATGAGTTATAGTTTAGTTTAGGTTTAGAGCTGATTAGTAGGCTAGAGTCGAAGATAGCTGCAACTCCTCCTCGGCCTGTGCCTCGAGGAATGTGAGTATTAATATGACTGGGAGGGGTGGATTCATTTAGGCTAACATATTCTCCATCACCCAGCCAGGTTTCAGTAAGACCAAATAAATCAATATCATAATCTGATATTAGTTCATTTACTAGTACACCTTTAGAAGAGAGAGATCTGATGTTTAAGAGTCCACATTTAACTCTCCTATTAGTTTGCACTATTGTTCTTGTGGTTTTAATTTTTATGAGGTTTTTATGCACAGCTCCTCTTCTGTTTACCTTTTTAAATAATTTCAATGGTCGGGGACAGACACCGTCACTATAGGATTTTCACTAAGTAACTCCTGAAATGGAGGAGCAGAGAAGTGTGTTAGACTGCGACTCTGCGTAGGGTTTTGGGTGGGTAACTGCTGAATTAGAAGGGCAGAGAAGTGTGTTAGACTGCGACTCTGCCTCCTGGTCTCAACTCCGGGTTGTCATGGATTTGGTCCACTAATAAACTTGGCCAGATTTCTAGAAATGAGAGCTGCTCCTTCCCAAGTGGGATGGATGCCGTCTCTCCGGATCAGACCAGGTCTTCCCCAGAAAGTCTGCCAATGATCTACAAAGCCCACATCGTTTGCTGGATACCACCTCGACAACCAGCGGCGGAATGACGACATGCGGCTATACATGTCATCACTGGTCAGATTTGGCAGGGGTCCAGAGAAAACTACGGTGTCCGACATTGTTTTTGCATATGTACACACCGACTCAACATTAATCTTAGTGACCTCCGATTGGCGTAACCGGGAGTCATTACCGCCGACGTGAATAACAATCTTACTGTATTTACGTTTATCCTTAGCCAGCAGTTTCAAATAAGACTCAATGTCGCCCGCTCTGGCCCCAGGGATGCACTTAACTATGGCCGCTGGCTTCGCTAACTTCACGTTTCTCAAAATGGAGCTGCCAATGATCAGAGTTGGTTTCTCAGCGGGTGTGTCGCTGAGTGGGGAAAATCTGTTAGAAACGTGAACAGGTTGATGATGCCCCGTGGACTTTGAATGCTTACGACTATCCCTCCTTCGGACAGTCACCCAGCCCCCCCCCTTTCCTGGCTGCACAGGGGATGCCGGAGGACGGCTACCAGAGGCTAACTCAGGCCGTTCCGCACCGACTACCGGGGACTGGCTAGCTACAGTAGCTAAAGACTGATCTACCAAGGTGCGGAGCCGGACTTCTAAATCACTGAGCCTCGCCTCCATGTCTATAAATAAACTACACTTATTACACGTACCATTACCGCTAAAGGAGGCAGAGGAGTAACTGAACATCTGACACACCGAGCAGGAGAAAGTAGGAGAGAGAGAGGGAGAAGGAGAAGCCATCGCTAGCTGCTAAGCTAAAGTCGCTAACGGGTAAGCTAAAGTACTGTAGCGTCAGCTACCAAAACTTTAGAACAACTATGAGATTGAACAGCAGTCACCAAAAGATGGAAAGAACTGTGAGTGCTTAGGCAAAATTACTGTAAAGAATAAGTGTTTAGTGAACAGTTGGCTGCTGTAATCTAACAAATGTAACTGTTATTTAGCGAGAGCAGCACAACACAGTACCAACACACAAGCACCGGAAACGGAAATGAGTCGACACGCTTACCGCAATACGTCAGCAGTACGTCAGCCAGGCATCAATGTGGGAGTTTCTGCGGGAGAATGGGGGGAGGGGGGCCCTTCTCAGGGCTATCCAATCCCTGTACATCCAAAGCAAGAGCTGTGTCCGATAAGTCGGACTCTTTCCAGGTGAAAGTTGGCCTTCGCCAAGTGTGAAGCAGTTGGGATGAGGATTAGCACCTCTAAATCTGTGGCCATGGAAATCTCAGCAGGAAACCGGTGGAGTGCCAACTCCAGGTAGGGAATGAGTCCTTACCCCAAGTGAAGGAGTTCAGGTACCTTGGGGTCTTGTTCACGAGTGAGGGGAGATTAGAGCAGGAGATTGGCTGGCAAAGCTCTCGATCTACCGGTAATTTTCGTTCCTACAGAAAGAACGAGGTCGCAGTTACAAGTGGCCAAAATGGGTTTCCTCAGGCGGTGGCTGGTGTCTCCCTTAGAGATAGGGTGAGAAGCTCGGCCATCCGCGAGGAGCTCAGAGTCGAGCCGCTGCTCCTTTGCGTCGAAAGGAGCCAGTTGAGATGGTTTGGGCATCTGGTAAGGATGCCTCCTGGACGCCGCCCTAGGGAGGTGTTCCAGGCACGTCCAGCTGGGAGGAGGCCTCGGGGAAGACCCAGGACTAGGTGGAGAGATTATGTCTCCACACTGACCTGGGAACACCTCGGGATCCCCCAGTCAGAGCTGGTTAATCTGGCTCGGGAAAGAGAAGTCTGGGGTCCTCTGCTGGACCTGCTGCCCCCGTGACCCGACCCTGGATAAGCGGATGAAGATGGATGGATGGATGTCTTAATAAGAGGAGCTGAGCGCCCCCTGGCTCCCCGGTGGTCTACACCCTGCTTGTAGCATTGCATTAGTAGTTTAAAAAGTTCATAGTTTGATGACATTGCTAATGTTGGTTGGCACTAGCAACCTGCTGGTAACTAGTCATTAATAATGCTAATGCTTATGATGTCCCATGAAATTACCACTTTTTTAATTGTAAATAGGGATATGACTTCATATACAATCCAGTGTTTCCCATTTTCCCAGTCCAGTGCGGCCCTCCATGGTCTAATCTGTTCTGCCACAGTTTCATAGTGAAGCAAAAACATAAACATAATAGGTCTCTAATGTTGTTTTGCGCCATCGCTTTGGCAAAACATCTGTCAAAAGAACTAAAACCAAAAGCACCATATGGCTTTGTTCCGTATTCAAATCACAAGGATGTGCTGTACAGGTCTCAGATGCTGCTGCTTGAGTCCTCACTATGACCAAGAGAGTGGATCACATCACTCCAGTTCTGAGGTCTTTACAGTGGCTTCCTGTTTGTCAAAGAATAGATTCTGAACATCCAGACCTCTCAGGTGGTCTGGGACATTTCTGCTTCCTGTCTCCAGAGTCAAAACTAAACACACTGAAGCCACGTTTGCCACTGCCTTATATCAAATTAAATGTGGGGCTATTTATTTATATCTTGCACTGCACTGTAATTTTTATTCTACTGTTTGCTCTGTCTTATTCCTTTATTTTTTATATCTTTTATCTTATTTGATTTGTTTTATCCGTTTGAAAAATATGCAACAGAAAAAGACAGAGGATTTTCAAATACTTTTCTGTCTTTGTTGAAAGGTGCTATGCAAATAAACTTGCCGTGCTAATATTTACACTAAACAACTTCACACTTCAAACAGCTTTGTGGAATTTGTGGAATGTGCAAAGAGAATGTTTTCTCTGTGTAAGGCAGCGTTTCAGCAGGGTTCAGAAAATATTTTTTAGACTTTAAGAGTTTTTCAATTCCACATAGATATTATTTTGGAGTTTCAGCTCTATTTTTGATAGAGGTAGTAGAGGGACAGGAAAGGCAGGGGAGGATGACTTGCAGCAAAGGGCCCAGGCCAGACTCACAAACATTTCTATCATTGTAAACCGATGAGGTTTCTAGCTACAGCAGCTAGAAGTAGTATTGCTGCTCCAACAACAAACTGTGATTCACCCAAATAGCTCTGCTTCCAGTGTAACTGTGTTCAGGTGAACTCGGACTCCACATTGATATTAAAAAGACTAATTATGTGGGCAATAACTTAAATATGTTGTCATGGTCCAACTGTACTGATCCAGAACTGCTCCAATTAGAGTAACTGGTTGAGGGGCTTTTCAAAGTAAAACGTATGAGTGTTGCAAATAAAACGTGCAGTCATTGTTAGAACCTGAACAGAACATAATGAAATTTTATAGGAATGTTTAAAAATGACCCTAGGTGACCAAAGTGCTTTCCAGGTTCAGGATACACAACAAACATACACAACAAAGACAGTAGAAAAGGTCAAAACTCAACTCTGTTTGAAGGCCGCCAATGAATAGAGGTGGGACTTGAAAATGTCAGCAGTCCGAGCTGTTCTTATTTGAACAGTTAAAGTATTCCAGAGATTAGGAGCAGCACTGAAAAGGCTCAGTCACCTTTAGTTTTAACCTGGATCTGGGGACATCAAGAAGCATCTGATTGGATGACCTCAGTGCTTTTACAGGAGTGTAGACAGGTAATGTTGACTTACTGAGTCTCTGTAGGAGGTTGTCCTTTAAAGTTAACAGGTTTTCTCCTGGACCAGTCACTCTTCATGGACACACAGCTGGGTTCAGGTCCAGGGGAGTCTGGTCTCTGCTGCTTCTCTGGGCTTCAACACAACACACACAGAGCTTTGAATAATGATGGTGGAGAGATCTGAGTGCTGAGCTCCACATGCAGAAGAGTCATGGACAGTTAGAGATCCTCATCTCACCTCTGAGCTTCGGTCTGGCAGCCATGTTTCCCCCACAGAGTGCTTTTACAGGGAGGGACTCCCTCCTCTGTCCCCCCACACTGATTCATGACAGAGCCCACACCTTCACACAAACACAAAGACATGCTGTCAAAGTCACACATTATTTAGCATATTTTAAATGATCAGATTTTCATACATGTTTACAGCTGAATAAAGTTAAACATGAAACAAACATTTTGTTTCTGGCCACAGAGACGACAAAAAGCAGTCAAGACAGTTTAAAGAGGTGGTATTCTGCTCATTTTCAGGTTCCTCATCTTATTCAGAGTTTGTACCAGAGCAGGTTTCCATGGTTATATTTTTGTCATACTGCACATTGCTGCAGCTTCTCTTTTCAGCCTGTGTTGGAGGCTTCGTGTTAGCTATGGAGTGATACATCTTGTCTCTAAATGATCTTTGTTGGGAGTTGCACATGCTCAGTTCCTAGTTAAGGACTACTAGCCAATCAGAAGCAGCGTAGGGCGGGTCAGCGAGAAGCCGGTAAACAGCTCGGGTTCAGCCGTACGTGTTGCCGACCGGCTCGGCAACACGGACTGGAGCGAGAGTTTCAGAGCGGTGAGTTATTAATCTGTATCCATAAAGTTTTAACTGAGCTCTGTCTCTACATCACAGGAACAACTTTATGTCCACTGACTGCCTGGAGGGTAGCTAGTGTTTGGAAGGGAGAGGACTATAAACGAGCAGAGTTTTCTTTGGGAGATGGGAACTCTCTTTGGGCTGGACTTTGGGCTTTTTCACTTTGCAAACCTGTTACATGCACAAAAAAGGTATAGAACTCAATAAAGGAGAGGGGAAAAGGCTATTTTTCCAGTAAAAATAACTAAAGTGAGCGGGTTTGAGCTTCTTAGCATCTTATCTTTAATTATTATGGGATGGTGATGGCGCAGTGGATAAGACACATCGTCCGAGACCCGGATTCGATTCCACTGTGAGACATCCACCAATATGTCCCTGAGCAAGATACTTAACCCCTCGTTGCTCCAGGGACGTGCAACCTCTGACATATATAGCAGTTGTAAATTGCTTTGGATAAAAGCGTCAGATAAATTAATACTTTTGAATGAACTTTTTGTGTTGTTGGAGGTCAGACTGAAGCAGTGAAGTCTAAACAATTGATCGATTGTAAGAAAAACTTATGACTCCATGATGATAATGAAGAGAATGGTCAGAAGAACCGAGAGAAGATGCTTCTTATTGATCCATCAGGAAGAATCAAAGCGGT
The DNA here is from genome assembly GCF_014851395.1 of Micropterus salmoides. Classification (NCBI taxonomy): domain Eukaryota; kingdom Metazoa; phylum Chordata; class Actinopteri; order Centrarchiformes; family Centrarchidae; genus Micropterus; species Micropterus salmoides. The sequence continues at coordinate 34,654,927 of NW_024040263.1, read as the reverse complement.
CTGACGTGCAGCCAGAAAGCCAGGGAGTCAGAATCACAGAGCAGCTGCTGTAGTTCTGCTCTCAGTCCACTAGATGTCATCAATCCTCATCAGTGAACTACAGAGCATCTCAGAGCACAGAAAAATATCTGGTGTCTGTAACATTCACTGGCTGACAGGTTTGTTATCTTAGCACTGAGAGCAGTTCTTCAGGTTTATGAAGAAACAGCTGAGACATAAAGACAAGAGAGCTGCCTGACGGCCTCATGTTTGCATAAACTCGCTCTGTATCTCTACAGTGATTGGTTGATAGGTGACCAGTCTGTGTCTGTGAATGTCAAGTAAAACATTTATCAACCCAGTAAACCCTCCCTTATTCATATGTATATGATGTTTTTTAATTTTCCTTTTCCCCCATTCATTTTTGCTCAGTGTCAGCATTCCTCTGGGTTGGTTAGAGGATCATTCAGATCACCTGTTGGGGGGGGGGGGACTCCTCAGCAATGATTGAGAGCAGCTTGTTTCCCTCTTGGCCAATCAGGGCGTGACGATGCCCGTTCTTGATGGCATAAGAGAGGTGGGGAACAGTACAACCATGGGGAGTCTGTGCCTCCCTGGATTCAGATTCAGATTCAATTCAGATTCAGATTCAGATTCAGAAGCGTGAAGCTCTGTCCTTTAGAACCCTCTGAGATCTCTCTGCTATCTCTGGTTTTTAATCACTGAAAGAGATTTAGGACCTGAACACAGAGTGAACTTAGTGCTTGTACCAGGGCTTTGGGGGTGTTCATGCAGGAGTTTCTTTGTCTCACAATCAGCTGCTGCCTACAGATTTTACTTATTTATGTTCATTGGTTTGTTTTCATTAAATACCTTAACCATTTCATTGCCTTCTTTAAGAGTTCTTTGTTCATTAGTGAAGATGGATACAGACAGACTAGAATCAGATTCGGGTTTATTGCTAGGTAAATATATGAGGGATTTGCCATGAACATAAATATAGAAATTTACAACAAGTAGAAACAGTTTATGAAATAAAACTATAATGCTAATACAAAATATTTACAGGATAATTAACACGGAATTTGTGAAAATTAACAATATGAGCAAGAAAGAATTAGTGCAATGCACACAGTTTGAAGTTGTAAGTCATCAGTCAGGTGTTGTGGTGGGAGGCATGAGAGCCAGCGACAGTGGGGGTCCCAGGCCTTGTTGAGGTGGTCTGCTGCAGATGGAAAGAAAGTGTTCTGGTGGCAAAGATTTTGGTTGTCTGGGGTGGGAGGGGTCCGCTGCGATCTTTGATACCCTTATTGCTTAACGATCCGATTCTTTATCAATACCGCTATCGATACTTTACTATCATTTAGTGATGGTTGTTTGGTAAGACCAGACCCGATGGGCATGAGGCAGGCCTGCACGGTGTGAGGAAAATATTCAATGTGCGATAACGTTATCTATTGAGATGACACCTCAATAGATAATAGAGAAGAGAAGGGAAAGAATGCAGCCTTGAGGGGAACCGGTGCTGATGGTCCTGGAATCAGAGACATGTTTCCCCAACTGCAGGGGGTCCAGGAGTGGGTCTGTGATGGATTTAAGGTGGGACAACACAAGGCGCTCAAAAGACTTCATAACCACAGAGGTCAGGGCGACGGGTCTGTAGTCGTTTAGTCCCGTGGTCCTTGGTATCTTGGGGACAGACTGCTACAAAGCCTCCACCATCATGGAGGCTTTGTAGCAGGCTGGCACATGGCACGTCTCCAGTGAGGTGTTAAAAATGTCTGAACACCGGAGACAGCTGATCAGCACAGTGCTTCCGGGTGGATGGCGATGAGGAGTACAAATACGTATTAAGTACTACAAATACATCAGACGTATAAACTGGAAGATTTAATACATGAAACCAAATGAAATATTGACTAGTTAAATATTCTATTTGCATGTAAAAATTTTGTCCATTTGCCAAAATAAATATTCATATTTTCACAAAGTAACTTCACTTATTTTCACTTTCAGCGTTACAAAATACATTTACATTTATCCTAGCAGCACAGTCCTGTAGACCGATTTATTGAAGAGCTGATTGGTTCATTATTAACACGCTGCCATCAAAAAATGATTTTAAAAGTTTATTGTCGATAGATTTTTTTTCGAAAACTAAGACATGTTGAGGCTGATCACTGCAGCAACTGACTGTGAGCAGCTCTCAGCTCAGACCTGAGGAACTGCTTCAGTGGTGAAGCACTGTGTGAATCAGAGGTTTTTAAAGTCTGGAGTTTCAAATCACTTCCCTCATTTGTCTCTATGAGCGTCACATCCTCTGCTGCTGTTAAGCGGCCAAATCAGCAGACAAACTACAATAACTAACTTCCTACTACTTTCAGAGCACCTGCACCTTTAACCCCACTCAGTGTCTTTGTCTCACATCTTAAAGTTAGGACTGACACACCCTCACGCAGCCAGGTGAAACTATAATCCTGAGGATTTGTGACACTGAAAAACCAGTTTAAAGATTACAATCTTGTTTTTTTTGTTTGTTTTTTTTTAAACCTGTCCTGCCCAGCAGCCTGGTATAGAGTATGATGACCTGGATACCATATTGTGCCAGACACATTGTACTTTAACAAGAGAGTATTAATATACTCCTTTGTCTGTTTTATTATTTATTTAATTATGTATTGATTTGTCACCGGGCAGACATGGGGGGGCACAAACAGACAGCAGAGAGAAAGGACAAGACCTGCAAGGGAAGGGGGATGGAAGGTGGGGACAACAGGGAAAAGCAGTGGGAAACACCACAGAAAGCAACGAAACCTGCAATAGAACAGAGAGGGGGGAGGAGAAAAACAACAACAACAAACACAAACAAAAACAAACAATGAAAATAATAGTAAAAGACAACCAGCCGAACAGCAGCAATGAACAGCTGACATAGTAAGACAACTAAGAGAAAAATGAAAACAAGAAACAGTCTCCCAGATGCACCGCGATGCAAACGCGGAAGACCCCGACCCAAATGCCAGTTGACAACATAATGCCGACAGAACGCAAGAAGCGTAACCCGCGGAAGAGCAGCACCCCACCGCCGCGCAGCGAACCCAAATGCCACGCAATCATCAACACCAATGCACAAGTGACGAGCCCAACGCACACACTGAGCGAGCACGGCGACACCCAATGCCCAGCAGCCCCCCGCGAATCCCGCGTGCGAGGTCGGGCAAACGAGAGAGAGCAAGCGGAACAACACTACAGCGAAAGCTAGCGGAGAGAAACACCAGCAGCAAGTCCCAGCCCGGCACAGGCCACCGCGCACCCGCCAATAAAAGTCCGCCGTCCCCCCAACCGTCGGAAAAAAACTAAGGCCGCCGGCGCCAGCCGACATCCCCCATGCACAGCGTGTCCCCCAGCCGCCGTGCAACACCAGTCAAACCAGCAACAGGCAAAATCAGCTAGCTCAGCTGCATGCCAACACCAACCCATCCACCCGTCAAGGGCTGAGAACTCCAGGCACAAGCCCAGAACAAACCGGAGCACAGCCCTGCCCAACTGCACATCCCGAAAACTAACTATATACCTCAGTATCCAGAGGGGTCCAACAACTGGCCGACAGAGAAATGAGGAAGCACGGATCCTAGGCAAACAAAGCAAAACAGGGACGCAAACTGGTCCCTCCAAGCCAACGAGGAAATACCTCCCCCGGACTCCAATGCACAAACTAAACGCCCAGCAGCCATTCAGAGACCCTGCCCAGGGAAAAAGCACAATGCATCGACAATCGCCCCACAATCCCACCGCAGCCCTCCACACCGCAACCGGATCAACCCGTGCAGAGACCCCCACCCCCAGAAGCCAGGGCACCCAGCGACCCCCCAAAGCACAAAGGACCCAAGACCGCATGTCCAGGGGGAAGCTGTACCCCGCCCCAAGGAAGAACAGCGATTGTCGGGTCGGAAATAAGGACCGGCCGGGCCAGTAAAAGACCTGGTCCCTACCCTAACCAACGTAATAAACTCAATAAAATTACTCTATTAGATTTCTTCTTTAGTCAAAAAACTGCGTAGTCAAAAACTTCACTGGAGACGGTCAAGAGTCGGTGCAAAAGAGTTTATTCCAATAAAGGACCGATAAACCCGAGTAACATCCCTGCAGGTCTCAGGATGGAACCGAGTTGGTGGTCAACGAACATCGCCTTATATTCACCTTAAGCTCCACCTTGTCCCTCCTTTCAGGTGGGCGTTACACCTTAACTCCACCTATGGTGTTCGCTGACCACTCCTCCACTTTGGTGCATTTCTTATCCTCTACTGCCTCTAGTGGCCTTTTTCTTGTACTGTTTTACCAAATTAACCCTTTCATTAATGTTACAATTTCCACTTTTTAGCTATTATTACATGTAATTATTGTTACCATTTATCTCTCTTTATATTTTTTACATTACTGGATTAGAAATCTACCAATATGTTTCAACTTCAGTCCCACTGTATTTTTTTAAAAGTTATACAGGCATAGTTTGATACCATTAAAACTTAAACACTTACAATCGTATTTTTTAAAAGAATTAATAAGGAGTAACATATTTAATACATGTATAACGTGATTCAATGAACAAGTACATTATTCAACAATGCCAACCATGAGGGTGCTTTGTCTCATACAAGTTTAGTTTCGGCAGCGCAAAGCTTGGTTTCATGCAGTACCAGGCGCCATAAATCACAATGTGTCATGATCTCATTCTTGGCCTCAGTTCGCGATGATCTCAGCCCTGGCGTACGTGACTTACTGCAGGTGCCTTGCTTCCATTGAGTGGGTTACGGTTGGCTAGGTTTTGCCTGCGCGGCCTGAGCAGCTTCTCTGCTCATGTAAGCACATTGAAAAAGCACACGTTCATGAATACACAGAGTATAAGAATAATATATGATAAACACACAGAGTATAAGAATAAAATATGAGTTTGAACACACTCATTAAACACTCAGTAGTTAAACACTCAGTAGTTAAACACTCAGTAGTTAAACACTCAGTAGTTAAACTGTACACTAAAAGAATAACAGCAGCGGTCAACACCTTTACCCTGTGAGATCACAGTCATTCTTCCAGTGGCTACACTACAAACACTTCTAAGGAGTAACATATTGTAAACCAACAAAGTGTATAAATATAGAAAAAGAGCGAACAAACAATCTAGGAATTAGGCATTATTCAACACGATAACGCGGGAGAACTAGGCCAACAGTCCCCCAGCCCAGCCAGAGGCATCCCTCCCCAGAGTGCAGGCAGTGCCAGCAGCCCCCGAGGCCAATCTCATCCCTGGACAGGGGCCCAGCCCCCCCAGTCAAGCACCCCCAAGGAGGAGCACCAAAACCTACCCCGACAACACCGGCCATGTGCCCCAGAGACTCCTGAAGATTACAATCTTTAAACACAGTAGTACAAACTGTACATGTTTCAGTACAACGGGCTGGAATGTGTTCCTAGAAGCGGCAGAAAACAACGTGGACGTTTACTCAGAATCATCTGCTACACTAGCTTCAACAATTTTGGAGATTTGGATAAATACTGGGACTGCAGGTCCGAGCTCTGAAAGGCAATCCAGGGACAAAGTGGAGGCAGACCACCAGGAATATGTGGACTGGACTATAAAAGAGAGTCTGCTATAATGAGGAAGTGTCTGAATCTCTCCCAGATGAACTGAACACCAAAAGGCCCAGGACCCCCGCCCACTGGAAACATCTGGGGCAGAGGGGAGTAAAGCTTTCAAAATAATGAAGCTACACAGGCTCCTGGTCCTGATGGTCTCCCCGGTTTGCATAAAGGCCCAACAGGTCAACAGGTGACGCCATTTCCCTGGCCTTCCACACAGCCCTCTCACACCTGGAGTCAGTGGTTCATCTACCTGCGCCGGCTGAGGAGGTTCAACATGGACATGAAGATACTGCATCATTTACAGATGCACTAGTGAGAGTTTCCTTACAGGCTGCTTCACCGCCTGCACCCTGTTTCAGAGAGCAGGTTTAGTGAAAACTCTGAGTAAGTTGAGCCCGAGATGAGGGAAACTCTGGGTTTTCGGTTTCAGAGAGCGAGATCAGATAAACTCTAGGTCTGTAACCCCGGCAACTTACACTGTGAACCTGACCTGCTCGGGAGGAGGTCTACTTCAACAAACGTTGAGTTTCTCTCCGACTCCTCCCCTCCTGCGAAGCCTGAAGCGGCCGTCTGACATTTCCTCTTTCAGACTGTCTATCAAAGCATGTATTGGATGCAATTACGTCTTTAGAAACCTCAAAATCACGCTTAACCCTATATGGTACGGTGTTGCCTCTGGGCAACGTACCCTTCTTGCCCTAGTACACCTCCAACAAACATCCCAAAATATGATGTATTACTTTAAAAGAGTTAAGGAAACCAGTAGCTCAGTCCGTAGGATTAGGCTGGGAACCGGAAGCAACGTCATACCATTCTGGAATCTCGCCATGTCCTTATTTGGTGTTGTGCATTAGGTTTATATATTGCGCAAAACAGTTAAGATAAATTTCTCTCATTTTACATGAATTAATTCATTAATTATACAGTAGATAATGATAGTTGTAATAACACTGTAATAAAAATGTTATTACTCAGGATAATTTAACCTTACGCTTTGTTGTTCTGCCTGCAGAGCATATGCTTATATTTTAAACACGTTGTTCCTCCATTAAGAGGATGAACAAAAGTTTTCTATGGTTCAAGGAAAAGGGCACTTCCAGTTGATGGTACTAAGGATGAATAAGGATTTAGTAGTGAGGAAAACAGTGAGTTTGAGGTCTAAGAACGCAGATGAGGAAAAGAGTGAAGAGCAGTGAGGATGACAGGGATGAGTTTAAGAGAGAGGAAACCTATTTAATAACCTGTCTTCTCTTACTGATAATGTGATGCATTTTGTTGAACTTCTATGTTTTGTCAACTTCCATAAATACTAAACCAAAGACCAAAGAGTTATCTTTGGACATGGTGGATTTATCCTCAGCACAGAATAAAATCTCTAAGCTACACTGTCCTTCTTTAGAACACAGTGACTCTGTGGACATTAAGGCATCAGTCAGGTTGGCAACAGCTGCACAAAAACACTTACCGTGAGCTACATTACTGCAGTATAGCCTGCTGTTTAAACTAATCTTTATAAAACTGATCCATGAACAGTAATCTCTCATCTTGCAGTCGCACAGATTGAACATTCCTATCGTAGTTATCAGCTGGATGTGATATGAGTGAGGATGACTGTGGTGCAGCTGAAACAAATAAATGTAGTTTAAAAATGAGTTTTTCATTATCTGCTGATCGTCTGAATGTGTTTTGACAGCATTTCATAAAATACCAAATGAGCCAGACTGTATTAATGTAACATAGACATCTAAAACTTCACAGTCAGTTTGAACCTGGACACATTTTCCACTGAGTCGGACTGTCACTTTACAATCACAGGACCATGAGGAGCCTAAACTGTTTCTAATCTGTTCGATTAATATTTTCATCATCAGTTATTTCCACCGGCATTTAGTCCCGTCAGGTTCCAGCTGAATAAACAGGCCTAGCTTTTTAAAATGAATAACAGGCTGGAGGAGAATTCAGCACTTTATCATTCATTAAGGAAATTCCAGTCTGGTAAATGATGAATGAGCAACGCTGTATAAAATGTAATGTTGTTAAAGTATCGATACGCCACTCCTGCGTTTTAGAGCCAATCACGGTCCGCGTTGGCAGTATTCATATTTCTAGTTCCACCCGATTAAAATGGAGGCTTAGACTCAGAGCTCAGGGAAAAGCTCAGAGTTTATTGAACCTGCTTTCTGTGGCAGCTGCACCCAAACCACAAGCATTTATAGCAAATATAACTCTTACACTCATTAGTGTTTCTCTGACCTCCAGAGGACGTTTGAACTACCCGAGAGAGGATCTCAAACTGAAAAGGGTGGTGATGGGGCAGTGGATGAGACACATGCCTGAGCAAGACACTTAACCCCTCGTTGATCCAGAGGCGTGTGCCCTCTGACATGTATAGCAATTCGTTTTGGATAAAAGCGTCAGCAATAATGACAAAAAAGAGGATTCAGATCCAGCAGAGTTCACTTACTCAGCTTATTCCCATGAACGTCCATCAGTCCAGCAGCTCTCACTCGTGTCCGGATCAGGTCTGTCTACAGGAAGAGGGTTAGAATAATCTCAGTGTGACCACCTGCTTCAACACAAACTCCACCCAGCAGCATGAAAACACTTTAACCCAGTCTGAGCCTGCAGCTCAGGTCAAAGTTCAGATTTTAACATTTTAACATGAGTTTATTACTTGAAACATTCAACCCCGCCATCTGCAGCAGACGACCTGCTGTCATTAAAACATCACTTATTTCTCTTCATACCAACACATTCATCTCTGCTCTCCACCAAAGTGCTGACAATGTTTCTGGTGTTGTGGACAGAAAGTAAATGTTCCACAAAAGTGCAGTTAATGAAAACTGAGCAAAGACTTTTAGAGGAAGACGACTCCTCCCTCAGAGAGGGAAATCAAACATCCATCACAGCTCTCTGCTACATGCTCAGACAGCCTTCAACAATTTACCAAGTAAAACTAGAACAGTATCCGCATCAAAATGTACTTAAAGTACCAAAAGTAGCAGCACTCGTCCTGCAGAATGGCCCATTTCAGAATAATATGTATTGTTTATTTTAATTGTTAGTGCATTTATTAGTTCATCACTTTAATTAAAACTAATTAAAGATTAGAACTTTATCTGCTCGGAAGGTGGTGAATTTCCCCCTGCAGATTTTATCCTCATCTATAATAACACATGATGATTCATCTGTTCACTGTGTTTTGCTGAATCTACAAAGTTACTTGTAACTAAAGTTATCAGATGAATGTAGTGGAAGTGTAAAGTAGCAGAAAATGAAATTCTGTACTTGAGAAACCTCCAGAAGGTAAACTGGTGTTCGAACTACAGACATATTAGTAGAGCCACAGGTGTCATTTACAGTTGCCGTTACACGTTTGAACATGTCCCCTTCACTTTGAAAGCATTTGTTCAAAATGTTCTGAAAAATAGATTACAAGAAAAATGAAAATGCTTTGAGAAGGTTTCTTTGCACAATACGAGAACATGCAATGTAAATGTAGAAGCAACAAATGTGCAATAAAAGTAACTTTCACTGAAAAGCACGCTCCTGATCACTGCATTGTATTCCCTGACATGTTTCTATTTTGAATATTCCTTTTTTTAAATAAATAAAGACATTTCCACTATGAATTGATGCAGAAAATGTCTCCAGAATGCAGAAGTGTTTAACACCCATGTGTCATTTACACTGGGGGACATGTCCCCACCACTTTTTTAAAGCATAGTTTGTTCTGAAATGCAGCTTGCAGGTAAATATCAAATGAAAATGCCTTTAGAAAGATTTATTTGTACATAAGGAAAACATGCAACGCAATTAAAATATAAAAGTCACAAATGTGCATTGTTAAAAAAACAAGCTGCTGATTCTAAAATGCAGCAGCAGTCAGTAACTTTAACAACTTGTTGCCACAGTTTCTTTTTGGCCAAGTTTTCCGCTCTCTCCCTGTGAACATGACAAAAGAGGAGGAGAAACTAAACCAGGCCTCAGCAGGGACGCTGTTACAGGAGAAACAGATCTGAGAGCTGCTCTCACTCACATTCTGTCAGATTTAGACATTTTGAAATGTCTCCTGCTTCCTGAATTCTGTGTTTCCTTTTAAAAACATTTCCACCATAAATTGGTGCAGAAACTTTCACCGGGATGCAGGAAATGAAGTGTTTAAAGATCAAATTTTCCTGGTGGAGGCCCCCCAGAGCCCCGATCATGTATCTCAGCATTGAGGAAATCTTTAAAACACTGTTTAAGGATGTTTTTGTCTCGTTCTCGTGAACCTGATATCGTGATGTCTCACTGAGCTAAGTGTCTCTTCACACCCCTAATCTGAGCCCCTCGACCCCCCTCTTATATATTTCAGCATTTCTATTTCTTCAAAATGCTGTTAAAATATCTCCACTTTCTCATGAACCCATTATTGTGCATCGTCAGCTAAGTGTGTCCACTTCAATAAAACACAATAACCAGGTTTCATAAAATCCCTTCAGAGTGCAGCTCCCTGTGGCAGAGAAAGGATTTCTACTTCCTGCTCAGATGCTAAGAGTCTGAAACGTCCATGTTCCTGACGTCAGTGCTGACAAACACAGTTTCCTCACTGGACTTTGCCTCCTGAAGGTTAATCAGTCTGCAGGATTTAATCAGGCGCTGATGCAAGTCTTTACAGGATGTTACGCTTTGATAATCACTTCGTACAGCAGAACCTGTGAAGGCTGCAAATGATTCTCCGTCAACGGAACATGATGCAATGTCATGGGAACGTTTCCTGTTGGCTGGGACCATGCGGCCTGACTGAGTCTCTGTTGTGTAGTCTACTGGCTGACTCGAGGACCCGCGGCTCTTGATGGACACAGCTGGGTTCAGGTCCAGGAGAGCTTCTGATCTGTAATGTAGTCTGGAGTTTGCTTTATCAACAGCATCCTGTGGAGCCCCTGCAGGTTTGAGGAGTGGACCCCAAAATGTGCTGTCAGTCTGGAAAACGCTGCTGAAATAAATCTGTTTTTATTCAACATGATGCTTTAATGTTTATATCTTTATAATAAAACCTGCCACAGTGTGAGTCCAGTATAAACCATCCAAACAGACCGGTTTTAGCCAGTTTACCCTTGTAACTCTGACGCTGGTGCAATGTCACCATTTAATTTGCTGAGAACATAAGGTAAGCTAACATCAAGTCAAAGTTATGTGAATATAATAATAAATATTGACCAGTCAAAGCGCCTGATTGCCTCTTCAGCCGGAGCTCGTCTGAGTTTGACAGTAAATGCAAGGCGCTCTGCCACCTCTGTGTCACACCTGCTGTTTAATTTGAGAAGGGTCATTTTCTAAGATGTTAGTTTTGTGAACTCGGGGACTTTGAAGTGTTCTGGCTGCAGGAGGGTCGAGGCGAGAGGAGACACAGGAAGACTAAGGAAGGCGATGTACCAGGTCATCCTCGGACCCAAACCTACTGTGTTCGCAGCAGGTCCGTCCTTAGGCTTTTGATGCTGGTCTGGTTTCTTTGACCCAGGTAAAGGCGTTTGGAAAGTGTTTGACAGTGAGAGTGCATGAACATCAGTAGTGGGTTTTCTGAACCTCCAGGTCAAAGACAAGGCTGCTCTATGTCTCTGATGTTAGACGCAGTTTCTGTTGAACCAATGTTCCACAATATTCTTTCCTTTAGTGATGGTCCGCTTTTTCCTGATTTGAACCCGTTTATTCTGCAGGGCTCGCTGTTCCAGAGTCCAGGTTAGGGTCAAAGGGTGATTTAAAGTTTTACTTCCTACTACTTGGCTTTTAATTGATTTCTAGCATTTAGTTGTTCTTGTTCTTTTTTATGCTGTCTATGGAAAGGTCAAAGTGCGAAATAAATTATTATTATTATATATTATGAAGATGTGAACTGGTTAGAAACTTTTTGGTAAAATCTCGGCTGAAAAATTGACGAAGCAGCGAACACCGTGTCCCGATATCTGGACTACAGGATTGGTCATTTAATAGTGTCTCCCACAATTTAGACTCTTTTATCCAAAGCGTCTTACACGTCAGAGGTCGCACACCTCTGGGGTTCAGTGTCTGGTAGATGCGTTACAGAGGGGGGATTGAACCAAACCAAAGTCATGTGTCTTATCCGCTGTTCCATCACCACCCCTTCCTAAGGCAACATAGTCCACTCCCAACTTGTCCCACGCTTGGACGAGCGTTCAAGTCTTGACTTTAGCCTCTCAAAATGAAACGTGGTTAATGTTGTGAAACAGCCACAGGTTGGTCAGGTTTAGGAAAAGATCATGGTTTGGGTTTGGGTTAATATAGGGTGACCAGATGTCCCCGGTTTCCGGGGTAACGTTATCGCCCTGTATCTTCACGTCTACAGCTGCTTTTATCTGGATCAAACAGATAACGTCTAAATAAACATCACTTTATGTCCCTGGTGATAGCAAAGGTAAAGGTAGAGTTTGTGAAACTCTAACGTTCTTTAACAGAATAATTACAATTGTGGATAATCACAAAAAGTGTTTATAGCGTGATCAGGCCGGACATTTAGTGATTATAGGCAACAACAGAAGCCTGTTGCTGCTGATGGGTTTTATGTTTGGTAGGCGTGTGTCTAAGATCCTTGTTTATATTTGGAACAGACTGCAGCCTATAATTAACAGGACTTACTGCTGAGTTATCTATAAAAGAAAACCATGATCTCTTCTTATCCTTTCTATTATTTAACTTGCTGTGTACCGACCAATCCAGTCCTTTTTACCTGTTGAAATACCTTTAAATGGCCAAAAAGATGCATTGTTCTCCTTGCCAGAAAGTGACTGCAGCCTCTGTTGACTGAAATGGGGAGAAGTTGTGTTAGTAACATGCAATAATGGGATGAGGTTGCATACAGAGGGAGAGAAAGTAGAGGAGAGAGGAGCTCAGTGCATCATGGGAAATCCCCCGGCAGTCTAGGCCTATAGCAGCATAACTAAGGGATGGTTCAGGACTACCTGAGCCAGCCCTAACTATAAGCTTTATCAAAGAGGAAAGTCTTAAGCCTACTCTTAAATGTGGAGATGGTGTCTGCCTCCTGAACCCAAACTGGAACCTGGTTCCACAGGAGAGGAGCTTGATAGCTGAACGCTCTGGCTCCTAGTCTACTTTTGGAGACTCTAGGAACCACAAGTAACGCTGCATTCTGGGAGCGCAGTGCTCTGGTGGGGTAGTAAGGTACTATGAGCTCTTTAAGATAAGATGGTGCCTGACCATTAAGAGCTTTGTAGGTAAGAAGAATGATTTTAAATTCTATTCTGGATTTTACTGGAAGCCAATGCAGAGAAGCTAAAACAGGAGAAATATGATCTCTTTTCCTGGTTCCTGTCAGAACACGTGCTGCAGCATTCTGGGTCAAGGCAAGTTTATTTGTACAGCACATTTCAACAACAAGGCAATTCAAAGTGCTTTCCATTAAACATAACAGCAATTGAAATCCAATTTTAAAAAGATTGAAATAAAACAGGGTTGAACAGGACAGTACGATATTGATCTACAGCCTCACATTTGACTTAATTAAAGGCAGTAAAGTCTTCAGTCTTGATTTAAAAGAACTGACAGTTTCAGCAGACCTGCAGTTATCTGGGAGTTTGTTCCAGATATACGGAGCATAATAACTGAACGCTGCTTCTCCTTGTTTAGATTTGACTCTGGGGACAGAAAGCAGACCTGGTCCCAGACGACCTGAGAGGTCTGGATGGTTCATAACGAAGCAGAAGATCAGAAATGTATTTTGGCCCTAAACCATTTAGTGCTTTATAAACTAACAGCAGGATTTTGAAATCAATTCTTTGACATACAGGAAGCCAATGTAAAGACCTCAGAACTGGAGTGATGTGATCCACTTTTTGGTCTTAGTGAGGACTCGAGCAGCAGCGTTCTGAATCAGCTGCAGCTGTCTGATGGATTTCTTAGGGAGCCTGTAAGGACTCTGTTACAGTAGTCGAGTCGACTGAAGATAAATGCATGGATAAGCTTTTCCAGGTCCTGCTGACCAGCTGAAGAGTCTTAATGGACTTATTCGAGCAGCCGGATAATAAAGAACTGCAGTAATCCAGCCTAGAAGTAACAAATGCACGGACGAGTCTTTCCGCATTATTGTGAGACAGGATGTTTCTGATTTTGGAAATGTTATGTTGGTCCTCGTAGTTTGTTTGAAGTAAGTGTAACCGGCCCTGAGTTGTACTGCATGGTCCTGACACAAACTACAGGAAGCGGACACATGGGTGCGTCTCGTAAGGCGTCAGGGAGGGAGGTTTACTCCCTGCACCGTTACATGAGAGTTAAAGGATATGGCTTGGAGAAGTAGCTTAGATGTAGTAAACTACTATTTTTTTATTTTTTTGCTGTAACTTAGCTTCAGGGTCGAGAAGCTTCATTTAAATGTGGAGTAAGTGGTTAGATCACTACATTTTAGGTAGTTTCCTAGTAGTTTTACCGTCTGGGGGGCTTGAAATAAGCTCAGGTGAAAACACTTCCGAGACTGAACCCCCACACGGGGTTTGATCCGCCCGGTCTTCTGGACACCCTCTCAGACCACGTCCTTCTTACACCTTCACCGCTCCCCTCCTACATGCATTAATCCGTACGTTCCACATTTTTCCTGAACCTCTAAATTAGATGCTGTTGTGGTTATTTATAAGAAAGGTTCTTTATGTTTAAATTGAGACAGTTTCACGTGGACACAGATTTATTGGTCCTCTTCTAGTATGGTAACTTTTTGTTCCACTGCCTGGTTTGTTACATTATTACTGAATAAATAAGAGAGCCAACATGTGCAGTGAGACTTCTGGACAGCAGCAAAATGCCACGACGATGACGTGCGATCTGCAAACTGTTCCCGTCAGGCAGGCGGTGCAGGGCGCCATCCCTCTGAACCCAACTGGGCCCGCAGATCACTTGTGCCAACCAGGACTGCACCGCTGAATCAGCAGTGAAACGAAACCAACCGAACCTCTGGGTGTGAACCTTACTGTATTATGTCGAGCGCTCTGGTGACGTTTCTGTTTGGTGTTAGTCTGAAGATCGCTGAATGGCACGCACATTACCAAAAAGATAATAAATCTATGTCTTTAAATATAATTGGCTGGGAGCTAACTGAATCTCTGTGAACTAAAGCGCAGGACTGCAGCCGGCAGGATGAAGCTACAGAGAACCTCCTGATCTCCCTCTGTGAGCAGGTAAAACACGAGCAATACGCAGCAGTTTGCAGAAGAAACCTGAACATGCTTTGTGTCTCAGTGGGAACAGACTGTTATTGGATACATCTCTTTGGCCAACCAAACCAGTCCGACTCGTTGGCTTAAGAGTTTTAAGCCATTTCCCTGCAGCCCTTTGCTCTGTCAGAGGAAAGACAGAGTATCTCAGCTGTGAGCGATGTTGGCGTCAACATCCTGGAAGACGTCCCTGCTGGAATAAAACCCTCGACAACCCGGTGACTTCAAACCTTCAGATTTATTGTGTCTTTAAATGTAGAAAACAGATTCAGATTTAAATTCAACACAGAATCAAAATGTGATCGTGGAAGAGAAAAGAGATTTAATTTGTACCCTTCAGAGACCAGATTACATTTCCCATCTTATTTGAGTAAAGTTATTTCAATGCTTTAATTTTAAAATGTCAGATTTTACTAACATCTATTTATCTGAAGGATTCAGATTCAGAGCTCATTGTAGAAAGCAAATGTGCCAAAATAGATAACATGTGAAATAACAAAATCCCTTAAATGACTTTAATATGCGTGATAAAATGAGCGAAAAGAAACAAGGAAGAAAAACTTTTTTTTTCTTCTAGTGACAAACACAGTGAGATTTTATGATTAAACTAAAAAATAAAATACAATTTATGGCAGAAATAAAAACCCAAATCAAACCGCAACCGAGCTTCAATAAAACCAAAACATTTTCATTTTAGAAAGAATTTTTGTCAACTCTCAATATCAATAAAAAAGTGACAAGTTCAAATGTTCGTGTTGTTCAGCCACTCGGATCTTTTCTCTGGATAGAACAAACTGCAGGTCACTGACTGAACGCTCAGATGATCTCTATTTATATCTTACAAAATGATGTAAACCTTGATTTTATATGTATATAGTTTTTTATTTTAACAGCAATTTAACGAAGTCAGAAATCAGGCAGGAAGTAATAAATCATGTTAATGATCTGAAATCTGAATTATGCTTAGTTAGATTGTTAATTGATAATCAGCAGCTGATGTTCAAGCCACAGATCACCATCAGATGTATTTCAGTAAAGCTGCTCACTTGATACATTTTTAATGACTGTGGTGAAAACTGTTAATTAGAAAACATTTCAGTCACTCAAACAAAAACATTATTTGTGATTTGAAGATTTCTGATAAAAATGTTTCAGTTCAGTGTTTTTTCCTTTTTGTAAAATCCAAATGATGTTCCACCTTAATAACAGCATTAAATATTTATTTTAACTCCCTAGCAAACAGAGGCGGAGGTCACGTGTCAAACTGACCAGCTAGTGAACATCTGAACATTTAGTGAAGCTCTTCCTCTTGACTGCAGCCAGTTAGCTTAGCTTAGCATAAAGAGTGGAAACAGCTCGCCTGGCTCCATCCAAAGGGAACAGATTCCACCTCCCAGCAGTGCTAAAGCTCCCGATTAACACGTTATATCTGCTTTATTTAATCAGCACAAAATCCAAAGTGACATCTTATCATTTTACAGGGAGGGTTATGTGCCGGACTATTTCCAAGAAAGCAGTCATTCCATGTCGTTAGTGTCAGACTGCAGAACTATCACAGGCCTATTGGTTTTACTTTGGCAGCTACTTCCTGTAATTACAGATTTCAGTTCAATTTCATTATTATGAGTAAATTAAACGCAACCGATCAGCTTTACAGTAAATTCATGCGGAGGTGAATCATCTTCTGTTATGGAGTAAAAAAACTCAAATAATGTTGAGTGCAACAACTTTAAGGCACGTTCAGTGACGGCGAGTGCTCAGTGAGATGCAGTCTGACATAGTAGACTTAGTAAATCCTCTTGTTGGGTCGTCTCTGGAGTCCACAGCTAATGTCGACCTACAGTTAGCAGCTCAGTCCTGATCTTGCTCCCCCGTCCACACCAGCGTTTTACCAGCGTATCAGAGTTGATCTCTGTCTATATTAAAATGAAAACGCCGTTCACGTACACTGGGCAGGCGCGTGCCGGTGTAAACAGGAAGCAGATGGTCTGTTCCGTAGTTTGGCGAAAGAATAAAGTTCTACAGACGAAGAAGCAGATTTTATTTTGCATGGACCGATAACGAGCTGGGACTGTTACTGAATGGAACACGGGAGTTCATTTCAGCGGCCGCCGTGAGAATCTTTAGTCTGACATCTGTTTCAACTATTACTGTGAATCCTGATGGTAAACGTTTTCATTTTAAACTGCAAATGTTCTGTGTGAGAACGCAAAGCCCGACAGACGAAGGTTTGCCAAACGGTCAGCGTACCTAAAATGTGTTTCTTCTGAAGGCTGATGTGAAACTGTCCGTGTGACGGGACGGAGGTTGTGAGGTGCTGTGTCTCCAACAGCAGCACTGCAGCAGTGTGTTCTGCTGTACTGTAATCACACGACCGCTTATGGTTTTTAAATCCTCTGTTAATATGATGAAGCGTTAAGAAAGGCCACAATCTCAGTCTTTCTCATCCTGGATCTGCACAGGCAGGACTTCAGACAGGGACTGCAGGGCTGCAAAGACTCTCAGCCCATCTTCCTTAAATTTGTCCCGTAAAAGAAGTGTTCACTGTCGTTCAACCACAACCTTACAACAACTTCCTGTTTCATAAACCGGACGTAGCCGAGAGAAATAATCACAACAGCCTGAAACAAGCTCTGCTTAGTAACCAAAGGAGATAAAGACGTCCGGGCTCCTGAGAGCAGACTGACTTCAAAATAAAACTCACGTCTTGAGAGGGCTGGACAATAAAACAATAACAATAATTATCTCAATATAATTTTCTTCAATAACAATAGAAAAAATGTCCAATAAATATTCAATAAATGTGATTTTATTTACTAGAATCATACACGAATTAGGACTTAATTTTACTTTTATCATAAATATTTTGAATGTTCTCAGATTTGTGATGTGATCCACTGTTTGGCATCAACACTCATCACTGTTTGTTCTGGTCATAAAGAAAAGTTTAAACCACAATTAACCATCAGATTTCTTCAACTTTCCCTCAGCAGCAAAAATCAGCCTTTAAACTTGAGAAAAAAGTTAGAGAAAAAACTATTTGTAAAAAAACTATTCGTACTTATCGTGATAATTATTGATATGAAACTTTTTATCGTGATAACATTTTTGGCCGTATCGTCCGGCCCTACGTCTTGATATGCACGGCTAGATGTGATTTCTGGAGCTCCGACACTAACAAATCTCTTTGTATTGAGGTAGAAAACACACTCAGGTTGCAGCTTCTCATTTACAGCCGGATCGCTTTCACGGATGAAATGACAAACGCAGCTGGAGGCAGATTGGGTCAGCTCAAGCTGTTTTGCTTTTACTGCTGAAATAAAACCTGGTTGTTCTCTGAAAACTGTCCGAATCAAAGTCAAAGTTCATCTGTGAGGAGGAAAATGTTGTCGAAGCCCTCGTTTTAGTAAGGTCTGGGTGAACAAACCTGTTAATAATATCAAGCTTTTCATCAAATCCTTGGAACAGCACGGTGGACAGCATCTGATGATACCAGGCAGTAGAATAAATCCAGCAGAGAAGCACACGACCCCTCGGCTGAACGGCAAACCTGACGGTCGGGAGAACTGATTAAAGACGTTCTCCAGCAGCGACGATGACGCCGCGCAGAGTTACAAACTAACTGAAAACAGCATTTCATTCCAATCAGGTCTTTTAGTGAACCTGCTACACAAAGTAACACAGTGTCTACACAGTCTGCACAAAGTCAAGCATGCATGTTAGCATAGCAACAGCAGCTTCAGTCCTCCATCTGTGTGCACACAGGAGGCGTTCAGGCACAGCACTGAGTGTGGGTCAGCTAGGATTTGGCACTGCTCTGAGCCCAACACACAATCACTGTAGTTACGTGCGTAAAAAAGAACTCCATGTCGCAGCCTGTGTAGACAGCTGACTAGGCTGAAAAACTTCTCCTCTGCAAAAAGGCCGGAATTTCCAAACATTACAATTAAAAGAACTTTTCGGATTACATTTTAAGGGCCTGACGACTTTTCAACTGCAAATCACCAAACCGATCACCCACCGTGTGAAGAGTCCAGAGGGTGACGTGGCAGAAAAGAAAAGTAGGACCAAGTCAGAAGGAGCCCCGTTAAGTCCCGTCCTCAGAGGAGTTTAGGCCTGGGCGGGTTGGCCCTGACCGAGGAATAGGCCCCGATGTGGGTGATGAGGTTGGGTTCCACGCTGTGAGACCTTTCCCCAGGGATCGTCCTCGCCATCTGATACAGAACCATGTCTTTGGCGTTCCCCTTGACACAGAAGGAGCCGTCCAGATACTCAGCCACCCTCAGCGAGGCGTTGCCCGGGAACAGCATGGCCGGCGTGCAGCACTCCGTGGCCGGGGAGACGGCGTAGAGCTGCGGGGAGAACCTCCGCGCCTCCAGGAGGTAGTGCCGCCCCAGCAGCTCCGCCACAGCCATGAAGTAGAGGGTGAAGAAGAGAAGGTGGCCGGCCGACAGCGTGAAGGAGAAAGCGCAGGGGTTCCAGTAAGGGAAGGTGAGGAGGAGGGCCGTCGCCCCAACCAGCCCGAGTCCCACCCACTCCAGGATGCGGTATGGCTCGGGGTTCCAGTAGCGCTGCAGCCTCTCAGGGTGATACAGCTTTATGTAAAGAGTCTGGAGGGCAAACCGCCGAGACAACAGGTCCTTTATGACCGTGAAAAAGTCCTCCGTCGGCAAAGCGTCGTCCTCCAGGACCACCATGTTTCTGGGCCTCACCAGCTGCCATCCCTTGCGGAGACAAAAGACGTAATCCCTCTTCTCCCTCTCGAAGGTGTTTAATTGTTCCCTGTTCCTCAGCTGCTCCCGAGGGGAACGCCGGATCACCTTGAAGTGGGACTCCAGCAGCTTGGCGTCCTGGTTTTCCTGGGGACCGCTTTCCACGTCGCAGACCAACACCTCTGCACACCGCCGCTCCCCACAGCCTCCCAGAATGGCGCTCAGCTGCCGCATCACCTGGAGCAGGTAGTGGAAGTCCCGCCCCTCGTTTCGCCTGGCAGTCACCACGGTGACCAGCAGCTCAGGATGTTGGGCGACGTCCCTGAACTTGGCAGACACCGCCGCTGCCGTGGAGGTGCTCTGAAAGAAGTGCAGAGCGTCCTGGCCTCGGTGGAGGCTTTCCCGCAGGACCCCCTCACTCATGGAGTCCAGGTACATGGACCTGATGAAGAAGTACGAGTAGAGCAGCCGATGGCAGCAGAGAGGGAGGAGGACGCCGAACGTGATGACGGACAGGACGAGGGCTTGGGTGACGGTGCTGGACCATCGCAAGCGCTGGCTGAAGAACGCTTTCCATCGAGGCATTGGTGGAACAGCCGGCTGGAAGCCCACAGCAGCAAAATGAACTCTGCTCAGGAGGGTTCAGGTCAACAATGAAGCGTCCCAGCATGCAGCGGTGAAACCCGATGAATCCGCGGGGAACTGATAGCTCTGTGGAAAAGGTGTTGGCACGTCTTCTTGTAAACCGAGAGGAGCTGGCCGTCTGCAGGGAGAGGAACAATTCAACAATTCATCACATGGAAATATTCTTTTCCCTCCTAAATTCAGCCTGAAGGTTTAGAGTGTTAGAGAATCTAAAATAAAGTTACTGAACAAACAGCATGAGAGCGTGAAGCGAGAACGATGTCGGTCCTAAAACTGAACTGAAATGGCCGTGTGGAGATTGATTACTGGTCTCTGTGAAGAGAGATTTGTTCCTTTTGTAAGGCTTCAGCAGGAAGTGAACATTTTATCCCACATGAGTCGTTTAACTCATCAGCTGAACTCCACGTTTACCATATGGACAAAAGTACTGGGACACCTACACATCACTTGTATGACCTCCCATTGTAAATGTATAGGCAGTAATATGGAGCCGGTCGAACAGCTTCCACTTCACTGGGACGGGTTTCTGCAGGATTTTGGAGTCTGTCTGTGGGAGTGGTTCCCCGTTCATAAAGAAAAACATTTGTGAGGTCACACACTGATGTTGGACGAGAGAGCAGGGCTGAAAAATTACATTGATAATTATCAGGATAAATGTCAAATCGTTTATTTCAGGTTTAAAGGCTGATTTTTGCTCGAGTGAAAGTTAATTTTTATATTAATTTATATATTATAGAAAAAATAATGACTAATGATAAATGATTAAATAAAACCTACACATACTTCAATTTTAACCATCACATGAGTATTTTTTCATGTTTGACTTGAATTGTATGGAATATTGTCCAAGAGTTTGAGATGAACGGACATCAGTTAGTTAAAAAGCAGTTATGAAATACTTCTGGTAGGCTGTGATTTTTAACCATACATTTATACATGAGGATTCTGTACGTGATGGGTACTGATGTTGAAAATGGATAAAATATTTAATTTCTTGAACAGAGGAGCTGATGGTTCAGTTTCCAATCTTAAAAACCTTTTTTGGATTTAAACAGTCAACGTGTTGTTTCCAAGGAAGATTTTCATCTACTGATACACCCAAACATTTTTGCTTGGTTGATTTCAACATTGTTAATAAAACAATTTAGCATCCTGCTTTGAATACACCGATTTCTGGTGGAAATGTTTTCACTCATATAAAAAGGGAAACACAGAATTCAGGTGAGAATTAAAAATATAACAGAATACAGGCTAACATGGGGTGAGACGCCCCCCCCCACGTAACTATAACAAAAAACACAATGTCACAATTGTTCTCTCAACATTTCTTCTGGCTGCCGCTCGACTGACTGAACTAAATATTTCCTGTGTTTCATCACAATGTTTGAAGTTATCTGATCAAAGCCACGCTGACCTGAGTCGATATTTTTGTCATTTAAAATAAGCTGTAATTTTTTACATTGTGTTAAATGTTTATATATACTGACATTAAGGGGAGCCTGAAGATAAGTTTGTTTAGAGAGAAAGATTTTTATAATTTTTGGTTAAATGCTAGATTAGTATGTTTGGTGCCCCCCCCATGGTTGATGGTTGATGGTTTATAAGTTAGATGTTATTTAGACTCTGGATGGACCGTCAGCCAACCAGCAGCTTCACTATCAGAAAGTCTGAGGTTAGAAGCTCACATATGTTCATGTGCATATTTTACCTCAGACTAATGAAGTTCCAGCAGCATCACTGTTTAAAAGTCTGAGAAATAAATTTACAGGAAAGCTGATACCATCATCATTTCTACAACAGAGCTAGCTGTACTTTATTTTATCTGTAATTTGCACCTATTAAAGTAATTTCACACCATGGGGGGGTACTTTAATTTGTTAACTGTAGCTATATATAAATTAATTAATTACCCTAAGCATGGCCATTTCCAAGATACAAACCCTATAGCTTGAGCTTGCAGTAATAATTAGTTTTACTTTTATGGACAATGCACATTTATTCCTTCTATACTTACATCGCATGTTTTCTTACTGCACAAACGAGCATTTTCATTTCTTGTTGCTATTTTCAGGAATCTTTGAACACGTTGTGTTTTTAAATCATGTCCATTTCCCTGAACAAAGTCCACACCAAGAAAAAACAGCCCAACAACCGGGGTGTCCCAGTACTTTTGTCCATTTAGTGGGTCTCGCGGCCAGGATCGGAGACCCTCCACAGTCCACCTGGACTCCCCTGGGCGGCTGTTGCTTTAAGGTGACCTTTGATCCACAGTAGTGAGATCACTTCACGTGCGATTTTGTTTCAATAAAAATGTGAAAATCTGACCTACTGGTTTCAGCGACAGGACCTGACCGCGAGAGACCAGGACGTCCTCAGGACGCTGAAGGACAGAGTCTACATTATTCCAGCCGCCTGAACTAATAAAGTGAATAACTGCAGACACACCTTCTGAATCCTCCTCAGATTAGACACACAAACACCTGGATGCGGTCCCCCGTTCGCTTTTAGTGACGGCGCTTTTTATTTTTAGTAGCCTGCTCCGTTTCCGGTGTCACGGTGCGCTACAGTGTGTCCGCTGAGATAGCGGATCCAAAGATCACCGTTCACCTGAAGAAAGAGTGCGGCGGTAGTTGGCAGCAGGCTGCCCGACAGGCTGCCCGACAGGCCGGGGAAACTTTACAGATGCACAGCCGACAGTCTGAGGGAGAGAAAAGCCGAGAGCTGGAGGAGGAGGAGGAGGAGGAGGTGGAGGAGGAGGAGGAGGTGCTGCTGCTGCTGCCGCCGCCATGTCCTCACAGCTACGGTACTACACCGCCGTAATGCAGCGAGTACAGGCGCAGGGACTGAGCTCCCGGCCAGCAGGGGCCGCTGCGGGCCCTCAGAGAGGAAAGGAAGGGTGAAGCCAGCTGAAATGGGCCAAAAAAGGTTGGAGCTTTATGGCCTCTAACATTTTGCAGCCAATCACAAGTACTGATCTTGCATTCACTGGTTCACATGTAAAAATGGGTTTTGATTTCTTTCCACAGCCTACATGAGAAAGATCCTTTGGAAAAAGAGCTTGACACAGTAAATTTCACTCATCACTAACGCAATTACAAGTAAGCAAAGTTAAACATTTATGAAATCTGTTTTTTCAGGCACTTTCAAATAAAAATAGTCCAAGATTTTTGTGAAAATAGTCCTTTTAGGTACTTTTTAAACTCGCTAAAACATCTCAGGTAAAATGGGCCAGAGGCAACATGCTGACACTCAAACTCTCATAATTACAAAGCAATTGTACTTTTACAAATAAATCTGGGAGAGACCCATGCCAGTTTATAAAAATATCTTTAGATCTCATGCAGAGCTTGTTAGATGGTCTGACTCCAGCCTACATCACTTTTTGGTTTTCAGTAGCAGTGGTGAGGCCCTGGTGGTGGGAATTACAGCTCTTTGACAGATCGGATCTGTTGGCCCGGCCTCCCAATCCAGCTGGAGCAAATGAAAGAAATCTATTTTGGAAGAGATAAATGAAAAAGTCTTACCCCATCTTACGCTACGCTTCGTTTACATGTCAGAAGCAGATTCATAGGGATTTTGCATTAATGTGGGAGAAAAGGTTTATAAAACTCAAAATAAGTACTTTATAATACGTTTATTATTAATTATTATTATTAATTCTAATGGCAAATGTAAACTCAGCAGTAAAAAACCCAACTTTGTACTTTTTCTCCGTGAACTTGAGCATTATGTCAATTTAATTTCTAAATCCAGCAACAAAGGGCGAAAACTGTCAACATATGGTGCTCTTAATATCTCAGATCAAGTTTTTATTATTTCCGTCGTCTTATATATTTGGGTACTGTTCTGTTTACTTCTTTATGTCCCATATAGTCTACATTTTGGCTCTTCATTTAGTACCACCTCACTGCCTGAGTTAATGTGCCAGAGTTTTCATCTTATTGGTGGTTACAAGTTGGATATGTCAACTGTGCTGCGGAGGTTATTTTGGAAATGTAATATTACAGATTATAAGTTTCACTATTATTACATTTTAAATAGCTTACTATTTCTATTACTTATCAAATTAATTTAACTTATTACATTTAAGTCTTTATTTCTAATGAATGTTTGATCATTTTCAAAGGCAGCTTGAGAGGCAGGTTAACTGGCAGACGCTGCAAATTTAAACCTGAGAACCAATCAGAACAGCTTTGAACTTTAACAGCTGTGGCTGGAAATGTCAAATCAGAACATTGTGCACATGCAAAATGCTTTTTACAGAAAATATTCAGATGTTACCCCCAATGTGATCATGAACATTTTCATGAGTAACTGTAATTTCATTAAACATTGTTCCTCAGTATTGTAAGGGATTACAGTTACATTAGTTTAATTTAATAACTTAACTAAATTACATATAACTAATATGGTTTTGTTTGTCCACAGATTGGGGTGATATACAGAAAGGAGCTGCTTCATGGAGCCACGTCGGGCCCCAAATAGGGCTGGGCGATATGGCAAAAGAAAATGTAATCAGGATAAACAACCCATTGTTTCTGATTGCCTACCTGTGTGGCTGTGTGGAAATAAATGTTATGTTATTAGTTTCAACATGTTTTGTTTCTCCTTTGCTAGTTAACTCAGCTGTTAGAGTAATTAGTTTATGGATATTAATATAGACGTGTCATTTAATGCCCCTGTTTACCACTAGGTGGTGCACTTTGTTTTCTGATGTGAATGTATTCTGTCTGTCTACCTGACTGCTTATGGATGACTAGTGCTCTTAAATATTATTGGTGTTTGTTTACTACGGTCAATTACTAAAGTACTTCGTTCTGTTATGAATATTTTAACCTGAGAAAAAACCCATGTACAGGATGGGGAATATTCTGTTATGCATGTGACTTAAACCTTATTATTTATCCAACGAAGGTTAAAAATCAAGGGCAACTGGACTTGGTTGAAGATTGAGGTTGAAGGTTCAACCAAGTCCAGTTGCCCTTGACTTTAACCTTCGTTGGATAACTATGACCTGGATGACTGAGAATCTTCATTGACATCTTATTATTTATATTTGTTGTATTTCTGCAGAACCACATGTTACAGTCAGTTTACATGTCCTGTGCTCTGCTGTCATTCTAACCGATGTACCGGAGTGAAGGCTCCTGAGTGAAAGTTAATGTGGTTTTAAACTTTTCTTTCTGGTCAGAACAAACACTTGATGCCAAACAGAGGATCAATTCACACATCTGACGCAGAACATTCAGAACTTTCATCTGTTTTCAGTCCCTTTTCCTCAACATCCATCCATCCATCCATCCTGACATCGGGTGAAAGGCGGGGTCCACCCTGGACAGGTCGCCAGTCCATCGCAGGGCCACACAGAGACAAACAACCAGTCACACTCACACCTAAGGACAATTTAGGGTCACCAGTTAACCCAGTGTGCATGTCTCTGGACAGTGGGAGGAAAGAACCCACGCAGACACGGGAACGACATGCAGACTCCACACAGAAGTTTATTTTATTCATGTCATCAGTGCAGCGTCACATCTGTCTGCACAACACTTTCTCTTCAGGCAGCCAAAATTATATTTTAAATTCACCAACATCGTATGTGGGATTCAGGGCTCAATTCTAATGGGATAAAAACACAAGTTGTCTCTCGCCATTGACTACCGTACATCCTTTTTCTGAAATAAGGTCCCGTGGGGACAAAGGACTTAGGCTCTCTATTAGACAACTCCTGGGAAGCCCGCTATTTGATGGATTGTGTTTGCTTCTGTCGGATTACGGGAGGTGTTGTTGGGAAGTTGATGAAACGCGTGACAATGTGTGGAGCCGAGATGTTTATTTTGTTGAGGAAAAAGGGACTCAAAAAAGATTCAACTTAATTTTACTCGTGCAGATTTGTTGAAAACAGATTTTATCATAATAGTTCTGAATGTTCTGCGGTAGATCTGTGAAGTGAAGAATTGATCCTCTGTTTGGCATAAAGTGTTTGTTCTGACCAGAAAGAAAAGTTTAAAACCACAATTAACTTTCACTCAGGAGCAAAAATCAGCCTTTAAACTCGATAGAAGTGATAATTTAACATTTATCCCAATAACTATAAGTATCAAATGATATGGAATTTTTTATGGCGATAACATTTTTCTAGTATAAATAGTATTTTAGCTTTGAAAATGTTAAAGGAGACTGGGGGAGCCAGGTTGATGGGCCTGATGCAGCTGCAACATTAATATCTAGTATTGCTTAAATTTGTCAGTAGAGTAGATGGCATCTGTGTCGCCAGGTCATTTTTAATGAATTTTAAATTAATATTATGACTTTATTCTCATTATATTGCAATTTTATTCTGGTGATATTATGACTTTAGCTAAAAAATATTATTCTGCAAATGTGAGAGAACACAGATCTGTGGGAGAGATTCTGAATGTGCATAAAGAGCAAAGAACCTTCTGAAACACAGGAGCTATTAAAGTCCAGGAGTTAGATAACTGAATTAAAATGAATTGATTTATCGTTGAGGTGAAAAGTTGCCGCATGCACATTTAAAGACTTTACTTCAATCATGCCTGCATGTGTGCTGACTCAGCAGGGATGAAATTAAATGAGAAAAGTTGATCTACATATCTGACAGCAATACAGAAGGCTTGAGAGCCTTACTGCGTTATATTACATTTTATATTCTGAATTGTCACCAGGATCACCTGAATTTTGTGTTTCCTTTTATATAAATAAAGATATTTCCTCAATAATTTGGTGCAGAAAAATTCACCAAAATGCAGGAAATGAAGTGTTTCTAGCCCAATCTTTTGAGAAATGTATTATGTACTGATTATTCATAATTAAAATGTAGCTCAATATTTTCTAGGTAAAGTCAGTTTAAGGTTTAGTTTCACAAATGGCATAAGAAGGTAGCAACAGAAAAGGAGACGGTTGATGGAGTTTGTGGGTCATTTACTGTTGCTTTATAGACCTACTTTAGGTAGGTGTGGGGGTGAAAACAGGTGAAAGATTTCTAAGCCCTCATTGTTTCAAGAGCCTGGAAACGCCCCTGGTAGATGGTGGATCATAAGCCAGTAACAGCACAGTTGAACCAAATCCAGTACCAGCACAGACCCAGTCGAAACGTCTTTAGCGGGTCACACAGACCCAGGTGAAACACAGGCACAGCCAGAGGTCTACAGGCAGCAGCAGTCCTAACAGACTTCATGAGGACTAGTAGAGGTAGTAGTGAGAGCACTGCAGTGTCGGGTGTGACTGTGCACAAGTGGCTCACAAGTCAGATAGGAGGGGCCCGTGCCAAAATTCTTCAATGAAATGACAACGCCAAGATTAATGAGCTAAGCAAGGGAAGCTGGTGAGGCAACCACCAAACATTTACGTGGGGGGGGTGAGGGGGCCTGTGCCCCAGTAGAGCTTTATCTGTAGCAACGCCCCTGCTCATGACAACAGGTGGCGTTGTCGGCCTATTTAAACAGTAGAGCCTAACCCTCTAAAAATATGTGACAGTGTCATATAAACCAGTTACAGAGCCTCTCTTTGCCGTCAGTGTTACGCAATGCTTTAATAAAGAATATCAGTGTGTGTGTGTGTGTGTGTGTGTGTGTGTGTGTTATCTTTGTGATTATTATGCCTGGTTCTTGTTAGAGATGAATTCACTGTAATTCTGCAGATAAAACTCCAGTAAAGTTTTAGTCAGTGGTCTTTTATCATGAAATGCAGTAACAGTCTAATGTCCAGATGAAAACATGAAACACTGACGCACGTTTCAAAAACCTCCACGATGAAAGCCAGTGACGTTTTTCACTACTACAATTCTGATGATAATCTCTACAGTGCAGGGGTGGGAGAAGTGTTCAGATCCTGTACTTAAGTAAAAGTAGTAATATCAGCCTGAGAAATTACTCCACTACAAGGAAAAGTCCTGCATTCAAAAGTTCGTATTATTGGCACAGCGTAGTGCAGTAAATGTTCCCTGCGAGCGTTTCGCTATTATGTTTTTGAGTCCACCGCTCACACTGTAAATATTTGATATCTTTTCATGTGACAACACTGAATAAATAGCACTTTGCTCCGATGTAAAGTAGTGTGCAGCTTGTAGAACAGTGTAAACTCGTATCTTAGTTCCTAGTTCGGTGTCTTGGCTCTTAGTCTTGTACCTTAGTTCATGTCTGTAGTGTTCACTCCTGGACGTCTGTGTTTTTTGCCCATGTCTGCTGAGTTCTGTTTTATCTTTGCTTCAGTCTGTGTTCCTTGTTGTTGTTGTTAGTGTATTCGTGTCTGGATTAGTTTGTTGTTTTTAATTAATTTAAAGTTACTACTTACTTTGATACGGTCCACGTTTAGTTTTCAACAACTTGTGTTCTGTCTGTTCCCCCCCAGTAATCTGCCTGCCAGCCAGTCTCTCTGTTTTCCCCTTCTGACTCTCTGCCTGCCTCGTCAGTCCTGATCCGGGTCACCTGTGTTGCTCCCGCCCTGCTCGTTAGCCCCTGTGTTTATATGTTTGGTCATTCCTGGTCTGGTCCTTGTTGTTGAGTGTTCTGTCCTGTCCCTGCCTTTGCTTACCTCAGTTTGGATTTCCTGTTGTTTGGACTTTGCCGTGTACCAGCGAGAGCCTGTTTAGTTGTTGGTTTAAATAGCCCACCTGCACTGCATCCTGCTTTTGTGTCTTGCGTTTGGGTCCTAACCTGCCTCTGCACTCAGCCAACTCTGACATAATCAGATATTTACAAAAACGTGAGGGGTGTACTCGCTTGTGAGATACTGTACGTACGTAGAGAGATAATTTATTCATCCCCGCTGGGAAACTGCAGTGTCATAGTTTGCATCGGTTTCAATAACTAAAATAGACACAGTTAAAGTCACAACACGTTCACATACATACATAAAACACACAAGGTATGCGGCAAACGGGCACGAGGAAGGAGCTGGAGGAGGAAGCTCGTGCAGAGGAAGTGTTCTCCATCATTTTGAGCAGTTTGTGCTACAGGATAAATATTCCTGCTGCACTGATGTGGATGCTACATTTTACTGCTATAAATGTTTTAACTACTTTATAGTTTATGTGTCTGCAGCATCGCTGTCCTGACAGAGAACTTCTCATGGGCTCAGATAAACAGCCCTGTTTCCAGCTAATCTAAGGCCAGTTTTAATAGTTTATTTAGATTTAAGAAGTAGGATCATTATCTCAAAATTTCATCCTTCAGTTTATCAGAAAAATTCGGAGATGCATGTACAGGAAAGGTAAGAAAGACTGTAATCTTGATAGATGTCAGATAAATGTGGTGGAGTAAAAAGTTCAATATTGGAATTGAATCCCTCTTGACGGGTTATCATACATAACCAGAAATAGATTGGACCAATACCCTTATACCTGGAAACCACTTTTAAATAGTATTGAGTATGTTTATACTGTTTTATATGTTTATGAATATATCAGTTGGGAATTGTGATCAGACGGTGAATCCACACTGTGTGCACTGAGCTGTCTCTTTGTTATGCTTTGTTTCTGTGTAATGGAGAACTATAAAGTAGCATAAAATGAAAATACACAAGTAAAGTGCAAGAACCAAATTGGTACTTACAGTATTTGAATAAATGTACTTAGTTACAGTGAGGAGTATTTAAGTATTATAAGTATTTGATACACTGCTGATTTTGCAGGTTTTCCTACTTCCAAAGCATGTAGAGGTCTGTAATTTTTATCATAGGTACACTTCAACTGTGAGAGACGGAATCTTAAACAAATCCAGAAAATCACATTGGATGATTTTTAAATAATTTGCATTTTATTGCATGACATAAGTATTTGATACATCAGAAAAGCAGAACTTAATATTTGGTATACAGAAACCTTTGTTTGCAGTTACAGAGATCAGACGTTTCCTGTAGTTCTTGACCAGGTTTGCACAGGCTGCAGCAGGGATTTTGGCCCACTCCTCCATACAGACCTTCTCCAGATCCTTCAGGTTTCGGGGCTGTCGCTGGGCAATACGGACTTTCAGCTCCCTCCAAAGATTTTCTATTGGCTAGGCCACTCCAGGACCTTGAGATGCTTCTTACGGAGCCACTCCTTAGTTGCCCTGGCTGTGTGTTTCGGATCGTTGTCATGCTGGAAACCCAGCCACGACCCATCTTCAGTCCTCTTACTGAGGGAAGGAGGTTGTTGGCTAAGATCTCGTGATACATGACCCCATCCATCCTCCCCTCAATACGGTGCAGTCGTCCTGTCCCCTTTGCAGAAAAGCATCCCCAAAGAATGATGTTTCCACCTCCATGCTTCACGGTTGGGATGGTGTTCAAACACGGCGAGTGGAGTTTAGACCATAAAGCTCTATTTTTGTCTCATCAGACCACATGACCTTCTCCCATTCCTCCTCTGGATCATCCAGATGGTCATTGGCAAACTTCAGACGGGCCTGGACATGCGCTGGCTTGAGCAGGGGGACCTTTCGTGCGCTGCAGGATTTTAATCCATGACGGCGTAGTGTGTTACTAATGGTTTTCTTTGAGACTGTGGTCCCAGCTCTCTTCAGGTCATTGACCAGGTCCTGCCGTGTAGTTCTGGGCTGATCCCTCCCCTTCCTCATGATCATTGATGCCCCACGAGGTGAGATCTTGCATGGAGCCCCAGACTGCTTGCCTATTGTCCTGTAGGCCATCCCAGCCTTGTGCAGGTCCACAATTCTATCCCTGATGTCCTTACACAGCTCTCTGGTCTTGGCCAGGTAACATGAGTTCAAACAGGTGCAGTTAATACAGGTAATGAGTGGAGAACAGGAGGGCTTCTTAAAGAAGAACTAACAGGTCTTACTTGTTGGCAGGTGATCAAATACTTATGTCATGCAATAAAATGCAAATTAATGATTTAAAAATCATCCAATGTGATTTTCTGGATTTTTGTTTAGATTCCGTCTCTCACAGTTGAAGTGTACCTATAATAAAAATTACAGACCTCTACATGCTTTGTAAGTAGGAAAACCTGCAAAATCAGCAGTGTATCAAATACTTGTTCTCCCCACTGTATATTCCACCACTGCTACAGTGTTAGAGCGGATGACACACTGAGGCTGCATGTGTACAGAGAGTCTAGCATCAATGTAAACGGCCCCCGAGTTGTACAGCACGGCCCTGACTCGAGCCGGCGACCTCTTAATTGCGTTTACACCTTGTAGAAGAATATTACACAATGCAAACTGTTGTGGAAATTGTATCTCGCTGGTGAGGGATCAAGCATATAACTGAGTAACAACCAACCGTTGTCTTTGAAGAATTTATTAACAAAAGAGAATAAACAGAGAAGTACTACAACACTTATACTGCTGGTCCAGAGACCTGCTGCCCAGGGCGGCAAAGGGATATATCATCATTTGCACAGTCCAGGTTTCTGTGTTTTGGAGAACAGAGATCCTGAACAGAGTTAAATAGTGTTATGTGGGTTATAATGTTATAAAAGTTGCTGGTGGGATTACTGCAGCCATAAATGTCCTCTGGATTAAATGGCACTGTCACTTTAAGAGTTCTACATGGGACGGCTCGCGCGAGAGGGGCGAGTTTCCAAACAGAAGTGTTGGGTCCCACGGTGCTGATTCCTGACAACTGATCGCCGTGTGTGTGTATCTTTGCCACGGGGGGAAGAGACTCTGACAAACGGCGAATTTAAATATTTCCCCTTCAGTTTATGAACTAAGTGCATTGTGTGGCCAAGTGAATGTATTTATTTATATTTGTTTGTTTGTCTCTGTTTAGAAAGGCCACTACTGTTGTCTAGTCTAGATGTCTAGATTATGATGTTTTACAGCTTTGGTTGTTCTAGAGTTCCAGTTTAGAAGTAACTGAAGTCTAAACTGAGTGTAAACTAGTTTATGGCAGCTGTTTACATATTGTGGTATGGTTAAGGAGTACTTTAGAGTACTGTTAAGTCACATAGCTGAGATCAGATGCAATAATCTAAGGACGAGTAAGAAAGTTATTCCTGCGTTTTGTATAACAACCATCTTAAACCCTCGACTTTACATGATTAACATTTATTGTGTGTTGGCCTCATCATTCCTGGCCTGGCCACATTTA
This sequence comes from Micropterus salmoides, assembly GCF_014851395.1. Taxonomy (NCBI): domain Eukaryota; kingdom Metazoa; phylum Chordata; class Actinopteri; order Centrarchiformes; family Centrarchidae; genus Micropterus; species Micropterus salmoides. The sequence continues at coordinate 34,622,670 of NW_024040263.1, read as the reverse complement.
AGACATAACAATAACAGTAATAATAATAAAATTAAAAGATCATAAATAAGAGTAAATCTAAAAGGACATAAGTTTCTGCCATAACATAAAGAAATCTACTGAATTAGAGCTCTTTTGTTTTCATGGTGGAGCCCAACAGACCTGCAGGTGCTGCTGTGTTCAGTTTCTCTTTCAGATAAATGATCATGTTTTTATAGTGACACTGTGTCAGGTTGATTTTACATCTTCCTTCTTTTATGGATTTGAATCACAGTTGATGGTTGCTCTGTACACGCTGTTGATTGTTTTTCACCAACATTGGTCCCAATACAGTCGTGACCCGGTCCTGATTTCACATCTTTAACCAGCTCAACCAGCAGACTGTGATGGTTGTGGAAATTCTTGGCAGCAGTTCAACTTGCAGAGGAAGACCTCAGAAACCGACCCTAAATTGTCCTTCGGTGTGAGTATGACTGGTTTGTCCAGGGTGGACCCCGCCTTTCGCCTGATGTCAGCTGGGATTGGCTCCAGCGACCCTGTACGCAGGATAAGCAGTTGGCGATGGATGGATGGACCTCAGAAACTCAGGATGTTTATTGAAACCCGGCCGGGGGTACACGCAGCGTGGTACCAAAGAAAAATCCTGTCTGAGGAAATGTTTTCCCGTGCAGAGATTCTCTAGGTGTCCAGATAAGACTATTGCTCTATATATCAGTGAAGAGTCTGTTGGATGTCAGAGAGCGGTGATGGGGCAGTGGATAAAACTTAAAGCTAAACTTTCCACAGCCAGTCAACCTGTAAGCAAACAAAACAAAGATCATCAGTCTTGGCCTCGGGTGGCTCCACCGACCATAAAGCCTGTCGTTACAGCAGCCAGGAACACTAACGAACCAGCGCCATCGAGGATCCTAGCTAACGACCCCACTGAGGTTAAATAGCTGAGTTTCCCTGCCAGTCCGTCAGAACCAAGAAGTCCTTTGGATGAGGGACGAAAAGTCTTCAAGTATCTCCAACCAAGTCCAGAAGCCCTTGATTTTAACCTTCCTTGGATAACAATTAGGGTTGTGACGAGATCTCATGCCACAAGATCTCGTGAGATTAAATTGTGACGAGGTTTCTTCTCGGGTTAAAAGCTGTCTCGTACTCTCTCTCGCAATTGAGATTTTTCACATGCTGTTAATTTTCTCACACAGTGAAATACAAATGTATAACTGATAAGACTCGCAGAGCTACTTAACTCACGTCTGTGTGGATTTGTGGTCTCGTCACACCCCTGATAACAACCTTTTTTAGTTAGCCTCTTAGCAAATGGTTCTTTGAGGAACTCAAAGGTGCTCCAAATAGCTTTAGCAAAAATAACATTTTTAAGGAACCATTTTCAAGAAAGTTCTTTGGGGATCCAACTGGTTCAGTAAAGAACCCAACAGGCAGAGAGGGTCACCTTAGTGTAGCCCAGCACATGACCCTAAGTTCACCTGTGGAAATCTGTGACTCAACCATCTTACAAATTCCTTCAGAGTAATGTTTTTACTGTAGAACAAACGGCAGCATCCATCACAGGAACACTGAGGACACGTCAGCTCTGATGTGAACGTCAGAGCGACGCTAAACGCTGACACAGACACTCCAAACATCCTGCAGGTCATTTATCAGGCATGTGATCGCATCTGTCAGTCTGTCAGCTGAGACCCAGAACACTTAAACGTGTTGCTCTTTACAGGATCACCTGTGAGCAGTGGTGGACCAACTATTCAGTTCTTTTACTTCAGGAAAAGTAGTTAATACATTTATTCATTTAGCCGACGCTTTTATCTAAAGCAACTTAAAATTGCAATTCCTGTCAGAGGTCGCACGCCTCTGGAGCAACTAGGTGTTAAGTGTCTTGCTAAGGGACACAATGGTGGATGTCTCACAGTGGGGAATTGAACCTGGGTCTCTCACACCAAAGGCTTATCCACCGCGTTTCCATCATTTCTTAATGCGCATTTTGAAGTATCGCATTAGAAAAGGTCGATGGAAGCTTGCGTCCGGTAATCCTCACATGTGCAGAGAAAAGAGGTGGATGCAGATCTGGGCAGGAAGCCTTCATCAGCTGTTCTGCTGAATGATGCGTTCACCTCTTAAAGGTCCTTCTCAGATCCTTTGCTCTGCACGCTGATCAAACAGGTTCTCACCGAATGTTGCTGCTGAATCTCAGTGAACGCTGCTTCTGCTGAGTGTAATAAAATATTAACGACTCTAAATACTTGGAATCATTTATCACCGCTGATGAACCCCACAGAGGATATTAGAGCGTTTAAAAACATTATCTGGAGGTGCGTGCAGAACTCGCCTGCGTGCAGAACTCGCCTGCGTGCAGAACTTGCCTGCGTGCAGAACTCGCCTGCGTAACACTGGATATTCCCATAATGCACGGAGACACGGCTGGTAGCAAATTGAAACACATTCCTGAGGACCTCTCTGTTTCTCTCAGATCAGTGGCCCTCAGGTTCATGCAGCTGGTTTAGTTTCTGGTTTGAACCCAGACGTCTTGTTTATTACAGCCATGTGTGGTAGTGGTGGCGCAGTGGATAAGACACATGTCTTGGGTGTGGAGACTCAGGTTTGAAGCCACTGTGAGAGACCAGTGTGTCCCTGAGCGAGACACTTAACCCCTCGTTGCTCCAGAGGCGGCGACCTGTAGAGTAATTGTAAGTCGCTTTGGGATAAAAGCATCAGCTAAATGAATAAATGTCTAACATCAACCGCTGACGTAACGACGCTCGCCTGGTTTATTCGCTCTAAACCAGCTGATGGAAACGCACAGATTTCACAAATTTCTTTTTTTTTCCTTTTTTGCGACATTTCAGAAGTACTTAAAAAACATAATGGTGGAGCTCAGGCACCTTTATTGTTTTAAATATAGATATTAACAACATGTGACACGCGAGAAGTGTCCACCCTGTTAAAGACTTAGACAAGTGTTTTCAGGGCAGGATTGCTACTAAAATTACATTTTTATAGAAATCATATGTCCCTCAATCTTATTAGATATTTGTTTTACAATAAAATAATTTTTAAACAGCACAGGCAAAGGCCTATACTGAGAAAAACAAGCGCACATTATTTTCTCAAGAAAAGTGAATTATAATAAGAATGACTCAACGTCTCTCACCTGTTAGTCAATCCCTTCCGTACCTTTATTTAAATACAAATATACACTTAATATTTGGTAATTAAAAATAAACCATGAAGGAAAAATACCAACATAACCGGGTGGACAAATCACCAGTATTTACTATGTACATGTCCACCCTGTTGAAAAACTAACAGGGTGGACATTTTGAGCTAAAGTTAACCTTTTATCTGCCTGTGTGAGCTTAATGGCTACCATGACCTTCAATACTAGATGAGGAATCTGTATTTTTTCACAAACAATTTTTTACTTAAAATAAGTAAAATTATCTGCCAATAGAACAAGAATATTTCACTTGCTACTTAAAGAAGTGAAACTCTCTAACATAAAAGCCGCCTGGTAAGAAGAAATATCTTGTCAGACAAAAAACAAGCATGTTTTGCCTTCAGTTAAGATAATTAATCCTACTAAGATTTTAGTTTTTGCAGAGTTTGGACCAGGCTTTTAATTGACGTTTAACTGTATTGAATCAATATTTTTGATGCATTCATGTGTTCATCACTTTAATGTTGCAGCTGGTGAAGGTGGAGCTTATTTTAATGTCTTTATATTCCGCTGGGAAGTTTTATTCTTTAGTTAAGCAGAACATGAAAACACTCAACTGTACTTATGTACAGAACTTTCCACCGCTGCCTGTGAAAAAGTGAAATAATTAATCGATTAATCCAGATGTGCTGCTCGTCTTTCTCTCGTGTGACAGGAACAGAAAGACGTGATCTTGGCATCCTTAATAAAAGGAAGAGTTAGCTGCAGTCCTGCAGGAGTGTTTGCTGTTGGTCATGTGGCTCTGTTTGGGTTTCCTGCCTCACCGAGTCTGAACAGTAACGGCTCTCATGGAGCTGCCGCAGTTAACTCTGCCTGTGGTTTTTGATCAGGAGCAACATCGTTGGAACCACGAGAGGAGAACTTAATATGACACGAGATTAAGCAGCAGCAGAGAGATATTTATCTGTGAGGAATGGAAACAATGTCGTCTAATAATAAATAACTGTCCAACAGTAAGAACAAACATTAAGCGTAAGGCTCAGGCTATAAATGAATGTGGGAACTTTGTTATTTGCTTTTTTGTCTGAGGATGAACAAACTTTTATGTGATGCACATAAAACAAAGTTAATGTCAGACTGTTTCTATTTTAATTTTTTTTACACAACACACATGCATCACACAGCGGCCGTGGCTCAGGGGGTACAGCGGGTTGCCCGTTAAACAGAAGCCTGACGGTTCAACCCCCGGCTCCTCCATGTCGAAGTGTCCTGGGGTGAGAAACTGAACCCTGAATTGCACCTGAGGGTGAATGAGTGGTCGCAAAGACTAGAACAGAGTGTTCCTTGTATGCACATTTCCACATAAAGAATAAACAGGTGAAGCAGAATGTGAAGTATGGCTGGAATCCAGAGTGGGGGGGGGTGAAGAGACCGGACCGGTCCAGCCTGTGGAATCAGCTCAGGGCTGATCAGGTTTAATAATCTGTGTGTTTTCTGAGGACCGGCTCCCTTTGACGGGGCCAGTTTGATCTGTGTGTAGAGCTGATGAGATCTGGCTCATGTTTGGGTTAATTAAAGAGAGCCTATAAGTGTCCTATATTAAGTGTTATTATTTTTTAATTACTGCTTATTACAAGCACCTTAAAATAAAGTGTTACCTTATTATTATTATATATTATATTTTTTTTATTATTAATATTATAGATACATTATTTATCTTTTTATTCCCTGGTAATGGGAGGGAGAGTGAGAGTAGGGGTATCGATCAGGGGGGCTTGAGAAGGTAAGGCACAAATTGAAAAGTAAATAATTAAATTTTAATAAATAAATAAATAAATAATAATAAAAAATTTAAACAAAACAAACGAAAAGCAAACAAACACTTGAATAAAAATTATTAAATTAATAAGTGAATAAATAAATTATGAGTGCATAAGTGAATGAATAGGGGGCAGGTGGGATTACAGGGATATAAATATATATATCATCATTGATTTGCAACTTTTAACACCATCAGCATTATCTCCAATAAATAGTTTTCGCTCTCTCTCTCTCCTGCAGTGGGGTAATGAGCTGCTCCTGGGGGGGTTTTGGTGCAAAGACACACCTGTCGCTCATCTACAAACACACCTGACCTGCAGCAGCCATATTTAAGGAAGGACCTGTCCTGTCCCCGCCGGATAGCTGAGTCATCTTCCGTGTGTCTCGTGACGCACCAGCCAAATTAGTTTTGAACCTGTTTTTGAGAAATGAGGCGTTTGATTAGGGGAGTTAATATTAATATTTACTGAGTACCGTACATCACAATGGTACAGATGCTGTACCAAATGAAAGAGTGAAGTCTTGGACAGAAGTTTTGTGTTCATTATGTCTTCCTATCTTCTCTCATTATAGAGTTGTAGACTGCTGAATAGAGAGTGAGCACTTGTGACAATTTGCCCCATTGGCAGGTAAGTTATCACACTGGATTATCAAAAGGTTAAACTTAATTGTGAATATTGATTTCAATTTCAAATTGTAACCCGAACTAAAAAATAAAATCCATCAACAATCAAGCCAAGAATAAATAATTTAATTAAAAAGTGTTGGCAGAGCACACATTAACCTCTTTACTTTGAACTTTACAATCAAACGTTCTCTGTAGTGCAAATAGATCTATGGTAACCGAATATAATGCTGCTGGTAACTTTATTAAACGTGTAACTTCTTAACTAAAATCTCAAGGTTAGCTTAGCATAGCACTTCAGCTGAAGTATCAAAAGACACCTTATTTGTGAAAACTTATCATTTTGAACATTCACACCTAATAAGGTTGGAGTACATAAAATGTAAAGTGCAAATGTTTTTTGCTTTTGAAGCAAATAAATAATAAAATTGTGCTCACCTCAGATTAGAGTGACCGTGACACATGTGAACAGGAAGTTGAACATAGAAAAAGAAGTCACACAAAATGGCTGTTTGATTTTTGACATAGAGCCTCTAGTGTTGGAGTTATGAGCAGTGTGACAACTTACCTGGCTCTCCCCTACCTGTTTCACCTGCCTGCGTTTGTCACCCACTGATCTCTCTGCTTCAGGACACAAACACAGGAATGATCACAGTCTGTCTCCTGGCCCTGTTGGCTCCAGCGCCCAGCTCCCTCTCCGGGACATCCAACGGGTTGTGGCGCTAGTCCGACCGGCGCGCTGTGAGCGGTTCATGATCATTCCCTCTGGATGAATTTTACTCGTGATCCATGCACTACTGCAGCTGGGACTCGCAGTGCCACGCAACTTTCTAGGTCAGGTTGAAACTACGGAAGCCCTAAGCGGCCATCGATTCATATCTTTATTTTACTCCGTGATAACGGGATAATTATCTCGTGATCTCGAGATAACGAAACAGGAGTTTAACACAGAGAAGAACGTTTCTTAATGGTGATTTCAAGGAGGTTTCAGTGTCACTGATCAGCTCCGTCGGTAAAGGCACAAGACTCACGGTCTTAAGATTGTGATTTTGATCCTCATGGAAGACCAACTTTTAAAAAGTTCATTCATCAACCTGTGGACGTTTAATTTGCCATCATTCCCCAGTCAGAGGAAATTCATCCGCTTCTCATTCAGGGGAATCCATTCAACTACACATTTACTGACGGCTATTTCAGAACCTTTGAAATAGCTGTCAGGAAATGTGTGATTGGATTCATCTGAATCTCTTCATAACATCTTGAGAGAATGACAAAAAAACACACAAAAGAAGAATTAAAAAAACTTTGCAGAGAGTCGAGATCAAACCAGCAATTATTGAGAAGCAAGTCCTGCGCTCCACCAACTGAGCTAAATGCTAACTCATCAAACTTAACATGAAATTATCATGAAGAAACGCATCTGACAACCACTTTCTCCAGCTATGGTTCGTTAACTTGAGATCATGAGAAAATTATACCGTCATCACGGGAAAATGGAGTAAAATAAAAATATGTATCGATGGCCTCTTAGGGCTTCCGTACGAAACTTCATGCAGCGCTGCGCAGTGCTGACTTAGCGTGATGCATGCTGGTTAGAGATTCTCCGGCTGCACAAAGTGGGAACAACCTTTTGCCTGATCTGAGATTAGTCGTTGATCATCTAGACCATCAAGTCGGCGAAAGTCAGCCGCCGTCATCCTGAACGCTCCTAGTGTCAAGAGACCGCTGTTGTGTAAAGCCTGAGTGTAGCCAGGATGCTGAGCCAAAATCTACGCGCCCCCCCATCCACACATTCCTCTCTTGTTGAAATAAACCCCCCTGTAACTGACGCACTATGTTCAGTCTGCGCAGGGGCGCCGTATAGCGGGGAAAAGGACTTGTCTCTGTACTGGTTTTATTAGATCTTAGTGCTGCATTTGATACCATTGACCATCAGATCCTATTGCAGAGACTGGAACATTTCATTGGCATTAAAGGAACCGCTCTAAGCTGGTTTAAGTCCTATTTATCAGATCGATTTCAGTTTGTACATGTTAACGATGAGTCCTCCATGCACGCCAAAGTTAGTCATGGAGTTCCTCAAGGATCTGTCCTCGGACCAATCCTCTTCACTTTATATATGCTTCCTTTAGGCAATATTATCAGGAAACATTCCATAAGCTTTCATTATGCAGATGATACTCTAGTTTACTACTACTAGTTATATCTATCGATCAAACCAGATGAAACTCATCAGTTAGTTAAACTTCAAATGTGCCTACAGGATGTTAAAACCTGGATGACCTGTAATTTTCTAATGTTAAACTCAGATAAAACTGAAGTTATTGCTCTGGGGCCTAAGCACCTCCGTGACGCATTATCTAAAGATATAGTTTCCCTGGATGGCATCGCCCTGGCCTCCAGCACCACTGTGAGGAATCTTGGAGTTTGATCAGGACATGTCGTTTAAGTCCCACATTAAGCAAATTTCAAGGACCGCCTTTTTTCACCTACGTAATATTGCAAAAATCAGGAACATCCTGTCTAAAAATGATGCAGAAAAACTAGTCCATGCATTTGTTACTTCTAGGCTGGATTACTGCAATTCCTTATTATCAGGCTGCTCGAAAAAGTCCATTAAGACTCTTCAGCTGATCCAGAATGCTGCAGCACGTGTTCTGACAGGAACCAGGAAAAGAGATCACATTTCTCCTGTTTTAGCTTCTTTGCATTGGCTTCCAGTAAAATCCAGAATAGATTTTAAAATCATTCTTCTTACCTACAAAGCTCTTAATGGTCAGGCACCATCTTATCTTAAAGAGCTCATAGTACCTTACTACCCCACCAGAGCACTGCGCTCCCAGAATGCAGCGTTACTTGTGGTTCCTAGAGTCTCCAAAAGTAGACTAGGAGCCAGAGCGTTCAGCTATCAAGCTCCTCTCCTGTGGAACCAGGTTCCAGTTTGGGTTCAGGAGGCAGACACCATCTCCACATTTAAGAGTAGGCTTAAGACTTTCCTCTTTGATAAAGCTTATAGTTAGGGCTGGCTCAGGTGAGTCCTGAACCATCCCTTAGTTATGCTGCTATAGGCCTAGACTGCCGGGGGATTTCCCATGATGCACTGAGCTCCTCTCTCCTCTACTTTCTCTCCCTCTGTATGCAACCTCATCCCATTATTGCATGTTACTAACACAACTTCTCCCCTTTCTGGTAGTCTTGTGCTTTCTCGTCCCCTCCTCTCTCCTCCTATCACTTCCTGCAGGTTTCTGGCTCTGGAGCTGTGGAGTCTGGATCTGTGGTTGCGGGTCACCTGCTGCCCCCGTGTTCCTGCTCGACACCCTCTGCTGCAACGACTATTGTTACTAGTCCTATTGTTATTATTGTTATTATAATCATTAACATTACGATGGTTACCATTAACACTATTATAAATATCTGTACCATTTTTCATTTAGTTTATAGCAACATCACCTTCGCTGTCTGTACCTCTCTGTGTGTATATTGTGTAGGCTGCCTCCCTCCCTTTTCTCTCTCTCTCTCCCTCTCTCTCTCTCTCCTCTCTCTCTCTCTCTCTCTCTCTCTCTCTCTCTCTCTCTCTCTCTCTCTCTCCTTCACCCCAACCGGTGGAGGCAGATGGCCGCCCACCCTGAGCCATGGTTCTGCTCGAGGTTTCTGCCTCTTGTTTTTCCTTGCCTCTGTCTCCTAGTGCTGCTCGAAGCTTCTGTAGAGTACGGTCTAGACCTGCTCTTTTATGAAAAGCGCTGTGAGATAACTGTTGTTGTGATTTGGTGCTATATAAATAAAATTGAATTGAATTCTTCAGACGTTTCTGAGCGTAAAGGTTTGAGTAAAAGGATCAGTAAGATTACAGAGTGAGGTTGAGTTATATCTCCAGATGAGTCTATGATCGAAGTCTTGAGAGATTTCTTTGCTGTTTAAGTTGATTTATTAAAAGTTTGGTTTGTTTCCAAATGAAAAATTTTGCTGTTTTTATAATTGACAGCGGGTACCTGCTCTCAGTGACAGAGGGTTTATTTTTTTATTCGTCATCACAAAGTCTGTTGTTCTGAGAGGGTAAAAGCAGGAAACTGGAAACTCTCCCTCCCTTTGCTAACAGACTGCCGATCTATGAAAATATCTATTATTCTTTGTCATCTGTCACTTAATTAAAAACTTTTTTGTCCCTGTCAGGGTCCTGTAGGAGTAATGACTCCGTGATTCCAGGTTTCGATCAGATCCTCTGCGCAGCAAAGGTCACCCTGGTGGTGCTCTGACCCGGTAAGAGGTAGAGGACAAACTCTAGATGTTTCTCCGCTAACACACCTGTTCAGATTAAAGTTAATATGACGTGTGCTAAATGAAATGCGGTGTATGAACAATGCCTGCAGGGTTGTGTCCTGTCCTGCAGGGTTGTGTCCTGTCCTGCAGGGTTGTGTCCTGTCCTGCAGGGATGTGTCCTGTCCTGCAGGGATGTGTCCTGTCCTGCAGGGTTGTGTCCTGTCCTGCAGGGATGTGTCCTGTCCTGCAGGGATGTGTCCTGTCCTCAGCTGTTCCTTGTGTTTTTTGTCTCCCTTCAGATCCCTGGTAGGTGGAGTTCACATTACTGCACCACTTTATCCAGACCTCATCCAGCCGCCCCCTTGCAGTGCACTGTTTCCAGCAGCTGGGAGTTCAGTTAAACCATTCACAGCCTTTAAATAGATTCTAACAGACAGGAGGCCAATGAAAAGATGCATTTCCTGGCCCGCTGTCTGCTGCCGACATGTGTGGTTTTCCGTGTGTATATAATGTCTTGACTGGGCCCAAGAAAACCTTCTCCTCGGGTACATGATGTTCATCTGATCTTATTATTGTAGTGCATTATAGAGACAAGATCATTTCTCTCCTCTTCCAGACCTTTGAACTCACTCTGACAAGGTTTCTGTGTTTTCTCCATCCCTGAGATGTCAAACAAGATTACTGAAGTGTCTGTTCTCAGGAGCAAAAATTCCAGATGTCCGCCGAACACTCAAATATATCATAAAACATGATCCATTAACATTTACGTCTGCAAGTGTCATGAGCCTGCTGTCCATAGGGACACTGTTTAACGCATAGTTTGTTTAAAAATAAAAACGTTCTGAAATATAGCTGCAGGTAAATGCCAAATGAAAATGCCTTCAGAAAGGTTTATTTGCACATTAAGAAAACATTGTCAAAAAATTGTCCCCCTTTTTAATTTCATATTTAATGCATAATATATTTTTTAATGACTTACTGACCACCAAACCAAAAATGTCAGAAATCTGGTCACCTTACTAACCGTCCCATAAGTTTGTGCCTAAACCTAAGTCAGTAAAAATATGCATATGCATGTCGACCGGTTAGCCTCCTTTGTGTTGCAACGCTATTGCAAACTGCACTGTATTATGTACACGCAAAATCGCCGGAGAACAGGTTGAAGAAAGAAATTTGCATTGTCCAAAAAAAGTAACTTAAGCAAAAAAACAAAAACAAGCTGCTGATTCTAAAATGACCCAAAAACGTGCAGCAGCAGTCAGTAACTTTAACAACTTTTACTTCTTGTCAGTTTCTTTTTGGCCAAGTTTTCTGTTCTCTCCCTGTGAACATGACCAAAGAGGAGGGAAGACTAAATCATGGCTGCAGGCGTGTTGCCTCAGCAGGGACGATGTTACAGGAGAAAAGTTCTGAAACAGATCTGAAAGCAGCACAGAATGACTGAGAGCTGCACTCACTTACATTCTGTTAGATTTACAGATTTTGAAATGTCACCTCAATTCTGTTTTTCCTTTTACATAAATATAACATTTCCACCGTAAATTGGTGCAGAAACTTTCTCCAGGATGCAGGAAATGAAGTGTAACTAATCTGTGCTTTATTATCATTTTTAAGTACAGTATTGGTGATGTATTTATTTAAGGGCAATACATCACAAATAGTCGTGTGTACAGCTGATGGAAACTATTTATCTGGTATTTATATATTCAGTGCATGTTTTGGAGCTCTCTTTTATTACCCTGTTTTCCATCTGTGTTTTTAAAGGAGCCATGCTCCTAATTTCATTCATGCTGTACATATTCCTGTGTTTCACTGAATGACAGTGAAAGAAACTCTTGAACTCTTGAAGAACTGTGGTGGAGCTGCTTCACCACTCCGGCACTTTTAGAACGTAATGCTTCATTAAAAAGATAATATGTGCATGACCCCAAATCCCATGAAGTAAGAGTTACTAATCCAGCTTTAAACATCTTAGAGTGCAAGAGGAGGACAGTGTTTGCACAGGGTCACTGGCTGGGGGGGTTCAAATGATGTAGGCTTAAGCTAATATTGGTGACAAACAGGTTAGAGCAGTCAGGACCTCCGTCATCTTGGCTTGAACTCAACGTGCTGCAGCCTGGCTGAGGAAGGGGCGGAGCCACCGCTGTAAAGGAAAAGGGGATGATTTAATTAATTATCATGTTTTCATAATCGTTAGAAGCCCTGAACGTCTTGGCAGCTCGCCTGGAGAGTCCTGTCTGTTTGGCTCCTGATTGGGTCTCATAAGTCATGCAAAGCAGAAACACAATGCTGCTGACAGAGTTTTTATATTTTATTAAAATAAAAATATTTTATAGATTTTTATTACAAGATTCTTTACCGTGCAAACCCCGTCATGCAGACTCTGTGCGGACTGGAACCAGCTCTCAGTGAGTCAACACGGCAGCTGGACAGCTTGGCCTTATGAACCTCCCTGTGGTTCCTGTTGTAGAAAAAGACAAAATCATTACTTGGCAGAATTATGTCTTTCTTTCGGGGGAAACCCACGCAAACACGGGGAGAACATGCAAACTCTTTAGAGAAAGGCCCGGGCTGAGCGAGGTCTGAACCCAGGACCTTGCTGCTGTGAGGCCGCAGTGCTGCCCATTAAAAGAGGTGAACAAGCAGGGTTCAGGTGGGAGAGATGTGAGAACTGAGAAAACAGGTTAGAGAGCTGATATACATGAGTGCATGTGACTGGATTAGAGAGGCACAGGTGGCTGAAATGAGGGAAGCGCAGGTGGTTGAATAAGTGAGAGAGGCTTGTTCCTGTTCCTGAACCTCAGTTTACAGAACTCCGTTTAAAGACAAAGTGTGCTCACCTTCTGTTCACTCACTTTGCATTCTGGTAATTCATCAATATAACGTGTTAACATGTCTATTTTTGAAAGCATTCCCACTTTACAGGATTTTTTACACCGACTTGAGACCTTTGCACCTTTGTAGTGTGTAAAATAACTTGTGTTTTTGTTTGTGTCCCTGAAATGTGTCATGGAATCCCATGTTGCCAAATGTTTGGTATGACGCTGATATAGAAACTTACAAAAAGTAGTTTTTCTTTGAACTGACTCCTACTGAGCTTCCAGAGATGATCGCTCTGCGTCTGTCTGCAGACGATGAATGAATGTGGTTTCACGTCAAATGTTATGTTACCAGCAATAAGGTGCAGAAATCCAGTTTGTTGTCAGTGATCACCCTCAGTCTGTTGGCGTTTGCAGCCCAGAGAACATCTGAAGGCTTTGGGGTCAGGTTTATTCCAGAGGATTTGCAGTTTGAAGAAACAGCAGTGGAGTCCTGGTTCCTGCGTGGACCGGGTTTTGGACCAGGAGCGCTCATCCCGTCTGACCCATGTCCAGAGAGTGTCGTCTCCATCAGGAGTAGGTTTCCCGGGCAGGAGGATCGGATGGCAGCGGCTGAAACCAGATCCAGCTGGGCGATTATGTGAGGTGTTTTTCCGACAGCTCAGCTGCCAAATGAGAGGCTTGTTGTCTCCACGGTTCTGTTGGTTACAGTGTGAGGTGTGAAGGGTTTACTGTAGATATCAGTTACACGTGCTGCTTTAGGACTCCATATGTTCACCTGGCTCCTGTTGGTCTGCCATCTTATCCAGACTCAGATGAAACAATCAGTTTAGCTTAGCACAAAGACTGTTAGCAGGGGGAGCTGTTAGCTTAGCTCCATCAAAAGAGAAAACATCCACCTTCAACCAGCTCCGACTCTGATTCACATGTTGTTCCATGTTAGCTAACAAGCTACTCAATTCAAATCAATCTAGCTTTATTGGCATCAATGTAAAGGAAAAAAGAAAAAAAGAAAGAAAGAAAAGTGTGTTAGAATAAATAAATAAATATATTAAAAATAAAGTAAATAAAAATGTAAACATGTGTTTGTTTGTGTGTGTAAATAAATAAATAATATATTAAAAATAAAATAAATAAAACAGTAAACGTCTGTGTATAAATAAATAAATAAATATATTAAAAATAAAGTAAATAAAACAGTAAACATGTGTTTGTTTGTGTGTGTAAATAAATAAATAAATATATTAAAAATAAAATAAATAAAACAGTAAACGTCTGTGTATAAATAAATAAATATATTAAAATATAGTAAATAAAACAGTAAACATGTGTTTGTTTGTGTGTGTAAATAAATAAATAATATGTTAAAAATAAAGTAAATAAAACAGTAAACATGTGTTTGTTTGTGTGTGTAAATAAATAAATAAATATATTAAAAATAAAATAAATAAAACAGTAAACGTCTGTGTATAAATAAATAAATATATTAAAAATTAAGTAAATAAAACAGTAAACGTGTGTTTGTGTGTGTAAATAAATAAATATATTAAAAATAAAATAAACAAAACAGTAAACGTGTGCGTTTAAAATAAGTAGATAAATATATTAAAAATAAATAAAACAGTAAATGTGTGTTTGTTTGTGTAAATAAATAAATATAAAAAAATTAAGTAAATAAAACAGTAAACTTGTGTTTGTTTGTGTGTGTAAATAAATAAATAAATATATTAAAAATAAAGTAAATAAAACAGTAAACGTGTGTTTGTTTGTGTAAATAAATAAATATATTAAAAATAAAGTAAATAAAACAGTAAACTTGTGTTTGTTTGTGTGTGTAAATAAATAAATATATTCAAAAATAAAGTAAATAAAACAGTAAACGTGTGTTTGTGTGTGTAAATAAATAAATAAATATATTAAAAATAAAATAAACAAAACAGTAAACTTGTGCGTTTAAAATAAGTAAATAATATATTAAAAATAAATAAAACAGTAAATGTGTGTTTGTTTGTGTAAATAAATAAATATATAAAAAATAAGTAAATAAAACAGTAAACTTGTGTTTGTTTGTGTGTGTAAATAAATAAATAAATATATTCAAAATAAAGTAAATAAAACAGTAAACGTGTGTTTGTTTGTGTAAATAAATAAATATATTAAAATAAAGTAAATAAAACAGTAAACTTGTGTTTGTTTGTGTGTGTAAATAAATAAATATATTCAAAATAAAGTAAATAAAACAGTAAACATGTGTTTGAGTGTGTAAATAAATATATTAAAATAAAGTACATAAAACAGTAAACGTGTGTGTGTATTCCGTCCGTCCTGTGGTCAGCTGGTTTAGCTGACAGTAGATTTAGTGCCGAGCTCAAACCAACAACCCCCCTGAAGTTCAGATGTTCAGTCTCTGCTCCTAGTTGGTTAAGAAATAGCTTCAGTGCTAACTGCTGCTTACACCACAATGTTTACTTTTTACATTTCTGTTTCCACACCAGAGATAGCGGCCAGAGGATCACAGACGTTAGACAGAACCGGTATTACTGCTTGTTGAGATGTGAAAAGATGGAAACATTTCAACAGAATTAACGACAAGAGACAAGAGACACAAAGCAGACGTCAGCTCCTGTCCAACAAAGAGAATACAGCATTGAAATCCTATTATTACTGCTGTAACTATGACTTCTACATTTACTACTGTCATTTGGACCGAGTCCTTTTCTCCTGTGTTTTATTGCACGCAGCCAGTGTGCTCTGTAAAATATTCTTACCATAATCAGGCCTGCTATTCACTGACAAACACCAAACCTGTGAAGAAGGTTTCAAACAGCCGAGGTGATGTGAGAGGGCTGGAGGGGGGATGGAGGGAGGAAGGGGAAAGGATGAGGGGAGCCGTCTCTTCGGGGGTTGGTGTTACAGTAGACCCTCTTGTCCCTGTATGCAGATGACGAGGTGTGCTGAAGGACTTTATGTGCAGAATTGATAAAATAAGAAAATATTTTCCTTTATTGATCCTCCACAGGGGAAACACAATGAAACACACAACAATGAAAGTACTGGAGTGGAGTCAGTTAGCATGTAGGTACCAACTAAATTTGGCACTAACTACCAGTTATAAGAGGCCTAATATAATAATAATAATAATAAAACAAATAATAAAAATAAAATAAAACAAATAATAAAATAATAATAAAACAATAATAATAATACATAATGTATTCTGACGTCACATCTACAACAAACAAAACGCCAATAAACCAGCTGAGGTTCATGTTACTGAAGTGTTACTACTGATGATGCTGCTGTTGTTGTTGTTGATGATGGAAACGGAGCTGCTGCCGGTTGTCATGGTGATAAAGGAGTCACGCTGGTCACGCTGTCCGGCTCACGCGGAACCTCCAGACCTCCAGCGGAGCGCAGCGGGCCAGCAGCCGCTGTGAGCGGAGCGCCGGGCGTGTCTCACCTGTCTCACCTGTCTCACCTCGGCTGATGGGGATTCCGGTTTTTCAGGTCAGCTCCTCCTGGTTTAAACTGCAGCAGCTCTGAGTCCCTCTTCAGTCTGAGCAGCAGCAGCAGCAGCAGGATGGCCTCCAACACCGCCACCATGGGAAACCTGCCCAGCGGGGCCGGAATATGTACGACCATCCCCGACATCCTCTACCTGCCCGAACTGGTAAGAAACAGCAGCTGCCCGACACACTGGCACTTTACTGGGGCTGCTTCATCGTCTTTGTCTTGGCTCAACGGCGCGGCCGCTTTTACGCAGCTTTTACGCACGGACGGAAACATCTCGGGTTATCTAGCCGAACCGAGTTTAAATGAGTAAACCAAAACCAGTGAGTCTGACTGCGGTCTGCAGAAAATGGCAGAAGTTTTAATGGTGTTGCTGGTTTGGTGATCGGTGAACACGTGTTCAGTCACGTCGTTTTTACGTTTAAATCCTGTTTCCTTAATTATTTCACATCCAGTAACAGATTCAGCTGCACAGTTCTGTGTTTTTATTTCCAAGAATTTCACCACATTTCCTTTAACAAGAAATTATTTCGTTTCTTGTTATTGGCTTATTGCAGGATGTAGTGTCGTCGTTCCGAACCTCAGAGCTTCACAGGGTTTATCTGGACACTCCCTGATGTAAATGTGCACAGTGTGGCTTCAAGACAACAGCTGAACAAAATGAGTGAAGAGATTCTGATGCCTTTAAAATATATTGATACAGAAACAGAAGAAAGATCAAGAGTGAAATAAGTGAAACCTTGATTTAGTTCTGACCTCTCTGAACATCCAAACTACTGTACAGTTACTCCACTGAATACCTGACTTACAGAGAACCAGAGAACTCATTCAGAGGAGGAGAATCTTTAGATTTAAAAAATATGTTTGAAAGAGTCAGGGGCCGGAGGATCAGGCGTGACGTAAACAGCAGCTGATGTGAAAAGAACACACAAGACAGACGTCGGCACTGAGGAGGAGGCCTGCAGGCGTTACACACACACACACACACACACACACACACACACACACACAGCGGTGTGGCTCTTTAACCTGATTCTACCCTGAACCCTAAAACCAGCCCTTTAAACTTGTGGGGTCCAGCGTTTTGGTCCCCACAAAGCCGGTCGGCCCTCACAACGTGCAGTGGAATCCTGGTTTTTGGACCCCGTGAATATCTAAAAACAGCAGGTGGAGTCTGGCTCCATGAATAATGCAGCCTGTCAATCATCAGAGATGCAGCAAACAACAGCAGCCATGCGGGCCGAACTGGAAAAACAGGCGGGACAAAATAATGGAGACACTGGAGCAAGTGAGTTAAAGGTCGAGAGGGAGCAGCAGTGAATTATAGTTCTTTTCAGCTGTTCTAATGCGCAAATAAACAGGGCCGCACCTCCACCAACCTCCGCCAACCTCCATCAACCTACGCCAACCTCCGCCAACCTACACCAACCTCCGCCAACCTCCGCCAACCTCCGCCAACCTACA
Source organism: Micropterus salmoides (assembly GCF_014851395.1). Lineage (NCBI taxonomy): Eukaryota > Metazoa > Chordata > Actinopteri > Centrarchiformes > Centrarchidae > Micropterus > Micropterus salmoides. The sequence goes on along the minus strand of NW_024040263.1, from coordinate 34,605,035 downwards.
CCAACCTCCGCCAAACTCCACCAACCTACACCAACCTACACCAACCTCCGCCAAACTCCACCAACCTACACCAACCTACGCCAACCTCCGCCAACCTACGCCAACCTACACCAACCTCCGCCAAACTCCACCAACCTACACCAACCTACGCCAACCTCCGCCAACCTACGCCAACCTCCACCAACCTCCGCCAAACTCCACCAACCTACGCCAACCTACGCCAACCTCCGCCAACCTACACCAACCTACACCAACCTACACCAACCTACACCAACCTCCACCCCTCACGCCCAGAAAAGTCCTGAACCACTAAATAATACCTAAACCCAGGCAGTGTTGGTGGAGTTTGTCGGGTGCCTGTAGTTTGCTGGGTGTCAATAGCTTCAGTGCCCGGGGGCCCTTGGAGGTACTAATCCGGCCTTGGTTGTAGCTCACATATTCAACCTGACTGGACCTGTGTAGCACGTTCTGTTATTTTAGTTAAAGGTATAAAATAACGTACAGAAAACCGTAATGACCAAACCAAATTTTTTCTCACGCCAGCATCTTTCTTCAATTCTTTGCAATGGGAGCAGCGTGACGAGGGGAAAAACGCTGCGCTCGTCACTTTTTACTCATCTGTCCAATCACAGTAGAGGAGGGGCGGGACAAACACCACACCGTAGCAACGTCCAACCTCAGCTCTAAACCAAACGGTGAAATGCTACTCGCCAAGATGTTTCCTCATCTCATGAACCCACATACGGCGAGTCCGTCCTCTCCGCCTGCTTCAGCCTTCTCTGCATACAGAGCGAGGACTCTACTCTGTGTTGACATTTTTACCTCCAGTAAAGTAAAGTAGAACTACTTGTAACAAATGTATCATAGCAACCAAAGCAGTTGGAAAAATCGCTGTGCCTCTGAAACGCCCGCTAGCGCTCCCTGCTGGGCGTTTTCAGAAGAGCCGCTGGTGTTTTCAGCTGGTAAAAAAACGCTTTGGTGGACACGGGCCCTCAGCCGCCAGATTCTGAAAGGCTGAAATCCCTTCGAGACGCTCTCTGTAATCGATCCCCAGTGTGCAGATGATGGTACCTGCCGACGAGCTTGAGTTGCCTCGTTCTGTTTGTTCACTTCTGTCTTTTTCCCTTTCTTTCCTAAAGTTAGCTAACGTTAACTTACTGAGGCTGAGCTCAGCTGCTAGAGTAACTTCTTTCTCTTCCTTATCCATCTTTCTCCTGGCAGCGCCGCTCAGCTTTCAGCTGCTACCGCTTCCATTTTCACGAACACTAACGTTACAGATACACCAATCTGACCGTGGATCAGTTACAAATGAATTCCACCGTTTTAATCTCAACTTGTTCTTACAAAAACTGATCTTGAATCAGTACGGTGCGAACCGTAGTGTGTGAAGTGCACTGTGGCCTGCGTCCAATCATTACCTGGCCAGTCATTAAACTGACAATCATGATGAGAGTTTGGCGGCACGGTGGTCCAGTGGATAGCACTGTGGGCTCACAGCAAGAAGGTCGCGGGTTCAACCCCTGTTGCCCTGGTCTTTCTGTTTGCATGTTCTCCCCGTGTCTGCGTGGGTTCATTAGTGACCCTAAATTGTCTTTAGGTGTGACTGCCCCCCATGACCCTGTAAACAGCCTCCATCACAGAGGGCCCCAGTACCATATAGGGGCCCTTGGGCAGGGAAATGAACACAAAGGCCTGTTGTGGAAAAGTCCAGTTTGGCCTCACGAAGTTCACACAGTATAAATAGTCAGACCGACACGGTACGACCACCAAACACTATGCTGACACATTTCTGCTGCGTTTTGATGAATGTGACACTAAACAGTGAAACTTGCAGTTTAAAACTGATTTATTGACTGACTTGAATTTAATCTGCAACCATTTTGATCATTTGTGTCATTTCTTTAAAACATCACGTCTCCAAAGTTTCAGATTTTCTCTGTTTTACGTCATTTTAAATTGAATCCCTGTCACTATTTTCTGACAATGTATAGACGAAACAATTGATCGATTAATCCAGACGATAATCAGCAGACTAGCCGATAAAGAAAAGGAGCATTAGTTGCAGTGCATTGAGTAGAATAGGTTTGCTAGCTGGACGATCAGCTGTGTCTCATGAGTCTCTGGTGTTCCTGCAGATCTTCGGGGGTCTGGTGTGGATCCTGGTGGCGTGCACGCTGGTGGTGCCGGCGAACCCTCAGGCCTGGGTCATGTTCGTCTCCATCTTCTGCTTCGTCATGACTTTTATCTGGTTGCTGGTGTTCGCCTGCGGGATGCACAACAACAGAAGCAGCTGGGCTGCAGCGGTAAGTCATTTTAACCTTCGACTCACTGCTCTTCTACCCACAATCCTGTGCAGGGAAGATTAAAACGCCTGGTTTGAATAAAAGCTCAGCTTTAGGCAGTGAAAGGTTTGTCTGTGACAGTTTCAGTGTCGACCAGCAGAGATAATCAGGCAGAGACGGAGCTGCACTTTCTAACCTCAGGCCCGAAATATAAAACACTAAGAAACAAACATTTCACAAATATACCCCGAATTCAGATCTCTAGCAGACTCACAGAAACTCCCCGATTTACTGGGAGAAATGCCAGAATGTCAAATAAGTGCTGCAAAATATGTCTGAGGACAACCAGTGGAAACTCAGACTGATAAATAACTGTGCTCATTTTCAAACTATTATTATTTTGATTGTTTGATATTTTAGTAATTGTTCCTTTATTTGTATTTTGTTTTTCAATGTCACATTAGATTTTTTCAGTTCGTCTTTTTTTTAATTAATTAATTAATTTTATTTAATTTCTTATTAACAAACACAACTTTTACTCATTTATTTACAGCTTTAGCAATATTGTTGTTATACTTTCATGCCAATGAAGCTGATTAGTGATTGTAAAAGTGTAATCCACCACAGCATCAGAGGAGCTCTTTAAAGCATTAAAATATAAAGACACACAACGAAGGTAATCTGGTCATTTCTGGCTGATCCTGAACTCAGATTCTGGAGCATCTCTCAACACCTGAGAGATCACAACACAACAAACTAACAACCTGAAGCCAAACAAACCGTCAGTGTGATAAACCGCATGTTTGAGAGTTTTGACTCGGTGCCAGTGCAAACAATGAACGTCGCTCTCACCACATACTTTTGTCTCACGCTCGTCTTTTGTCTTCCTCCTCCTCGTCTGTCAGGACTTTGCGTATCACGGCATCGCTGCCTTCTTCTACCTCAGCGCTTCAGTGGCTTTGGCCAAAGTGACCCTGGACATGAACAATGGGACCAACAACAGGAACTACAAGCTGGACATCTCTGCAGTGGTGAGTCCTGAACCGGCAGTCCTGGTTGTTTTTCTTGAGCTCTAAACCAGCTGAGAGACCCTCTGATTGGCTCTTGACAGTTACTAAACAAAACGTCTCCAGCAGGAGTCCTAAACATGTGTTCAAACTTACACAAAGGCAACAACTTTGAACTTTCCTTTTGCTCTACGCAGCAGTCAGGAAACTGTTCTGCTCGGCTGCACGTGCCTACAGCTGTCACCTCGTTTTTACCACACTTAGCTGAAACTGGAGCACAGCTCCGCCTCTTAATCTGCCAAACACACTCCATCCGAGACAAACATAAAATATTTCTAAATTAAGTGCCATCTCTCCTGACAGGTCTTCTCCTACGTGGCGACCCTCCTCTACTTCATCCACACCATCCTGTCGGCCATCCGATGGAAATCTTTCTAGAGGTTTCCTCCCGCAGAGCCTTGTGATCCAGAACAGGACTGATTCTTTTTCTTAAAGCGTGTACATGATGGGGGGGGGGGGCTGTCAGGCTGTGAAGCAACATCTGGATCACCGCAGCAGCTGTCAGCGTCCGGCTGTCAGGAGTAGGCGGGACTTCAGGGATGTGAAGTGATGAATGACAGTTTGGGTCATCAGATCCAGAAACTCATCAGCATTTAGTCCACACACAGCGGAGCCTGCTGGCTTCACAAACGAGCAGCAAGCTGAATCAACAGAGAGTCACAAAATGTTTTTAACTTATATTCTTCATCTCACTGGTTTTTCCTGCCCAGCTGTTTCTGGGGGTTTCTGTTATTTTGTCCACCCTCACATGTTGTGGCTTCCTGGTCTGGAGCGTCTGTCCTGGGGTAACTTCTCTCATGTTTCCTGTAATAAACGAGTGTTGTTGGTTTCCTCTCAGCTGATTGAAGAAAGGCTCTGATGTGGCTGCTTTTATATTTTTATAAGTTTCTAAACAAGATAATTTAATTAGTGCGGATCAGAACAGGAAAGGATGGAAACTGTGTGAAGCACTGCTGAAACTGCTGACTCTTCTGATTATGAATAAAAGTGTTTGTTTTGAAACTTTATTGACTTTATTCAACTAATCAGTTTGCTTTCATTTACACCAACATGGACGGCGGCTCACTGGAGGTCAAGTCTAAAAATATAGCGTCTATATTTCCCCACCAGCTTGTCTTTCGGCAGCTACTTCTGAGAAACAAAAAGAGGCGCATGATGTTTAATCTGAGCTTCATTCACATTTCTGACAGAGCGGCTCAATCATGATGTGGTCAGTTGGTCTGTACTCAAAACCTCCTGCTGCTGTGGAGGAGGTGGAACAGTGGATAAGACACATGCCTTTGGTGTGAGCGACCAGAGTTCAACTCCCAATGTGTCCCTGAGACACTTAACCCCTTGTTGTTCCAGTGGCGTGTGCAGCAGCTGTAAGTTGCTTTGTGTAAATGTGTCAGCTAAATGAATGGGATGTACTGCATTTCGTAGTAGAACACAGTACTTTTTAAAGTACCTCTACCCTGATTGTTTTTGTTTACAGGACTAATTCAAAGGTTCACAGGTATTAACTTAACAGAAATGATTAACTAAACCACCGAAATAAGAGCCGTGCCAGCTGCTAAAAGAGTAAAACTCTTTAGTTCAATGTGTCTCATTAAACTGTCCACTGATGCCGACGGGCAGTTATGTCCAAATATTCAGTTTGGGGTAACGGAGGCCCAACCAGCGGCGCTGAGAGCTCGGCTCAACAACAGGAACCTGAAACCAGGTTTAATGGAGTCCAGCAGGGAGTAAACGCAGGAGGGCGGGTCAGTGAACTGCGGCTGTGATGTATAATTGATGAGGGAAGGCAGCAGGTGATAATAGCGGAGCATCTCTGTGAAACTGAAGACGACAGAAGCCGTGAGGCCGCAGCTGCTCTGTGAAGTTCACACCAATCACAGACAACAAACAGCTGAACTGTTGTTCATGTTTTGGGCCTCTTGGTGCTCAGAGAGGGAAATCGTCATATTTTAGAGAATAGTTATGTTTAGTTCTTTAAATCTGTAGGTCAGACCAAAGGCTCTCTCTCCTACTTCTCAAATTCAACAACCACATATATTAAATAAATGCAATGTAAGTCTCCTGAATATGGATCACTTAAAAAGCTCTAAGTGTCTCAGTTTTGTGGGGGGGGGTACTTGTGTAAATGTTGAGGTACTTGCACTTCAGGATTTTCCTTGTTGAGGGCTCCCCTACATTTCAAACCACCCTTTTGTTCTTATTGCTGTTTATCTGATCTGCTAGTTAAGAAAACGTCATGTTTTCAGTTTAGTAGGTTGTCTTGAGCATTCATAATATAATATAATATAATATATATATAATATATATATATATATATATAATATATATATAATATAATATAATATAATATAATATATATATATATATAATATATATAATATATATATATATATATAATATATATATATATATATATATATAATATAATATAATATATATATAATATATATAATATAATATAATATAATATAATATAATATAATATATATATATATATAATATAATATAATATAATATAATATAATATATAATATAATATAATATATATATATATATAATATAATATATATATAATATAATATAATATAATATATATATAATATAATAGTAATGACATATGTAATGGGTCACATCTTATTAGCACATGTAGATCATTTACGTTACATTTATTCATTTATTCATTTAGCCGACACTTTTATCCAAAGCAACTTACAAATGTTATACATGTCAGAGGTCAGAGGTCGCACGCCTCTGGAGCAACGAGGGGTTAAGTGTCTCGCTCGGGGACACAATTGTGGATGTAATTTATTTACAGTATTTTATATATTGATCAAATTGCAGTCTTAAGAAAAAGGTCAGTCTGTCCTCACAGTTGTAGTCCAGTCAGATTTCTGAAAGCTGAAACTACAGTATCACCCCTCACATTTATGTAAATATTTAAGCATTGGACATTTTCTCTTAGGGGTGTCCTCACTTTGTTGCCAGCGGTTTAGACATTAACGGCTGTGTGGTGTGTTATTTTGAGGGGACAGCAGATTTACACTGTTATACCAGCTGCACGCTCACATTACATTGTAGTAAAGTGTCATTTCTTCAGTGTTGAAACATGAATTACAGACATGTACTGACTTTGTGAGATACTGTGTGTCTAAAGAGGTTTTCATCCTGAGTCTGTCTGCTCAGGTCTAATGTGATTCTGTCTTTACTGTCCATGTTGTCCCTGAGAACCTCACTATAGGAATGAGACAGGACTGTCCCTGCGTACAAACCTCCATGAAGAAAAGGTTTGGTCTGGTGTGACAGAACAGGTCTGCAAAGAGTCCTGAACTCAGCCCCATCCAACACCTCTGGGATGCAACAAGTCCTCCAAACTCAGTAAAGAAAAAGCGCCGTCTGCAGAACAGCACAAAAAGTGAGTTGGACAGACGTGTCTCTAGCGCCTCCACGTGGCCACAGGAGCTCATTACAATCAACAGGAACGTGCCTGTGTCAGGTGGCAGCACGCCACACTGTCACGTGCTGCTGAGAGGTTCCTGTCCAGGTCTGATCTCACCACCAACTGTCCCCCTCATGTGTTTTTCCTCTGAAGGGCCTGTTGTATCATTGTCTGCAGAACACTGCAGGGTTTAAGATGAAATATATAATATAGAGAACAATGTAGTAACGTGCTGTTGGCTTTATGGACACCTGTGAACCCTCTAACCAATAGGATTGCTGTCGTAGGTTTCATTTTTGTTGCTTACGTTCATGTTCAGTGAAGGTGTGAGAGACGCTTTTAACTGATGCTTAAATATAAAGATAATCACTTGAACAGAGCCAACTCTGTATATTTCAGTCTTGTTTAGTGTAGTTGAGTCTGGAGTGGATATGTGATAACTTTTTCCCAGATGAACATGGCAACACTGATACCTAGTTTGGACACGTTACATCAACAAATAGAGCGTCCTGGTCTGGGGCTGCATGAGTGCCGCCGGCTCTGCGGGGGCTCCGGCTCACTGAGGGAACCATGAACGCCAACATGAACTGTGACAAACTGAAGCAGAGCCCCTCCCTTCAGAGTCCGGGCCGCAGGGCAGCGTTCCAACACGATAACGACCCCAAACACACCTCCAAGAACGACCGCCGCCTCGCTGAAGAAGCTGAGGGTAAAGGTGACGGACTGGCCGACACGTCTCCAGACCTGAACCCTACTGAGCATCTGTGGGACTCTTCAAACGGAAGGTGGAGGAGCGTAAGGTCTCTAACATCCACCAGCTCTGTGATGTGGAGGAGTGGAAGAGGACTCCAGAGGAAACCTGTGAAGTTCTGCTGAACTCCAGGCCCAAGAGGGTTAAAGCAGCGCTGGAAAATACTGGAGGCCACACAGAATATTGACTCTTTGGGTCCAATATGGACATTTTCACTTAATCAGATATTTCTAAAAATGTGAGGGTGGACTGTGCTGCTGTATATTTCACCAGACAGGATCCTGCTGTCGTTGATTGAAGTCGTTCATCTCGAGGTGGTTTCATTATTGCTGATTGATGAATCAGTTAATCATTCAGTCTGTGACGTGTCCATCTCAAGTTCACACAGCTCACGGTGTTTTTTATGACCAGACAGGAGAACGAAACTGAACCCTTACGTGGAAGAATTATTCACCCGTCAGAAATGACACAGCGGATCTGTGTACGCGAAGGTCGAGAGGTGAGTGTTTGTGCTCCAGGGATATAAGAACCATGTTGATGGAACATCTTGAGATTGAAATATTTCCTTTATTGCAGCTTGACATGTTTTCAAACAGTTTTTGAACAGTTCCCATCATGCTTTGGGTGATGTACACAGGAAGTGGAATGTTGCCGTGGAGTCTGCAGCCATCTTCACTTCCTTGTGTTGTTCAGGATCATTGTCCTGCTGATTTGGGGCAACAAGTTGAATCTGCACTCATGCTGAAAATAATAAATTACTCGACTGCTGTAGTTAACGTGTCTGTTCTGTGAGACTTCTTTACTGCATTTAAGAGGAAAATCTAGCACTTTTCATTACATTTATCTGATGGATGGAGTTAGTTTGAGTCATTTTTACTTATGCAATATTATGCAAATATGTCCAATAACTACATGACCAATATTCCAAATGCAAATTCAAACACTTTAAGATAATAAAAATCTGTATCTGAATTGCTGCCCATCCTTTTTTGTTCACTTGACGCCCGTACGCGGGTCCTTATGTGGCTCATGTGTAAAATAGATGTATTCTATTGTTTTGTGTGACGGTGTTTTCACACTGAGTAAAAAGTGTATAAATAAACACAAGGGAGTTTAATCGGTTAAAGATTTAGTGAACGTTTACTTGACGTTAGCCGACCTGATGTGGTGTTAGTAAAGTCACGCTCACGGCACCAAGGGCAGAAAAGTGGAAAGTAACTAAGTAGATTACAGTTCTGAGGTAATTCTACTTTACTTGAGTGTTTCCATTTTCTGCTTCTTGATACTTTGACTTCACTACATGTATCTGACAACTTTAGTTACTTTTTCACTTAATCACTTAATTGAATCATATTAGGAAGGATGACTTTAAAAGTACAGTATGAACAGATTTTATGAAAATAAAGTTGTAAAATAAAAAGCATTAGAATTTGAATACAACTAAATCTGTAATATTTCTAGCAATAAGTTGTAATATTTAGAGAATAAATTTCTAATATGACAAAGTGTAAAGCATGAAGAGCGTTTAGGAGCTTCAAGAAGAGCTATTTTTTATATCAACTGAGTTTATTTGTCACGTGTAATCATTAAGGTGCAATCACAGGACAATACAGTAGTAATATTAGAAAGATCTTTCCAACATGCAGTGACAACAAACATCTGGGATTTGTTCATTCACATTTATTTAACTGACAAAAGTACAAAGAAAAGATTTTCAATAGTTTACTGAGCAGCTGACTGGATTTTATTGCCTGCTGCACTCGAGTTGAAGTGAGATCTGTTTTAAGGTGGAGCTCTGAGCTGCAGATGTGGTTGAACTTCTGACTATATTTCCACTCCTGAGTTTATAACCTCTCTCTCTCTCTCTCTCTCTCTCTCTCTCTCTCTCTCTCTGTTTCCGTTATCCTGCTGCTGCGAGTCACATGACGCCCCGTGCTGCATTCACTGACTCGGATCAAAGTCGGTACACGAACGTTAACAGACACAAAAACGAACCGAACAAACGAGCTTTATTCAGTCAGACAGCAGAAACTATTTGAGATCAAATAACTAAACAACTAAATCTAACGAACATAGATGAAAGAATGAAAGTAAGGACACACGGGCAACTTTCTGAGCCATGTTGCTGGTGGCAGGTCCGACTGTGACCCAGTCACTAACGGACAGGTTGTCACATGAGACGCTGCCCCTCCTGCCTGTAAACACAGTGTTTCCCTCAGAATGACAGCGTATACAAATAGGATTTGACCCATTTTAAATAGAAACTAAATGTTAAATCAGCCTTGATTATGTGTCAGGCCGCCACAAATAAATCAGTGTGTGGGAAACGCCTCCTGTAGAGGTCGTCCAGCTGGATCTTTGCCTTGATGGAGGCCGGGGTGTCAGCATCTGGGACTGAAGGCTGCGGGACATGACGTGAGGCTGCACGCTGCAACGTCATCCTCACTTTGATCACGTCACAAGACCAGTAACAGCTTTTTTTTAATTTGGATTTTAATTTTTATTATTGTAGAAAACACTTAATGGCTTATTTCAACAAGCTGAAACATGAAACAGTGTTACAGTAATAATCTTTACTCATTGCCATTGATGGCAACGTTGCCCTGCACGATTGCTCTAGAAGTTGCTCAGAGTGTCATCAGCTAATAGGCAATACTTCCCAGAATACTCGTTGGTTGTTTGTTTCTTCAATAGCCTAGTTTTGCTTGTGTCATCAGTTTAACTTTATTAATGAGTCTTCTTCAAACATTAAACTTTAACTCTTCAGTGATGCGAAGTTAGTTTCCGACTCGCCAGGGGAAGTGAAAAGAAACCACTGTGCCGAGAGCTGTCAAATCTGGACTAGATCGATAGATATACATAGATAGATGTGTGAAAATGGAAAAAAAAATGCTATTTATGCGCTCTAGTGTGTTCCAGCCTACAGGAACTTTGTTTTAAAGAAACCTTAGTCTCTTTGGGACATTCTAGTCCAGATTTGACAGCAGAGCGGGTTTTGACCATGTTGTTGTATAATATTTATTATCTAAAAAGTCAGCCAAATAAAGTGATGCGGGTGAAATATAAAATAATTTTATATATTCGATGCTGGACTGAAATGATTCATTTTCACCACGTCACTGTCTTTTCTCCTTCACATTTCCTCCCGTCCGTGAAGGCAGCACGAGTCCTGGTTTATTAGATCGGGACAAGCAGCAGCTGGGATCAGTTGAGAGTCGGACTGAAGCCTGATGGGGGTGAAAGTTTCGGTGTGCGGCGGAAAGGAAGCCATGTGATGCGGGTCCTCGGAGATGGACGCTCCGCGGTGACGTTTACGACAAAAACGGACCGGTTTGGACTTTTGTCCTGCAGAGACACAAACACTGCACCTCGGACAGGAAGTCTGGACACTCTCCGAGCAGCGTTGAAATAACTTTTTCAGTTTGGGGAAGAGTTGAGTCGGAAAAGTTTGAGAGATGTCCGAGCCAGAGAAGAGCGAGGAGGTCCCTGCTGAGTCTGCGGAAAAAGGAAAAGGACTTCCTAACGGAGGGAATCCTGCAAAAACCAAAGAGGTGAGAGAGACTGCAGCCGGCTTCTGTCCTCCCGTGAGCCTCAGACCGAGGACGTGTGCGGTTCCTTCACATGACAGCTGTAGAGAGACGGACTTTGGTCCTTTGCGCCTCATAAAGCGCGTAAACAGCGATGAAGACGCAGATCAGAAACTCGGCTGCAGCTTAAAGGTGTCTAAAGAATGATGAACACTGGACACAAGTGAATAATTAACGTGCAATTCCCATTTTATGTCTCTGAAAGTCCCTGTTCTGTGAGACAGCTCACACCTCTGCTGGAGATTAATCTGGATGTTTTTAACTGAGTGATCATCATTAAGTAGACTTTATAAAAGTGCTCACGAGTCCACAATGACTTCTTCAGATGAATTCACTTCGCAGAGAAAAGCAGAAGCTCTGAGACAGAAGAGAATAAATATGAAATTATGAATGGATTATCAGAATAGTTGCCACAGCTCTGCCGTAAGAAGTTCTGTCTCCACGAAGCTTCGCCTGTTTGTGGAGATGAAAAAGGAAAATGAGAGAAAATCAATAGTAAAATACCAAAATATGCACACGTTGAAAATATGAATCTTAAAAACACACAGACAAGATCCAGTGTGTGCGTGGACCTCCTAAAAGCGGGTTTTCAGGACCGTTTTAAAAGATAAGGCATTATCAGGCAGGTCGGTCCAGATGTGAAGGATCCTGATGGCAAAAGCTTCGTCCCCTTTTAATAACTACATAATAATAATAATCTTACACCTCAGCGTCCTTCCTGATGACCCCAGACTGTGTTTTCAGATTTAATCTGAGGACACGGAGCGCTTTAAAAGTCAAACATCTTAAAAACCAAATCAGCGAGTTTAACATTAATATGTTGTTCTTGTGCGTCGTGCTGCTGCCTGCTGGGCAGTTTAGCGTCTGTGAGCTGTTTCAGCAGACGGAGAGCGAGGGAATGAAAGCTTGTGTGATGGATTCTTTAAAACTCCAGACTGAATCCCTGTCTCGGGTCTGATGTTCTCGGTGTGGTGATGTGCAGCCGTCCTCTCAACACGCTGCCCGACATATTTGGTGTCTTAAACCGAGGCTGGTTAATAACAGCTGTCTGTGTTTCAGGACTTCGACCTGGCGGCCATCTACGTGTCGGACGCTCAGTACAACAGGAACATCTACTTCGACACGTCGCCTGAGGCCGTGAGGTGAGACCACCAGAGTTTAGTCCCCATCGTACCCTGAACCCTGTAGACCAGTGTGTCCATCTCAGAAACCACTTCCACTTCTTCCTCTACGTGGTTCTTTATGTGCAAGTCTGGTGATGTTCTATATTTCTTGTCAACAAACGTTCATGTTGTGACTCAAACCAGCCGTGAGGTTATACTAACAAATTCTGTGTTTATAACATCCTGATGTCTCTTCTTCCTTCCCCACAGAGCTCGTCGTTGTTGTTGTTGTGTGTACGTACTTATGCTACCTTCAGGGACACATTAAAGTTCAGTTGACTGTCCAAGCAGTTTCCTAAATTGGGTAAAGGCAGATTTTAGGGTCTCCAGGAATGAATGCAAGTCTAAGCTTGTGTGTGTCGTCAGGCTGTATCTGCGCTACAACCACTGGCTCCCTAAGGTGCTCCTCTACTTCTTCATCCTGGTCGATCTGTCTCTGGCGATCTTCGAGGAGCCGGCTGTCCTCCCTCTGCCTACATGGGTAAGACTTACACAAGTTCTCTGGATGTATAAAAGCTCTTGAAGCCCAGCAGGTCGCCCGCTCGAGTTTTATGTCTAAGCAGATTGTCCACAATTCAACCGTTCATTTCATTTAATGGAAACTATGAGCACCAAAGTGTTTAGATCCATTATATGAGAACATGGTAAACATAAAGCAGATGGTTTTGGTTTGTTAAAGAGAGTTTAAACTAACAGAAACGGGCACGTGAAAACAATATAAGAAAAGGAGTTCTCTAGAAATGAGATTACTAACCGCTAAAACAAAAGTATTAAACAAAAACCTTCTCTGGCTTCTTCAAACTAAACCCAGCCTGGCCCAGTTTCTGAGGCCAGGACGTAGACGGATCAGTTTTTACCAACCCTGATACTTCGAGTGGGGGGGAACAAACACACTAGTTCATCTACTTATTAGCTTCAATGCTAACGCAAACAATTCCACTCAAACACAGTCAACATAATCGCAGGAGAGACAAGCTGATCACAAGAATGACATTATTATACAAGTAATATTCATACTGGTTTGAAAACACTTTGATACTGTTTCCCATCTTTGCTGGCCTTTTTAATTAAAGGCCCAATTACAGGCCTGCACTACCAAGGGAGTTCAACTACTCAGGGTTAACTCGGGGTAACAGATGTTGGTCAGTTGAGTCCGTGTTGACTTAATTGGAGTTGGTGCGCGTGCGCATAAAGGGGCGTGTTCGGCCAAAGTTTTTTCGCAACGGCGCAAAAACTACCGTATTTCTCCAGAGGAGTGCACGTTGGAAGTGTCAGGAAATTCTGAATGTAAAGACAAGTTAACGGCTAAATCTAACAACGTGGCGGCCGACAGAGCCAAGGAGGCTTGTTGGCGTCACATGGAGTAAATTTGTAGCCTAATTATCTTCACAGTGTTCTTATTGTAGTTCAATCTTATTATGAATTTTATGGGCTCTTCTTTTATGTGTAATATGATAAGATGTAAAGGTCCAGCTGCACATGAGGTCACTGTGATGGAAGAAAAGGAGCCAGCGGAGAGGGGGAATAATCTGAGACAGAATTTAATTACCAAGATTAATCTACAAGTAAAGAAGTTGAATATTCTCTGATATTAGAGTCACACATTTATCAGAGAAACTTCACTGTGCGAGGCTGAAACATCACACACATGTCTGCCGTGTATTATACACGCACTGGAAAGTTATATTAAACTTTACAGTCTGATTTAGCAGTGAGGAAATACTCCTGAGTTTAGCCCACAGTCACTATCATGCACCTCAGAGACTTTGGATTGGGCGTATTCAGAAGAAAACAGAGGGATTTTCGATTTTTTATGACATAAATTTCAGGGAATTTCCGATTTTTCTTCTTGTAAATTTCACACTTTCATCTAGGATCTTTTTTTTCTCGGTTATTAACCCTGGCTCCCTATCATGGCCTACAGATGGGCTCCATCTAAGAAACTGTCCCGTTGATTAAGATTCCTCTCTAAGATCCCAGCTCGGCTGCAGGGCTCGCTGTCTGACCGTCATGCTGTTGTGTTCAGAACTTCAGCTGCAGTGTGTGTATTAATACTTCTCATCAGTAACACTGAGTACAGATGTGGTGTGGAGTCCACGTGCAGGGTGACCTCGAGTTCACCACCAACAAAACCTGCTCGGAGCAGTTTAGAGATGCGGCGTAAATTGCCATGGCAACAGACCCCGGGTAACACCTGTCCACCTTTCGTAGTACCTGAAGTTACCTGGATAAGGCACTTCCCCCGCTTCGTAGCAAAGGCCACTGGTGAGCAAATAAAAGCCCTGGCTGTTAACTGAAGTTCTACTGGTTTCTCGTTAAAGATGTTTTTGAAACTTTAATGTTCATCTGAGAGCCAATCAGGAACCAAGATCTCGTGTGACCGTCACTGTCTGATGGCTAACGTTTAATTTAAAGACTGAGGAGGACACATTTTGTGAAACGTGAAACCAGCGTGTTAAAATCATCATGCGTCAGCTGACTGTGTTTTTTGTTGTGTTTTCAGGCCACCATGCTGGTGGAGCTGCTCTGTCTGCTCGTCTTCTCCCTCAGAATCGTTCACTACGCCAAGGTGATCCCCCGAGAGAAGTTCTGGAAAGATCCCAAAAACATCTGCATCCTCGTCATAATCATGGTAGGAGGGGCTTACCGACGTCATCGGTCTGGTGGGAGGGGCTAAGGTGTGACGTAGGAAACTTGCCCGGTCACTTTGTTCCATTGGCCACAAAAAAAGACTATGAGAACAACTGAATCCAGAACGCCTGAAACCAGACCAAACCAGAACTTAAACCAGAACAAGTGAAACCAAATCAAGATCCAAATCAACTGAAACCAGAACAACTTAGACCATAAAGAGCCAAAACCAGAGTAACTAAAGCCAGACCAAACTAAAACCAGAACATCTGAAACCAGACTAAAACGGAACTGAAACCAGAAAACCTGAAACCACACCAAAGCAAGACCAGAATACTTTAAACTTGAATAACTGAAACCACAACAAATGAAACCAAACCAGAACAACTTCATAAGGCATGGACCTGTCTGGCTCATGTGTTAGCCGTTAGCTATCATGTCAGAACTATTAGACCCAAACAAAACTGGTTCCGGGTTTCCGTCTTTCAAAGCCAGGTCATTTTTATCTGTTAAGGCTCACATCCAGGTTCTGTCACACAATTTGGATTCAGTTTTTTTTTTAAGTTTGGTGCTGTGCAGACCTCCAGAGTAGAGGATCCCTGTAAACCTGTTTGTCATCTGAGGGACGAGGTTAAGTAGCGGTGACGGTTGGTGAGTCGTACGGTTTGGGGCCCTGGACAGTTCCTGGTTTTTGGTGAGGAAGCTGAGCTGAGTTCCTGTCTGAGAGCTGCAGAGCCACAATGTGCTGAGAAGACTTTCTGCCTGTTGTTGTGAAACAACCTTTAGCCGCGGATGTTGCCTCGTCAGCACCTTTAGAGCTGAAAGGCTTCCTGGTGACTCAGTGACTGAGGCGACCAATCACGGCAGGGTACATGAAACGATATGAAAAACTGCTGAGCTGTTTACTGAGGCAGCAGGGAAACGTGTTGGACCTGCCGGGATGAAGGAGCGTTACTGATCCGGTGGAATCCAACAGCAGACGAGCCGGAACCATCAGAAGTCTAACATATAAACTCCTGAGGGACGAGCTCGCCGCTGCTTTTCCCTCTTCAGTTGCTTTTAAATGTCATTTCCTTTTCCTGTTTTGTCTCATGACTTCCT
The DNA here is from genome assembly GCF_014851395.1 of Micropterus salmoides. Classification (NCBI taxonomy): domain Eukaryota; kingdom Metazoa; phylum Chordata; class Actinopteri; order Centrarchiformes; family Centrarchidae; genus Micropterus; species Micropterus salmoides. Next base: position 34,589,020 of record NW_024040263.1, on the reverse strand, counting down.
GTTTTGTCTCTTGGTCCTGATTGGTTCACACGGCTGGAAGTCTGAATCTGTTTAATTGATAAGCAGGAGGTCGAGTTCTGGAAACAAAAAGCTGTTAGGGTTGACGTTTGGGTGAGAGGTCGACCGTTGACCTGGATTAGTCGTCCTCCTCCCTTTCAGTGAAGTGTGCTACCAAGACGAAAAGTTAAATTGCATTCTGTAATTCAAACATTGAAAACATGGAGAGATGAAACCTGATTCTGATATCCCCCCGCTATGAAACCAAAACCTGAGAAGCTGAAATGTGCCGTGTTATATTTTACTTATTTTTATACAGTGTATAATCTGTGTGTGTTTGTCGTCCAGCTCACTCTGGTCGATATGATCATCTACGGAGCGCTGGAAGCTGCAAACTGTTACGCCGTCCGCTGGTCCAGAGTCCTGCGGCCGCTGCTGTTGGTCAACGTCACAGAGGGACGCCAGGTAACGACCCGCCTGTCTCACCTGTCAGGCTTTTATTTATGTCGTCATGTAAATAAACTTCTCACGATAGTTTCATAGCTTTGATTTTGGCATTGAATGAATCAGATTGCCTGCTTCCTGCTCCTCAGAGGATTACTTGTTCAGCCAACCCGTTCTTACTCCCAAGGCGTCACACATGGAGGTGTGGTCAACACCCATTGGTGTCAGTTTGTCGCACTGGGAAAGCGAAGTAGCGTCACTTTTGAAGGCCAAAGGCAGGTTTAGGCATTTACTTAACAGAAAAGACCAAGTAAGGAGGTGGTAGAGCTGGGCCAGAAACCGGACTTGTTTCCCGTGTGAATCAAAACATTGAATGTTGAGGTCATATTATGTTCCTCATCTTATTTAGAGTTTGTAGCAGAGCAGGTTTACATGGTTATATTTTTGTCCTACTGCACATTGCTGCAGCTCCTCTTTTCAGCCTGTGTTGAAGGCTTCGTTTTAGCTATGGAGTGATACATCTTGTCTCTAAATGATCTTTGTTGGGAGTTGCACATGCTCAGTTCCTAGTTAAGGACTACTAGCCAATCAGAAGCAGAGAAGGGCGGGTCAGCGAGAAGCCGGTAAACAGCTCGGGTTCAGCGTACGTGTTGCCGACCGGTCGGCAACACGGACTGGAGCGAGAGTTTCAGAGCGGTGAGTTATTAATCTGTATCCATAAAGTTTTAACTGAGCTCTGTCTCTACATCACAGGAACAACTTTATGTCCACTGACTGCCTGGAGGGTAGCTAGTGTTTGGAAGGGAGAGGAGAGCTGTGTGCTGCAGCTCGCTGTTTCTGAGGGCGTGTCGGAGTCGCCGCTTGGCGAGCGTTATATGAGGCGCGTTTAGCTTTCATCCCTGTGACGTCACAGGATGAAAGGGAAGCAGCTGGACTACAAACGAGCTGTTTTCAGTTCAGAGCAGAGTTTTCTGTGGAAGATGGGAACTTCTTTGGGCTTTTTCACTTTGCAAACCTGTTACAGTACAAAAAAGGATATAAATCAATAAAGGAGAGGGGAAAAGCCAAAAAGCAGAATACCACCTCTTTAATTACATAGGTTGCTTAATTTGCATAAGTTACGCAAGAAACATTACTTAACTCCCTAAGTGATGTAACATCGTGACAAATCATGATCTTTTCCTCAACCTAACAGAATTTTTTCACAACGTTAACAAGTACTTTTGTCTTTAAAGTCTAAACGGACGTTGCGTATTTGTTCTTGCTAACGTGACTGTGGCTCCTACACGTAGTACAATAACGACGCTAAAAGGTACCCAAGGCGTTAAAAAGCAACGCCAAGGGGTCTTGACCAAGCGTCCATACGACCAGTGTGGAGTGGGAACGTGTTGGTTTAGCTCCACTGCTGCTCAGACTCTGAGCTGCTTTATTCTGTCAGTGTCGCAGTGACTCAGGAGGTTTCTGGATCCACTACTTGTTAATATGACCTCATTTAAACTGAGAAGTTAGATTCTGCTCTGACTGACCAGCTGTTTTTTGACACTAATCATTAATCAGTTATCGATCAGCTGAGTTGGTGATTTAATATCACTTGACTTTGCAAAACAATATTTAATGAAAGTATTCGTACCAGAGTAATAATTGATCAAAATCCTCTTTTAAAGAAACGAGTGTGAGCAGGTGTGTCTCAGGTAAACCCTCACACGAGATGGCGTGCTGCTGCTGACCGCCGGCCGGCCACCGTGTGTGTTGCTGTGCTGTAATCTCTGCATCATGAATGTGTTCTGCTGTTTAAACTTCCTGCTGCTAAACATGGAAATGTTTGACTCTGCGAGCTGATGGCGCCTGAACGCATCATTAGTTTGTGTCTGTGAGTCTGCGTCCTCTGGGAGGACGAGCGGCCTCCTAAACTCTGCGGTCTGTTTGTTTGTTTGTGTTCAGCTCCGCCGAGCGTTCAGAAGCATCCGGAACGCTCTGCCTCAGATCTTCTACGTCTTCCTGCTCTTCATGTTCAGCCTCCTCATCTTCTCCCTGATGGCCCTCAAGCTGCTGGGCAAACGGTCAGACGGCGTCCTCCTTTACAATCCACGAGCTTTTTCCAAACAGACGTACGAGCTTTGAAGGCTGGAAGGCAGCAGGTGGCCTCCAGCTGATCGATCCATCACACATAAGTTTCAGTTCTACCAGAGCAGCAAACAGAACCCGGCTACATAGCGTGAAGTCCGATCAATAAAGGGGGCGTTGCCATTTCCTGCTTTTATATTTGGGCAGCAGCTAGCAATTATTTTCATTATCGATTGCTGATTTATTATTAAACCTTGGCTTTATCTCCACGCTGACGTCCTGAAAGGTCTTTAAACCCACAGAGATTCAGGTCACTGTAGGAAACGGCTGAAAAGCTGGAACCAGTGAATTTTAGGACTCGCTTTGTGAGATACTGTAAGTACAAATTAGAAGTATTTGTACTTTAGTATTTCCTTCTACTCTGCGTCAGATGCAGGTATTGTACTTTTTACTTCTACATTTATCTGACAGCTTCAGTTTCTTTACAAGTAAAGAATTTCACACAAAACACATGAAGAGTTTATATAAAATGATGATTAGTTACCAACAGTTTACTTAAATACTTATAGCTGACAGGATCAGTCGGTGACAGAAAACTTTCAAGTACTGATGGATTAAGACGTTTATCATGTAAAACCATTTCACGGTTCACAGATGTGAAGATTTGCTTTTTAATTATTTAAATTTATTTGTAATCATTTTGAGCTTTGTGCTGTTGGTTACACGAAACAAACAATGTGAAGGCGTCACTTTGGGCTCTTTTCAGAAATCAATGAATTAAAAAAATAATCAGCAGATTGATCGATAATGAAAATAATCATTAGCTGCACTCCGATCCAAAATAAAAGGCTCCCCTCAACAGTAAAATCCTGCTTTAAATTAATGCACGAGGATTAAAAATATACATGTACAGACAGTCTTCTTTCAGTAGTGTGTGTGTGTGTGTGTGTGTGTGTGTTCACTGCAGACATGAAACGACTGTGTTTGCTGATCTCCGTGTGTTTTGTGTGCAGAGGTCTGAAGACTGTGGAAGGAACTCCGTACTTCACCAACTACCTGGAGGTCGTCTTCGACCTTTACGTCCTCGTCACCACGGCCAACAGCCCCGACGTCATGTAAGACCCTGGAACAAATCCTCCTCAGTCTGTGTTCACTGATCTGAGCCCGGAGGACTCCGGTGACCTCTGACCCGAGGTCGTATAAGTGAAATCGTAAAAGTGTTTTTAAAACGCCTTTCTACTACAGCTAAATACAACCTCCTACCATAAAGGAGGAAGTTGGTGATGCAGCAGAAACGCATTCACAGGGGAAGAAATTTCAGCTTATTTTCTCCTTTTTTCATTTAGTTATTTTAGCAAGTCATGAATTTATCACAGCGCCTTCATGTTTCTGCAGTCAGAGGAAGAAAAGAAGAAGGAAGTGACTCTCAGAAACTTTTATCTGTCTATCTGCATGTTCGGTTTTCTGCTTCTCGTCCGCAGGATGCCGGCGTACAACACCAGCTCGGTCTTCGCCATCTTCTTCATCCTGTACATCCTCATCAACACCTACATCTTCATGTCCGTCTTCTTGGCCGTCGTCTACAACAACTACAAGAAATACCTGAAGGTACGACGGTGTGATCCAGTCTGCACCGAGTTACAGTACCCGGTACTTCCAGCCCCGGGTTTGCTTCAGTGGTAGTTTGATGGCACTGAAATGTCTGAAATTGAAAGTCCGCAGACTTCAGAAGGACAGAACACCTTCAGCGACCTGTGCTGCTGAGACAGTTGGTCTAAAGAGAAGACAGACATGTTTGTATCTTGTCTTTCTCTGGCGGAAGGTTTCAGCCTCTGTTTGTCAGCTCCTCCTCCTCCTCCTCGGCGTCAGCATTAATTCTTGTCGGGAGAAGATCTCCGCTCTTCTTCACTCGTCATGAATTATTTTTTCTTTGGCAGCGAAACGCGAGGCGTCAAATTCCTGCAGGTTAAACTGAACCGACTGAATGTTTTACTGCCGACTGACTCGCCTAGCAGCATTAAAGCTACAAACAACCATGATGCATCACTCTACTCCTCTGACATCTGTAATCTCAACCTCGAACCTTCTGAAGACAATACTGTCTGTTATAAGACAGGGCCCCAATGCAGGAGCCACCTGAGGGCCCTTTGTCTCAGTTTATCTTCAGCTTACCGAAACAAGTCTGCCATTAATCTAATTACAACAATGTGATTGCTACTCAGACAACTTTGGGGGCCCCTGAGGTCCTGATGTCTGTGGGAAAGTTACCTGGTCTGCTGGGGTGGTAGTCGAGCGCTCTGTATGGTGGCTCTGAGGTGCAAAAACGCATAAAAACCCAATAGAGGGTAGGCGTTGATGTCACTTCCCCTTCCGGAACACGCTGGACTGAGTGGCAAAACATCTGTTACCATGGCTGCGATTAGCAAACTGGGAGTAAAACAAATTAAAAGCAGCTGGACTCGGTGATCCTTACTGCTCACCAAGGAACCGGTGATCCAGAATTTGTGTTTTAGCTGATTCAAGCTAACACTGCTGCTCGTCTGTCTGCCACTGAGTGTAACTGTGTTCCGTGACTTCATGCGCGTACCCTCTATTGACCCTTTGCTAAGCCCCGCCCATCTTAGTTACTGCTAAGTCCGACAAACTGTTGGCGCTGCCCCTGTCTATTGCTGCGCTCCCCGGAGAAATATTGTCAAATTTGTTGGAAAAAGCGACCTCAGAAAGAATCAGTCGCATTACACATTTCAAGGTTGAATTCAGGCTGTCAGACTGACGCAAACTGGCTCAGACTGACCTGAAAAATATGAAAGATAGAAGCTAAAGCTAACTTACTTTACATTCAGCAGGAAGTTAGCTAGCGTTAGCTAACATCACATTAGGAACAATCCACAGCCGTGTCCACATGTTTCTGGATTTGTTTTAGGTTTTGGAAAGAGAATAAATCGTCCTTCTCCTTTCAGCCTCTCTGCTGTAACTGTTACAAGTTGCTGCAGGAACAGTTTGACCAGATCTGAGAAAAATACAGCCAGAAAAGCTAGAAAACGACTCTTTCTGCATTAGTCACTGCAGCGCAGCCATGAAAGTGTCGGACGTCAGTTAGAGCGAGTCCTATACTGCGCTGTGATTGGCCAGCTGCGTATTCAGGGTGTGGCTTAGTGAAGGGTCAATTAGCAAATATAAAAAAATCTCTCAAAATCCGTTAGACTTGAAGATATAAATATTAGAGCCCTGCGCAGGCTGCATATTTCTGTCTGAAACCGACCCGGATCAGAGGGAGGAGTCACTGAGCCTGACCCGAACACCGAGCATGACGCAGTGTGTAGCTTCCGTGCTGCGTTCAGAAGTTGCTGTCAAATAAAATGTAAATGCTCCGTACTTGTATAGCGCCTTTCTCGTCTTTTCGACCGCTCACAGCGCTTTTTACACCACATCTGCATTCACCACTCACACACATTCATACACTGGCAACAGCTGCCAGGGGCAATTCGGGTTCAGTATCTTTCCCAAGGACACTTCGACACGCAGCCTGGAGGAGCCGGGGATTGAACCCCATCACTGAACAGCAGGATAGTAGTGCAACACTGTAGATTCTCACCCTAACCCCCATCTCTTTATTTTTCTTCTCTTGGTCACGAACATGACGTGAACATCGACACAAACCGCTTCCAGCTCAGAGAAACCTGGAGATGTTTCATCTTCTAGATCTCTGTGATGATGAAGTCTCTCTCTCTGTCCTCCAGGAGGAGGTACGGCAGCTGGTGAGGGCCAAAAGGCACAAGATGGTTCGAGCGTTCGCCGTCCTGCAGGAGAAGCGGGAGGAGGGCGGGGAGCCGGTGGTGACCCAGGCGAACTGGAACCAAGTGGTCCGACTGGTCCAGCCCAGCATGAGCAACGCCCAGAGAGAGCTGCTGTGGAGCGTCTCCGACGACCAGAACCAGGGCTGCATCGGTGGGTCGCACGCAGAGTCCCATTGGCCGTCAGTGACAGCAGATTTAATGCCATTAGAGAAGAAACTCTGCTGCCTGTTTTGTACCTGACAGTGTTCCATCACTGATTGGCTTCCACCAGTGTGTCCCTGAGCAGGACACTTGACCCCTCGTTGGATAAAAGCGTCAGCTAAAAGAGGAATTATAATTAATTAGATACCAGAGCACAGAGCTCTTTGTGATAAACATGCAGAAACAGAAGGATTGCAGTTGTTAGTGCATCAAAGCAAATTCATTTAGCACATTTATTGTTAAATAACCATAAACCCATTGTGCCTTTTTTTTTAAGTAACTTTGTTTCATGAATCCATCAAACCTCCTTCATGTATCTGCAGTCAGAGCGAGGAAGAAGCTGTCCACAGAAAAGAAGAAGGAAGTGACTCTTTGAAAATCTGTGAAAACCAATTTAACGTTAAGGGTCCATGCATTTATTTACCGCTTCCTTTTTCTTTTTGAACAACGGCCGGCGGGCGTTTAAACTGAGTCTGGCTTTGTCCAGACGCTCAGCTTCTGCTCCGTCACAGCAGCCCTCAATCTTCTGCATTGTCACTGTCTTCACACATACGGTGCCTTGCGAATGTATTTCAGGCTTCAAACATAAAGATATAAAACTCTAATTTTTTGTGAAGAACCAACAACAAGTGGGACACAATCATGAAGTGGAACGAAATTTATTGGATATTTCAAACTTTTTTAACAAATAAAAAAACGGAAAAATTAGGCGTGCAAAATTATTCAGCCCCCTTAAGTTAATACTTTGTAGCGCCACCTTTTGCTGCGATTACAGCTGTAAGTCGCTTGGCGTACGTCTCTATCAGTTTTGCACATCGAGAGACTGAAATTTTTGCCCATTCCTCCTTGCAAATCAGCTCGAGCTCAGTGAGGTTGGATGGAGAGCGTTTGTGAACAGCAGTTTTCAGTTCTTTCCACAGATTCTGGATTGGATTCAGGTCTGGACTTTGACTTGGCCGTTCTAACACCTGGAGATGTTTATTTGGGAACCATTCCAGTGTAGATTTTGCTTTATGTTTTGGATCATTGTCTTGTTGGAAGACAAATCTCCGTCCCAGTCTCAGGTCTTTTGCAGACTCCATCAGGTTTTCTTCCAGAATGGTCCTGTATTTGGCTCCATCCATCTTCCCATCAATTTTAACCATCTTCCCTGTCCCTGCTGAAGAAACCATGATGCTGCCACCACCATGTTTGACAGTGGGGATGGTGCGTTCAGGGTGATGAGCTGTGTTGCTTTTACGCCAAACATAACGTTTTGCATTGTTGCCAAAAAGTTTGATTTTGGTTTCATCTGACCAGAGCACCTTCTTCCACATGTTTGGTGTGTCTCCCAGGTGGCTTGTGGCAAACTTTAAACAAGACTTTTTATGGATACCTTTAAGAAATGGCTTTCTTCTTCCATAAAGGCCAGATTTGTGCAGTATATATCTTGGCTGCATCTCTGATCAGTCTTCTCCTTGTATGAGCTGAAAGTTTAGAGGGACGGCCGGGTCTTCGTAGATTTGCAGTGGTCTGATACTCCTTCCATTTCAATATTATCACAATATTGCACAGTGCTCCTTGGGATGTTTAAAGCTTGGGAAATCTTTTTGTATCCAAATCCGGCTTTAAACTTCCTGCCTGGTGTGTTCCTTGTTCTTCATGATGCTCTCTGCGCTTTAAACGGACCTCTGAGACGATCACAGAGCAGGTGCATTTATACGGAGACTTGATTTCACACAGGTGGATTCTATTTATCATCATTAGTCATTTAGGTCAACATTGGATCATTCAGAGATCCTCACTGAACTTCTGGAGAGAGTTTGCTGCACTGAAAGTAAAGGGGCTGAATAATTTTGCAGGCCCAATTTTTCAGTTTTTTATTTGTTAAAAAGGTTTAAAATAAATTTCGTTCCACTTCATGATTGTGTCCCACTTGTTGGTTCTTCACAAAAAATTAGAGTTTTATATCTTTATGTTTGAAGCCTGCAATGTGGCAAAAGGTTGAAAAGTTCAAGGGGGCCGAATACTTTCGCAAGGCACTGTATCTTCCTCACAGAGGGACAAACTCTGATATCACATAAAGACAGAGTTGAACACACGGTTTGTTCTGCAGGTTGTTATCGTAGAACCTACAGATCATCAGCTGGTTTAAAAGAGGTGCGTAGGTTAAAGCTGCGGTGGTTCATTTATTCAGCACGTTTCAGCAGCAGAAACTCTCCACAAAAGGACATTTTAATACAATTCATTAAAGAGCCAACAGAATAGAAAAGAAAGACGAGCTTTAGACAGTAGAACAAATCAGTGGTGACGACCTGAGACGCAATAAGTGAAAACTCTTGTGCGCACAAATCGACTCCCAGGTCTCTGAAGCCTCACGTTTTCCCAGCGGACACAGATTCACCAACCAACAGAAGCTTAACTCAGAGCGCCACGGGTTTAACCCCTGACCCCAAATCTACCGACCGCTGACGTCAGCAGCTGGAAACGAATCTGACTTAATGAAAAGCTGCGGCCTTGAATAATAAATAACGAGACATAAAAATACAATTTAAATGCCTTCATATTAATGCATCACTATTCTAACAATATAACATAAGTCAGAAGACTCTGGATCTGTAAATGATTTTGTATTTTCTGTCGAAGAAGAAGAAATAAAAACATGGATTAAAATGTTTTCAACCCTGAGTTGTGTCTGCAGGCAAAACCCAGGGCCAAACAAACCCTCCGTAAAGCCTAATTACTGTGGGCACTCGCTAACTGATTGCAAACAAGATGAGCGTATCAACATGACGATCAGCTCCTCGTCTCATTTACAGGGAGTTTGACACAAACGATGAAAGTGCGGGAGACATGTTCCCTCCGTCGCCCCCCGGGGGAAACGAGACCCTGATACCGGCTGATAATCTGCCTGTTGGCACATTAACAGTTGATCAATTTGCGTCTTCCTGAAATTAAATTAAAACAAACAATAATAACAGAATGGAACTGGTCCCTGTTTATCACTCGGGTTTCAGCTGTTTGAGAGGAACTTCCTGCTGATAAACTCTGAAGTCGCAGACTTTACCAGGTGAAAAGAAGCACCTGAACACACCATTAAAAACTCACTGTGGATGCTGCTTTTTCTTTGCAACATCATATTGTTGAAACACTAAATATGAAGAGTCGTGACACGGCTTTTACTGCTTCATTTCTCTGTTTGAACGTTATGTTGAGCTTTTTTTGCTCCAACGCCATCGAGTGAAGAGAAGCAGGAAGCCTCCAGTTTGGCATTTTTGGCCAACATGATTTTTGTAACCAGGCAGCAACAAACGTAAAACAAAACGTACTTACCTGAAAAATGAGCACCCACGGTTGCCATAGTAGCGACTTGTCAATCAGCTTGTAGCCCCGCCCTAAAGCCTCCCCTGCTTCCTGGTCTCTGTTCCTCTAAATGGGACCATAATTTACTAAATGAACATCATGCTGTGTTGAAGAAGACTTGAAACTAGAGACTGAGACCAGAAACTCATCAGGAAAGAGTTTACTGAGGGAATAAATCAGCTGACAAGTAGAAACATTTTCTCACAGACTTCTTTCTGCAGCCGCTGGAGTTGCCCCCTGCTGGCTGTTAGAGAAGATGGCACTGACTTCACTTTTCAGACCCGGAGGTTCCTGCTTGGTCTGTAGCCCAAAAGTTGAGCGTGGGTTTAGGAGACGAACATGCTGCCCAGTGTTTTCCACAGAAGCTACGATCACATCCAAAGTCTGTTTAATCTGATGTTTTAAATCTGCCTGTTGGTTGGGTGATTGACAGGTAAGGTGGCTTTCGTCCAGCTCGCCGACCTCATGAACATCGAAGTCATCACACTCAAGTCAAGACCACACCCGCTCCACAGTGTGTGCCCCGCCCTCTACACGTCGGCCCCCAGCCGCCTCCTCTGCCGAATGGTCCAACACAGGTGAGACCGAAACAATGGCATGCTCAGTTTGTCTGTTCCAGAGTAGATTTTAAATGTATAGTTGTGCAAACCATTGTCCGTATGGTAGAATGTGTTGTCGGGTGTGACGAGACACTTAACCCACGAGACGAGATTTTAACACCATTTTTAAGAAATCTTTAATGCTGAATTATATGAAATTTTGTGCATTAAACTCATTATTTCCTGCATTCTGATGAAATTGCTGCACCAGTTTGTTTTTTTTATGTAAAGAAAAACACAAAATTCAGGTGGCAGGAGACAATTCACCTAACTACACTGAACAAAATTATAAAGGCAACACTTTTGTTTTTGCCCCCGTTCATCATGAGCTGACCTCAAAGATCTTAGACTTTCTCTATGGACACAAAAGGCCTATTTCTCTCAAATATTGTTCACAAATCTGTCAAAATCTGTGTTAGTGAGCACTTCTCCTTTGCCGTCATAATCCATAGTATATTTTGTATATTGGGGTGGGGAAAAAGTATTGCACAGGCGTGCCTAAGGCTGGCCACAATAAAAGGCCACTCCAAAATGTGCAGTTTCACTGTATTGGGGGGGTCCAGAAACCAGTCAGTATCTGGTGTGACCACCATTTGCCTCACGCAGTGCAACACATCTCCTTCACATAGAGGTGATCGGGTTGTTGATTGTAGCCTGTGGAGTGTTGGTCCACTCCTCTTCAATGGCTGTGCAAAGTTGCAGTCAGGTCGAGACCCCGATGAGGACGACGAGCGTGCAGATGAGCTTCCCTGAGACGGTTCCTGACAGTTTGTGCAGAAATTCTTCGTTATGCAAACGATTGTTGCAGCAGCTGTCCGGGTGGCTGGTCTCAGATGATCTTGGAGGTGAAGATGCTGGATGTGGAGGTCCTGGGCTGGTGTGACCAGCCAGTCTTAGTTACACCGATGTCGCATCAGCTGGTTGGACACAATTTCTAACCAGCATGCCTTATAAGTTAAACGCACCTATTGTGTTTTTTTTCTGCACCAGATTCCGACAACTCTGCCTCTGATCTTGCTCTTGGTGGGAACTGTTGGGCTTCTGTAAATAGCATCACAGAGTACGGTCTAGACCTGCTCTTTTATGAAAAGCGCTGTGAGATAACTGTTGTTGTGATTTGGCGCTATATAAATAAAATTGAATTGATTGGCTACTCATTGGTTAGGGTTAGCCTCTCAGAGGCAGAGTATGGTGCAGGACTTGACTCAAATCTGGGGCAAGTTCAATCTCAAAACATTTTGTACTGGTTTGCGGTGATTGAACGACAGATTTCCTTGAAACATTCTGCAACGGGCTTCGAGGTATGTTTGCTCCCGTTTGGTGGGCGTGCCAGAGGTGTTACCCAATAAGATGCGACCAGTTTGTAAACACAGCGGTGTTAAAATGGCAGGAACAATCAGTGCGCTTGCGTACATAACGGTGTGTTCAAGGCGAGACTGTTTACGTTGAAATAAATGTTTTGCCGGCGCTGCACGGCCCTGGTGTCTGTCAAGTGAGAAATGTCGAACATTGGGTGGGAGGAAAAAATGACACGTCATTCTCTACATGTACAAAATATCAAAAACAGTTTGAAGAGTTTCTTCAGTTACACAACAAGAAGACGTGAAATAGTTGCTAAGACAGTAAAATGTGAGCTGGTCTTTACAAACATGCTTTCTTAATAGTTGTATGAAACCATTATTAAACACTGACCTGATGAGACCTGAACCATCTCTCAGACTGACAAGGTGAAACGTTTCAGCAGTTTCAGACCAAAACCTGACTAGTCCTGGAGTCCGAACTGACTGACAAACATTACAATAAGCAGCTACTGTTAGCATCAGGATGTTTAAGGAAAGGCAGGTTTATTTGTATGGAACATTTAAGCTACACACTGTTTTATATAAAACATAGTTCAAAAGCAAGGAATATCTGATTTTAGAAATTTGAGGAGCATTTTACCCCCAAAACAGGACAGTAAAAGTTACAGTGAAGTGCAAAATATCAAAGTAAAGTCTTAAATATGATTTAATAAAAGCAGCGGTAAAAAGAAGTCTTGATTTAAAGAGTTTGGTGAGGATGAACCTTGACCTGCAGAAACTCATCAGCTGTGCTCTGCTGTGTGTGTGTTTCAGGGCCTTTGTAATTGTGTACGACGTGATCATCCTGGTGAACGCCGTGTTCATCGGTCTGGACGAGAGGAATCCGATGATCGCTAACTCGGAGTGGGTGTTTCTGGCTCTGTACCTGCTGGAGATCCTGCTGAAGCTCTACGTGTTCGAGCCCCGGGCGTTCTTCTCCAGACACAGCTTCTGGAACTGGTGAGGACGAGCCGGCGTTTACCGTCGGATTTACAGCGTTTGTCCCAAATAACCAATGGATTCTGGGTAACGTTTGTCCACAGGTGGCTGTTTATGAGGATGACGAATTGGAGAGGAGCCCGAGCGTCTGATTGGTCTCAGATATCACATGATGCTCGAGTTGATCTGTGGAAAAGTTGAAAGCAGGGATGTCACGAAAGCCGACAGTTCGATACCAAGTCGTTGCCAGAACCCTGAAAATATGATGGTGCTCGTTTTGCTAGGTCTTTCTATTCAGCGTTGCCTTCAACAGCTCCGTGTCAAAGCCAGTTCTGGGATGTTGGAGAGCTAATTTAGGCAGACGTCTCAAAGTTTGGATCAACGGTGATGCAGTTTGCAGCGCTAAGAGCTGAAAGTCTGTCCAACGCACCTGTTAGTGTGGGAGGAGTCGGGCAATACGAGCCATTTAAGTCATCAACACCAATAATAATAATTTGTTTTCCAACATAGAGATCTCGCACCTGTGAGTTTGAAAACAAAAATGTATTAAGCACATTGCGAGGTTGTACTTGCTCATTTATAAATATGTTGACATTAAACCACCGCTCATCTGTCCTGGACATCCTCTCACAGCTGTTAGTTGGTCTTTGTGAAGTTTAAATGTTTTATTAAACATTTAGATTTATTGTTTAGGTTTTTGTTTTTTACCGTGGTATCAAAAATCGTGGAATTTCTCTGGTATCGGTATACTAGATATCTGCTATCGTGACATCCCTACATCCTAGAAAACTTATCGTTAACGTTGCTAAATTAATCGAACACTTTGGGACGTTTTTATTCAACTATTTACACTTTTGTTTTTGTTTTTTTATGATTTGCAAGATCTTGGGTCGACGTAAGTGTTGAAGAAAATGTGTTTAACTTTGTACAAAATAACAGTTTCTATTTCAGTACTGGTTTGAAAGTGTTTGTGTTTGAAACTCTTTCTGATAACATTTATAATGAAACATCAACAAATGTAACCCTATGAGCTGTCACGTCCGTCTCAAACAGCTTATCTGCGTCCCAGATTATAAGTACAAGGTACGTGCCACATGTTTCAGTTCCATTACCTGCTGTTGCTTTTATCTTCAGTCCCGGCCTGTAAGCGCTTGGACCCGCTCGCTGACACTTGTTATTGATTTTTAGTTTTTTATTTTTTTCAAGTCTTCTTTATTGCAAAAATAGGATACAAAACACAAGTGACTTACCAAAATATACATAACAATATACAAACATATAACACGTAGACAGAATACAATACAGTTTAGCCAGGGGAAGCTTATAGGCCATTACAAAGAGAAAGAGGACCACATGTTGACAGTTCTAACTTTCCCTTAACCTTAACTTAACCTTTTTGTTGTTGGAGCCAGAAATCCGATTAATATAATGTACAACTTCATGGAGAAAAAGTACTGATTATTTTTTTTTTTTTGTGCTGAATTTATGTTTATAAATGTTTTGCCAACAGAATTAATAAATTTATAATGAAGTACATCTTTTCTTTACTTTGACTTCTATAAAAGCAAAATACAACATTCTCCCACAATAAGGCAAAGTCTTTATAAATATGGTCTTGTCATTGATTTATTGTTCCCGCCCCACAATAAATCAATGACGAGACCATATTTATTCACCTTTTTTAGGGAATAAAACAACTTCTGAACTGTGGAGTTACTTTAGGGCCAAAAAGTCTGAAAGTAAAAATAAAAAAAATCTTGTGCAGAAAATTAAAAGAGAAACTGTACAAATTAAACAACAAAAAAAAGAAAAAGCTGTGACTTCACACGTTCTCTGGGGTTCTGCTGTTTTGATTTCACTTTGAAAGCTTTTACTTTCAGGAGCCTCTTTATTAGGTACACCTGTCCAATTAACCCTGCTGGCATAACATTTGTCTTTAAGGTGGTGTTTGTCCTGGACTACATCATGCTGAGAGGTGTTACTATTTTGATGTCCTTTTGTGTTACCAAACACGAGGAGTTCAGAAAGTTAAACGGTTCAGGACGACACCATCACTGACTGAGCTCAGTGCTACAACACAAACTGAACTCTACAGGCTTCAGAACAGATTGCTCAGGTGTACCTAATAAAGTGGCCACTGATCGCGTTACGGCCAACTTAAACTCTTTTGCTGCACCTGTTGACGCTGTACTTTTGCAGTTTTTCCAGCTGTGCGCCCCCTGCTGGCGAGCTGTGCAGCTGCGGTGGTGGTCAGACGTGTTTGTGGGTTTCATGGATGTTTTTAAAGGACTAGTCTCAAAGATGGCGGCTCCTTCTCATTTGAATGGAAATGGCTCTCTGAGCCAAAACAGTTTTCTAGCTTCTGTGATACTGTGAGGTTTTAACTGCACATGCTCAGTAGTGTTTTTTTTTTTGTTGTTGTTTTTTTTTACTTTATTGCTTCTAAAACACAAACATTCATTATAGGTACATAAATGGAGAACTGGAGAACTTGCCAGGAGAATATAAACTTAGTAAAGAAAAAGATTAAACAAAATCAGATGAATAATAATTCTCTTTTATCGTGGAGGTCCATGGGGAAATGCTTGAGCGGCGGCGCCGTATGCTACTTTATATTTGTGTTATGTGAACGCACACAAGGTGAAAGACGACCGGCTGCGTTTCCCGCTAATGCTGGTTCTGCTTTCAGCATCATCGCTGTGGAAGAAAAGTATTCATGTTCAACTTGAAATGTTTGTTTTCTGATTGTTTATTTTTCTGGTTTCAGGTTTGACACCATCATCGTCATCTCCGCTCTCATCGCCACGATCGTCAACTCCGCCGTAGAGTCACGTATGTGCTGTTTTGATTTATTTGAACTTAGTGACAGTTGAGCTTTAGCATGCAGCTTAGAAAACAGGTCATCACACTTTGTAATGCTGGAAACAAATAGTGGATTTATTTATTGACGGTAGGGTAATTTAATAATCAATTAATAATTGAAGGCATTAATCAAACAAAACCACCATCCATTCTCTAACGTCTCTCTGTAACTTAATACACTTTGGGTTGGCTCTATAATTAGACTGGAGGTTTTTGCAGGTGGAAGACGTAATTAAAATGCAAAACAGTCTCAAGATTTTATATTTTGTACATTTTGTTTGTTGCGGCCTAAAATGCCAAATTTTTTGGAATCTTTTCTATAAAATTGCGATGAAATTTACGATGTTCTTGGGCGTTTTTTGTGATTTAAATAGTTGGAATAAGTGAAAAGTGCAAAGGTAGATGTGATGTTTTTTAAACGTTTAATCATTAAACAATCCCTCCAGGATTTGACAGGCCTAAATCTACCCCTAACCATGCATATTTATACCCGGAGGGACTGACAAAAACCTCGGTTTACAGTAAGACATCTGAGAGTTTAGCACAATGCAAAAAAAGCCTACAACAGCACCATAGCAGTGGGTGGCTATGAAAGATGACTTTTTAAGAACAGAAATAAATGAGCTTCATTCATTTTTTATAATCCCTCCTGTGACGCTGACACTCGATGTGGAATTCGTGGGACATTTTCACCCTTTTGATATTTTGTTGACTAACAAATTAACAAGAGATTCATTAAAATGATAATTGATACTAAATGACACATCCACTGGTTTTGTTGGTCTTTCTTAAACGTCTACCTGCATCTGACTGCCCTGTCTGGGTCTCAAACAGCCTCTCTTGGGATAAATAAGTACTAGGTCCTTTACTATTTATACTCTTCATTAACAAAGTTATCACTCCCACACAAGTCAAGGCAAGTCAGGTTTATTTAAAGTGTAAAATTACCAACGACATGGTGCCAGTACAATTATAAAGTACAGACACATAAAAATGAGCAAAATGAGATATAAAAACACATAAGATATACACAAAAATACAACAAAGTACAATAAGATGCATGATGGTGAAACAAGATAATAAATAATTATAACTTTTATAAGAAATCATAAAATACCCTAGGCCTATCTATAAGCTCTATTAAACAGAAAAGTTTTAAGCCTCCTTTTAAATACGGAGATGTTGGATGCTTCCCGAACCCAAACAGGGGTCTGATAGCTAAAGGCTCTGGCTCCCATTCTACTTCTAACGTACAAACACATACAAATAATAATAATATGATGTATAGTAACCGCACATAATATCCGCTTTTATGCAGATGACACAGTCTTGTCTGCATCTGGCTCCTCTCATATCTGCTTTAACGTCCTTCAGACATCTCTGCTGAATCTCGTACTGACTGCTGATGAGACTAACCATGTACTACATGAACATACTGACAATGAAACTGCCCAGTCTTACACAGAAACTTAACAGCAGGGCGTTTAAACGGCGTGAGGTCAGACTGGCACAGACACTAAAGATTAACCTGGTTTCTCATGTTTTTGGAGAAAGATGACTGGACAACAGTCAACCATAATTTTTTGCTTCTCTACCGAGATCTCATTTATTCTCATGCTGTTCGACCTTAACCAACTTGATGTGCAGTTTATTATTGGGCCTCATTACAGGAGATAAATATCGTCGTATCCAGTTTTGGGAGTAACATGTTACAAGTCATGCAATTAGAGTAATGTTTTGCTTTTTGCTGTAACGCAGTAGTATCACGCATTACTAATAAAATGTCAGTAACATTATACTTGTTACAATCTCAGTAACCCATGTTACAACACATTCTAACTCAAAATTACTCGAACCCACCAATGCAGGCACATCCTACTGTCTGAAAAAAATGATAGCACCTCAAAAGTAGTGTAAAGCATTGCAATTCAGAGACAGTAATACTGTAACTAATTCAAATAACAGTAATCTATATTGTATTAGATTTTGGAAGTAACTTGCCCTACACTGGTCGTCTTTATTTATAAAAATCTCCTGCTTCAGAAAACATGTCTGTTAACTCTCTTTACCCCTAAATACCAAATATATGTAGACAAACTGCCTTGTTACCACTTAACACCTTTTTTATAAATTGTAAAAATAAATAAAGCTTGAATGTCTCATCGGCTGATTTTAAACTTTACTATGTACAGATATCTGTTTTTCTCTCTATCTGCTGTTCTCAGGACTCTCGAAAAAGAGATCTTGATCTTAGTGAAATGACCTGATTAAATGCAAGTTCTTTATATTTTATCACCCCACTAACTTATAATATTAAAAAATGTGTTGCATCCTGAGAAAAATGTCATGTATAACAACATAAGTCGACCCAGATTGTGAAATGAGCCCTCATGGGGAGGTTTACATGTTTATCTGTGTATGTGACCACCTGTCTGTTTGATTTGAGCCTCCTGGGACAATAAATCCTTTTTCTGAATAATCCTTTCCTTCCGGTTGCAGCGGACGGTTACACCAGCCGTCAGATCCTGGACATCGTCTTCATCCTGCGGGTCCTCAGGCTGGTCCGGGTGGTGGACAGCATCAAAAGGTTTCAGCTTCAGATTGTTGCAGCCTGAAATGCCGGATTTTGTGGCAGCTTTTCTAAAATAATGCAATGAAAGTAGCAATATTTTTTTGCAATGAAATTGTGAAATCTGCATGTCTGCTGCTCCTTCTAAACAAGGAAGTGAGTTTGCCGACGGCGATGAGAGGTCAAAGTTGCAAGTCGTGCTGAATTCACGGGATTTGTTGAATTTGTGTCGATCGCCACGTCACAAAATCCTGGAGGGACTGAAAAATACTTGTTTCTGATTGGCAGCAGGTGTAAACGTGGTTGTAGTTTGGTTCATATGTTAACCTGCAGGAAAGCATAGCAACGTTTGGACACCTGGGATTGATGAGATGAAGGAAATGACTCACGTGTCATTACTTGTACGTGTTGATTGGTTTGTATTTCTAACGCTGAGGACTCGTTCCCTGTCAGGTTTCGTGCCATCATCAACACCCTGATCAGGATTGGACCGGCGATCCTCACATTTGGACAGCTGATCATTGTAAGTTCAAACATACTGTCAGGCGTCCCTGTTTTCAGAGCTGTGATGTAATAACCTGCTGCAGCTAACGCGGCTAATAAGTTAGCATCCTGGTAGTGAAGCTGGCTGCTCCTCAGGTGGTGTACTACGTCTTTGCCATGGTGGGGATGGAGCTGTTCAAAGGGAAGTTGAAGTTCTACGAGGAGGGCTCCACGGACCCGGGGAAGGAGTACTGTGGAAACCCTCTGCTGAAAGGAACGGCCTTCGCACAACTCAGCTACTGCAAGAACAACTTCAACAACGTGGTGTCCTCCTTCATCCTGCTGGTGGAGCTCACGGTGGTCAACCAGTGGCACGATATCCTTTTACTTGAACGCCTCACACACGGAGGGACAACATTTTACCAGATCGAAACCCTATCTGCTGATCACTGTTCCAAAAACTGCGATCTGAACGAGTGGATCCTCTAAGAGCTTCCACTTTATTTTAGAGCAGGTGCATCACTGTGGTTGTGTAGTGAGTCGAGCTAGCTGTGCTGCTGAAGCGCTGAGCTGAGTATTTCCCCTGTTTTTCCTCCAGTAAGTACAATTTGAAGAGAAAATTCAAGATTCTAGTATTAACAAAAAGTATTTAAGAAAAACTATGTTCAAAACCATTCAGATTGACCTTGGGTCACTGGATCAGATCAAAGAATTGCAAGTAAAAAACAAAGAGTTGCTCAAAGCGATTTATCTTGTGGTGCAGGGTTTGGTATCGTTTCAGTTTTATCTGGAATCTCAGTTCCGGTTCCAGCCCCTTCACCACAGATCTCCTTCCTCCTCTTCCCCTTCATGGTTAAAGGGAAAGGAGTCTCTGTCCTAGAGGGGGCGTCTCTGGGGACTCGTCTCATCTGTAGCCATCGTTGATTTCCCTTCAGTATAGAAGGTGAACGTCAGCTCACCTGTGTTTTGTACCTGACACGTTGATGCTGTTAGCGTTAGCCAGGGGCGGACTCGGACAAACATTCAGCCCTGGCACTGCCCGCATCAGCACGCATCTCAACTCACGAACACGCATTCACTACTTGGGCTACATTTGTGCACTGATGGTGAAATAATATAAGCAGTGGGCATTTGACAGAATTTAAGTAGCCTAATCGAGTTTGTCAGCTCAGGACCAGACCGGCTGCTGCCAACTGGGCCAAAAGCATTATTATTATTATTATTATTATTATTAGACATAGGCTATTAATATTATAACCATAGGAAATTGTGCAAGTGATAAAACCTCATCTTATGCACCGTTGTCCTGTAAAAGTAATTGATTTATATACATTCTGGGTTTCCCACAGAACGACAGTATATTTTAGGTTATTTCTTACCTTAACTCCACATTTTATTTTAGAATTTACTCACTAGCCTTCTTGAATCTGCTCTCTTTGCCTTCAGTTCTAATATTCTCACACCATTGCCTGCCCCACTGCTTTCTTTCTGTTTGTCGGCCCTGTTGACTTTCTCCATCAGCTGTGAGCTGCGTTTTATAAAGACGCAGGGAGGAGGCTTGTTAATGAGGAAGCCTATCGAAACCGAAACCAGCGTTGTACCCAGGTACACCTGTTCACTGTTGCTTTCCCTGGTCCGTGCTTGTAAGAAATCCACCGTGTCTGCGTCTTTTATAATAGATAGCATCTCTATCAGTGTTTCTCTGCAAAATACTTGAATGGGTCACCAAATATACTCGGGCGGCCGTGTATCTGATCATAAAAGTAGTAATACCACAGTGTAGAAATACTCTAACATGTAAAAGTCCTGCTTTCAAAAATGTACTTGAGGAAAAAGTACTTAAAGTAAAAGTACTCCGTATGCTGAAACGCTCATTTCGGGATAATATTTATTTTATTAGAGATTATAATTATTCATGTGTTCATCACTTTAATGTTGCAGCTCGTTTTAATCACTTTATGTTCTGCTGGGTTTGATCTTACCGCAGCGTCATTTATTACTTGTCTTAAAAATCAAATGTAGTGCAGTAAAAAGTATAAAAGTAGCATAAAATAAAAAACCTAAAGTAGTGGTACTTCAACATTGTACTTAAGTACAGTATTTGAATGTACTTGGTTACTTTCCAACAGTGAGTTCTGGTTTCTGTTGTGCTGAACGTCTTCGCTCAGATTCAGGTTTGTGTTTCTTCCTTACCGCGTCTCACTGCTCAGCAGCGGCTTCGTCGCCGTCACCCACGTGTCGGCCAGGATCTTCTTCGTCCTCTTCCACATCATCGTCGTCATCGTCATCATCAAGTAAGGCTGACGTCGGCTGTCCTCTCAGTAAACACTGTTTCCTGTGACATCACGTAGCCTCCGTGTACACGGCGCTCTCTCAGTCATGTTGTAGTCGTGCTGATCACTTCCTGCTGTCTTTCAGTATCTTCGTGGCGTTCGTCCTCGAGGCGTTCTTCGTGGAGTACTCGGTGGACAAGAGCGACCTGCAGACATCTCTGGAGAAGAAGATTGAAGAGCTGGAGCTGGCGGTGGCGCAGTACGTTACCGCCACGTCCGGGACAGAAGATAAACACTCTCTGATTGCCTCTTTAACATGTTTCATTATCCTCCGTGTTGTTTTGTCCACCAGGGAGAAGATGGAGGACAACTTGGTGAACGCCATGGAAACCATCGACAACGACCAGGGAACCGGCCAATCGGCGGACAACAGACCCTCCCTGATGTTTAAAATCGCTTCAAAAAGTAAGAAACAAACAAAAGAAACACTTCAGACTCGACAAGAAGGACGGTTTGTGTCATGTTGTTCGGCTCTACGTGTTGGAAACACGCCATCCGATTATTACGGTAATACGGGAGAGGAAATCGGATCGGCCACCAAATCTGGCAAACTCTGATTTTACTTTTTAAATGCGTCCCAACATCCCGCGGAAGCGTTTCATGTCCAAACTACGCTCGAGGAGGCGCCTTTCAAATAAAAACCGTTAGTTTTCATCAAGAGTCAGTCCAGTTTTAACAGACGTCTGCCGTCACCAGCTGCTCCGACCGTAAACCTCAACGAGAAGAAAAGCAGACTTCTGCACAAGTCTCTGTGTGAACGTTGTGATAGGAGATTCATCAGGCAAACGATATCTGGCATTTAGAGATGACCGGTCGGCTGATAAATAAATCTGCAGCAGCCTCGTCAGTGAGCTGCTGGTGTCTCTAATCTAACAACGTTAAATATGTTTAAGCAATAGTATAGTAATATAATATATAGCAATAATATAGTATCATATTATAGTCCGTTTTCATCTCTTTTGATGATGAACGATGTGGGTTTTAGTTGCCGATTGCCCTCCTTCCCCCTGCGTCCGAAGTGTAGCTGAACGTCAAACCGTACTTTGTTTACTCGCCCCTCCGCCGTCGCAGAATGCAGTACTTTCTTGATGGCTTTTAAGTCATCTTCTGACATTGATGTGTGATGGACCGTAGTGTCGAGTCTTTGTCTTCTCAGTGTTTTCTCAACACCAGTGTAAACTCCTTCTCTGAGGAGGCACCAGGACAGACCAGTTCATAGTTCATATAGTTCGCCTTTCCTGTTTCTGACCGTGGCATAGACATCTTGTAAAATGTAATTGAAACGGTCCTTTGATGTTGTTGGAAAGTCTACTGCTACACCTTTATCCTTCCACCACTCTTCAAAGCATCTCTCTGCCCACTTGGTTTGCTTCAGTGTTCTCCTCCTCTTTAGTTAGCTCCACGTGTCTCACAGGGGTCTTTTTTTTTCTGGCGAAGTCTTCTCAAGCCCCTCCTCCACGTTAAGGCCTCCCAGGAGGTCAGAAGTTTCCTACCCGTTTCATAAATATAGTTCTACTCGGGGATGGGCAGAGATAAATCAAAATATATTTTAAAATAAGATACCAAATACTGTCATTTTTAACTGTTTCAAGATGAACTACAAACTACAGCAGCCACGACATGAATAAAAATAAATAAATACTGTGTAATTATATTTCAAAAATACTAAAAGTACTTTTCCAAATCAGCCTGTTTGATGTCTCCCTTCAGCAGAACACTCAGATGATTTAGTGGATAACTAAAAGTAGAAGCTAACGTTTACTGTGAGCGCTGCTTGCTCCCGCAAGGGTTTAATGTCACGTGACGGTGACGTTTTGCTGCGCTGGCAAAAGTCGGACACAATTTCTAACCTGTATGGCAGCTTTGCATAATTTAAAGTAATTTTCTTTCTTATACTGGCTCTTCATGTAGGCCTTCATTTCAGCCTCTGTCTGAAATGAGCTGTAGATGCGCCTGTCTCTTTAAACCCCCCCCCCACTGTCTTCTGGTTGGCCATTGTCTTGTGTGTTTACCAGGGGCGAGTTCAATCTCAAAATGTTTTGCACCGGTTTGCAACATTTTTTCGGATTGAACGACATGTTTCTTTGCAACGTTGCACAACGTTTCACGTAAACACAATGGCATTAAAAAGGCAGGAAAATGCAGTGCGCTTGCGTACACAAGTCAGGGGACGTTTTGCTGAACTCGCCCCAGGTTGCAGCATAGGGTTGCATGTTCCTTTGTGGGCGTGGCCAGCATTCCCTGCCTGGAGCAAATGACCGTATATGGAAATCTGTCTCGGAATGATCCATATATGGTCATTTAGTAGTAACAGTTTAAAACAGAGCATTCAAAGCAGGGGGATATCTGAGGTTTTGGCCTCACAGTTGTGTTATACTAATACTTTTACCTCATTATTTGAAGCTTTGGTCATGTTTAACATGAACATCTGACATTGAAACATTATTGAAATGTTTTATTTATTTATTTTATTTTAATTTTTAATATATTTTTATTTTTCACACGCTTTGATTACTTTACGCTTTAATTACTTGTTTAATGAAATGTACAGAAACTACATAAGAACAATTAACCTAATTGTTCTTATGTAGTTTGTGTGATGCTTTGGCAATATTGTTGTTACACATTCATGCCAATAAAGCTAATTTGAATTGAATTGAAATGCCAGAAAATGTGAAAACACATTATTTAAGAAAAACGTTCAAATTGAACTGGATCAGATCAAAAAATTACAAGTAAAAAAACAAAATGAGTTACTCAGATTGGAGTGTTGAAGTTCATTAGAAGTGATTCATCTTTCACAGTAAAGTATTGTAGTGTAGAGTTGGGTTTTATTTCAATTTTATCGATTCTGGGCGACTCGCAGCATCTGCAAATTGCAGCGAGACGAAGCAAAAGTGTGGTTCCAACTTTGTGCAGCCGCAGAAAAGCAACTGCGGCCGCCTTGCTCCCGCGAGGGTTTAATGTCATGTGACATGGTGACGTTTTGCAGCGCCGGCGAAAGTCGGACACAATTTCTAACCAGCATGCATCACGATAATAATAATAATAATAATAATAATAATAATAATAATAATCATCCTTATTTGTAGAGCACTTTTCAAAAACAAGTTACAAAGTGCTTTAACAAGTGTAAAGAATAATACAAAAACCAAGATAAAAGCATGAAAACATTGAAAAGACTAAAATACAGATAAATATAAAATTAGTAAAATAGAATAAAATAAAAGGGATAAAATAAAATCAAATAAGATCGGGAAAGGCTCTCCTATAAAAGTATGTTTTAAGAAGGGACTTAAAAGAGTTCACTGACTCAGCCGACCTGATTTCCTCGGGCAGGCTGTTCCAGAGCCTCGGGGCCCTGACAGCAAACGCTCTGTCCTCTTTAGTTTTCAGTCGAGACTCTGGAACAGACAACAGACCTCTGCCCGAGGATCTCAAGGTACGTGCTGGTGCGTATGGGACTAAAAGGTCAGAAATATAACAAGGCGAGAGGCCACGAAGAGCTTTAAAAGTGATCAATAGAATTTTAAAGTCAATTCTAAAACATACTGGGAGCCAGTGTAATGAAGCTAAAATAGGAGTAATGTGGTCATATTTCTTTGTTCTGGTTAAAAGCCTGGCAGCTGAGTTCTGGACAGTCTGGAGTCGATCAATAGATTTTTGGGTTAAACAGGTGAAAAGGCTGTTGCAATAATCCAGGCGTGATGAGATGAAGGCGTGTAAAATGGTCTCGGTGTCCTTAAAAGTTAACATAGATCGAATTGTTGCTATATTTCTAAGTTGATAAAAACATGATTGAACAAGCTTTGTGGTGTGCTGCTCGAAATTTAAATTATTATCAAACCAAACACCAAGGTTCTTTGCCACAGGCTTAATGTGATTTACTAGGGAACCAGCAGATGGCAGTATTTGATTTGCCATCTGCTGAGACCCGATGACCAGGATTTCTGTTTTGTCTGAGTTCAGCTGGAGAAATTATTTGACATCCATTTTTTAACTTCACAAAGGCAGTTGTTAAGTAAACTCAGCATTCCAGGGTCTGTGGATCTGACGGACAAGTATATTTTGTGTGTCATCAGCATAAATATGAAAAGAAATGCCATGTTTATGGATAATATGTCCAAGGGGAAGCAGATACAAGGAAAACAAAATGGGTCCTAAGACCGACCCCTGAGGCACACCATATTTAACTGGACAGAATGAGGAGTTGTTTACAGACACACAAAACTTCCTATTTGACATGTAGGATGAAAACCATTCTAGGTTAAGTCAAACGCACCTACCGACGACAGCTTTTTGTCACGGGTGGCGCCCCCTGTTGTCCATGTTACGTTTGACATGAAGGAATATTTTTTATCGTTTTGTAAAAATCACATGTTGAAACTTGATATTAGGTTTAAAAGTAAAATGACTTAAACGTGTTTCTGGATTTCAGAACGTGTGCAGTCACTTGAATAAAACGTGCTCTGCTCTTGACCTCAGCTGGCCTGTCGATCACAGTATTGATCGTCAGTGTTGCTGATTCTGTTTCCTGTCAGGGTATCGGACGGTGGACGCGCTGCTGCAGCGGATGTTCGAGGCCGATCTCGACCCCGAAGACTTCGCTGAGAGCGACGATCCTGACGCTCAGAACAACGGGAACTTTGCAAACCCGACGTTCAGCTCTGCGTAGACGTTTATGTACAAATATATATGATTTCTACAGAGTTATAAATATACTCAGTATGTTTAAATCTGATGTTTATCCACCGTTATATTTTTGTATTTCTGTCCTGTAGCTGAAACACAAAGGGAATGTGTATTTTCACATAAAGAATATTTACACTGATGTGTTTCTGTTCATGTTTTATTGATCTCTGACCTGCACGTCTGTTTTTATAGAACAGAAGATTCACGGCCACCAGCCGGACATTAGGAACCAGTCCCATATGTTTTAGAATCTTTTTAAAAATCAAATAAACTGTGTTGTTAAATAAGGACAATTCTCAGCTTAAGTGTTTCAGTTTAAATTTTGGCTTATGTCTGACACGAGAAAAAGGGCTTCTGTTTACTGTGACTTAAGTCTTTTTTTTTATTTTATTAATATTCATTGAAATACTTCCCACATGTTTGGAGTCATGAGGTTTTCTTATCAAATTCAATTAAAAAATCAATCAAATTAAAGCAAAAACAAGATTTAAATGAAACTTAACCAGATGAAATGTAAGTAAATTAGAAGTCTGACTGAAAAATAATAGTAATTAAAGCGGCAGCAGCGATGAGCGGCCCGAACACCCGCGCAGCTGTTGCGTGCGTCATTTCCGCAAGGGAGTTAAGCACAGCCGTTGAATAGTAGGTGGCGTTCTCATCGTAATAGAAGCTTGGCGTGTAGATGTCTGTAGGGCAGGACTTGAAGTTAACACTGGTGATGTGTGGAACATATCTAACATGTGGTTGATGTTACTAGTTCAATTCAAAGTGGCTGATTATCAGTGTGTTTTAAGGTACAGCTCTCAAAAAAAACAGCTTCCTGTTTAACGGCGATAAATTACTCACCAAGGCTACAGCATTTAAAAAGAAGTGTCCTAATGTAACATCATTAAAGCGTTATGGCTGTCCTGCAGAACTGGATGTGGTCAACCTGCTATGTTAAGCATATATTGGTCTTAAGACCACTTTTTGATGGTCTTGGTCTCGTCTCGGACTCTACCGTGTTTGTACTCGGTCTTGTCTGGGTCTCGGACATTGAGGACTCGAGATTTTATTTCTTTGGGATTATGAATAAATTGCTTTTGCGTCTTCTGGTTTAATTGTTAACATCTATTGCTTCAAACACGGCCAATAACCCTCATTAAAAATGTGTTGTTACCGTTAAAGACGGTCACCGCTCCCGGCGATGCATACATTGATTTAAGCTCTTAGTGTTTGTATGTGGGTGTTTATATATAGCATATATTGGTCTCAAGACCACTTTTTGATGGTCTTGGTCTCCACTCGGTCTCGTCCTTCCTCGGTCTTGGTCTCGGTTTGGGCGGTCTTGACTACAACACCACCCTAAGGATAGAAAAAGTCTCCACACCCCTGTTAAAATGCCAGGTTCTTATGATGTAAAATAATGAGACAAAGATAAATCACGTCAGAACTTTTTCCACCTTTAATGTGACCTATAATGTGAACAATTCAATGGAAAAACAAACTGAAATCTTCGAGAGGGAAAAATAAAAAATAAAAACCTTACAGTAACCTGGTTGCATAAGTGTGCACACCCTCTTATAAATGGGCATGGGGCTGTGTTCAGAATTAACCAATCGCATTCAAACTCAGGTTAACTAGAAGTCATTACACACCTGCCATCATTTAAAGTGACTCTGATTAATCACAAATAAAGTTCAGCAGTTCTAGGAGGATTTTCCTGATGTTTTCTTAGTTGCATCTCCGAGCAAAAGCCACGGTCCGCAGAGAGCTTTCAAAGCATCAGAGAGATCTCATTGTTGAAAGACATAAGTCAGGAGACGGGTACAAAAGAATTTCCAAAGCATTAGATATAACCTGGAACACAGTGAAGACAATATGGCACAACTGTGACTTTACCAAGAACTGGACGTCCCTCCAAAATTGATGAAAAGACGAGAAGAAAACTTGTCAGGGAGGCTTCCAAGAGGCCTACAGCAACATTAAAGGACCTGCAGGAATTTCTGGCAAGTACTGGCTGTGTGGTACATGTGACAACTATCTCCCGTATTCCTCATATGGATGGGCTATGGGTTAGGGGGGCAAGACAGAAGTCTTTTCTTACAAAGAAAAACATCCAAGCACCGCTGAAGTTTGCAGAAGTCCCCCAAAAGCATGTGGGAAAATGTGTTATGGTCTGATGAAACCAAGGTAGAACTTTTTGGCCATAATTCCAAAAGGTATGTTTGGCGCAAAAACAACACTGCACATCACCCGAGGAACCGCAAACCCACAGTGAAGCATGGTGGTGGCTGCATCACGCTTTGGGGCTGTTTTCTTCAGCTGGAACCGGGGCCTTCGTCAGGGTGGAGGGAATTATGAACAGTTCCAAATACCAGGCAATTTTGGCAAAAAACCTTCAGGCATCTGTTAGAAAGATGAAGATGAAGAGGAAGTTCACCTTTCAGCACGACAACTGCCCAAAGCACACATCCAAATCCACAAAAGCACGGCTTCACCAGAAGAAGATTAATGTTCTGGAACGTCCCAGCCAGAGCCCAGACCTGAATCCGATTGAACATCTGAAGAGGGCTGTGCACAGGCCATGTCCTCGCAATATGACAGATGTGGAGCGCTTTTGCAAAGAAGAGTGGGCAAATGTGGCCACGTCACGATGTGCCGTGCTGATAGACTCCTACCCAAAAGACTGACTGCTGTAATAAAATCAAAAGGTGCTTCAACAAAGTGTAAGGGTGTGCACACTTACGCAACCAGGTTATTTGAGGGTTGTAATTTAAAATTTTTCCCCCTCAGAGATTTCAATTTGTTTTTCAATATAATTGTTCACATTATAGGTCACATTAAAGGTGGAAAAAGTTCTGACATGATTTGTCTTTGTCTCATTATTTAACATCATAAGAACCTGCCATTTTAACAGGGGTGTGGAGACTTTTTCTATCCACTGTATGTGAGGTACCAAAACGGATAAAGTTTGAAACATGTCCTTTCCAAATGCCAGTAGTTGGTGCCATCACTAGGACGGGATATCGACATGTAAGTCTCTCAGGGGCTGACATGTGATTTTAGGACAGATCTGACCATCTCTAGTCTGTTTACATGCTACTTCCTTTTCATGGCGAATCATCAGATTTGACCAGGTCTCTGTAACCATGTGGTCCAGACCGGCTCCTCAGCAGCAGAACTAAGTCCAGGCTGGACCAGCAGGGCTCCTCTCCTGGTTCAGGAGCTCGGGGTGATGTGAGAAGTGAGTACATTTACACAAGTGCAGTACTAAGTAGTATTTCCTTTACTTTATCAGATAGCCAGAGATACTAGTTCCTTTACCTTTAAAAAGTACATGTTAAAATAAAATACACAAATACTTGTGTACTTTTACTGCTGATACTCTTACTACATGAAGCTGAGAATACTTGTGTACTTTTACTGCTGATACTTTAACGACATGAAGCTGAGAATACTTGTGTACTTTTACTGCTGATACTTTAACTACATGACGCTGAGAATACTTGTGTACTTTTACTGCTGATACTCTTACTACATGAAGCTGAGAGTACTTGTGTACTTTTACTGCTGATACTTTAACTACATGAAGCTGAGAGTACTTGTGTACTTTTACTGCTGATACTTTAACGACATGAAGCTGAGAATACTTGTGTACTTTTACTGCTGATACTTTAACTACATGAAGCTGAGAATACTTGTGTACTTTTACTGCTGATACTTTAACTACATGAAGCTGAGAATACTTGTGTACTTTTACTGCTGATACTTTAACTACATGAAGCTGAGAATACTTGTGTACTTTTACGGCTGATACTTTAACGACATGAAGCTGAGAATACTTGTGTACTTTTACTGCTGATACTTTAACTACATGAAGCTGAGAATACTTGTGTACTTTTACTGCTGATACTCTTACTACATGAAGCTGAGAATACTTGTGTACTTTTACTGCTGATACTTTAACGACATGAAGCTGAGAGTACTTGTGTACTTTTACTACTGATACTTTAACGACATGAAGCTGAGAGTACTTGTGTACTTTTACTACTGATACTTTAACGACATGAAGCTGAGAGTACTTGTGTACTTTTACTACTGATACTTTAACGACATGAAGCTGAGAGTACTTGTGTACTTTTACTGCTGATACTTTAACTACATGAAGCTGAGAATACTTGTGTACTTTTACTGCTGATACTTTAACTACATGAAGCTGAGAATACTTGTGTACTTTTACTGCTGATACTTTAACTACATGAAGCTGAGAATACTTGTGTACTTTTACTGCTGATACTTTAACGACATGAAGCTGAGAGTACTTGTGTACTTTTACTGCTGATACTTTAACTACATGAAGCTGAGAGTACTTGTGTACTTTTACTGCTGATAATACCCGGGTCGTGTATTGGTCCTCCGGGTCTGCAGGGGCCGCTGTGCAGCTGCAGCTTTAACACGCAGCCGCAGATGAAGAGCGCGTGTGCGCGTGTGCGTGTGGTGCTGATGCTGGAGGGATGGAGCGGAGGCGGAGGATGCTGCTCGGCTCCGGACCCAGAACAACACCCAGGTAAGAAAACAACCAGCACACATCAGAACCACGGAACCGAACCGAGCTCGAGGCGAACATGAGACAGGGACCCGAGGGACCCGAAGCGACCCGAAGCGACCCGAAGCTCTGTGTGTGTGTGTGTGTGTGTGTGTGTGTGTGTGTGTGTGTGTGTGTGTGTGTGTGTGAGGCCGCAGGCAGGATATCGGATCAGCTGACTCTCCTCAGAAAACACGATCCATTTATTTTGTGTTTCATGGAAGATAAAAACCTCCCGCTGCTCCGGAACCCCGGGTCACGTGTCCCGGGGGCGGCGGTAGAACAGCAGCAGAACCAGAGAACAGGCCCGACCGTGAAGAGGGCGGTGAGGCGTTCAGGTGCCGGTGAGAGGGTGGGACTGAACTGAACTGCTAATGGACACAGAGTTCCTGTCAAGACGAAAACGATGAGTGCACCTCTCTGCGTCCGGTCTGTATTTTCAAAATAAAAACAACACTCCACAATAATATATAGAATTGAATATATAATTTAAAAAAAACTATTAAAACATCAAGGTGTCATAAAAACACACTTTGTTTACAGCGTGAGTTTGTTTTTAAATTTACTGAAATAAATAAAACCAGAGGCGATTTAAGAGACCTGATAGAATCACATGTCGGGAAACATTCAGCCAATCGTGTGGCTCCTCTGACGTCAGTTTCAGATGTTGAGGTGGCGGCGAGGAGCGACCAGATCAGATGAGCTACATGTCGGCTAAAAAGAATGCGATCTGCAGTACTTACAGAATGTGTTAGAAAATACTGTATGCATAACCTCAGTTAGCTTAGCATCTGTGCGAGGTGGCGTGAGGTCACGGCGTCCCGTCCCCGGCGCTCTGCATAGAGCCAGTGTGGT
Source organism: Micropterus salmoides (assembly GCF_014851395.1). Lineage (NCBI taxonomy): Eukaryota > Metazoa > Chordata > Actinopteri > Centrarchiformes > Centrarchidae > Micropterus > Micropterus salmoides. Next base: position 34,557,936 of record NW_024040263.1, on the reverse strand, counting down.
GAAAGCTTGTGCACGTGCAGTAGAAGTACAAGCTGCGGGGAGAAACACTTTTTAAACCTTATTTTGGGGCAAAGTCATCAAACTGTTTCAGGTTTTTTGTCCCGGAGACCAGACAAAGAGCAGGTCTGGCTCTCTGCCCGTTCATTTAGAGACCTGATCCTGGTAGTCCCAGATACCCTCCCAGAGGGAGCGCCGGGGCCTGCGTGTATAAGTACTATAAGTACTAACAGTCCTCACCTGTTTCCTGCAGAGGAAGCAGCTTCACTGTTTTACAGCATCGGCGTCAGTTTTCACTCCATCGATCATTGGTAGTATCGATGGTAGTATTATTACTACAATGTCAAAGTTTTACTCAAGTAAAGGTATTATCAGGAAAATGTACTGAAAGTATCAAAAGTAAAAGTACTAGTAGTCACGTGCGTTCGTTTAGAGTTGGAGACAGCATTGTATGTAGTATATGTAGTAAAAGTATCAGTAAAAGTACACAAGTATTCTCAGCTTCATGTAGTTAAAGTATCAGCAGTAAAAGTACACAAGTACTCTCAGCTTCATGTAGTTAAAGTATCAGTAGTAAAAGTACACAAGTATTCTCAGCTTCATGTTGTTAAAGCATCAGCAGTAAAAGTACACAAGTACTCTCAGCTTCATGTCGTTAAAGTATCAGTAGTAAAAGTACACAAGTATTCTCAGCTTCATGTCGTTAAAGTATCAGCAGTAAAAGTACACAAGTATTCTCAGCGTCATGTAGTTAAAGTGTCAGCAGTAAAAGTACACAAGTATTCTCAGCTTCATGTAGTTAAAGTATCAGCAGTAAAAGTACACAAGTATTCTCAGCGTCATGTAGTTAAAGTATCAGCAGTAAAAGTACACAAGTATTCTCAGCTTCATGTAGTTAAAGTATCAGCAGTAAAAGTACACAAGTATTCTCAGCTTCATGTAGTTAAAGTGTCAGCAGTAAAAGTACACAAGTATTCTCAGCTTCATGTAGTTAAAGTATCAGCAGTAAAAGTACACAAGTATTCTCAGCGTCATGTAGTTAAAGTATCAGCAGTAAAAGTACACAAGTATTCTCAGCTTCATGTAGTTAAAGTATCAGCAGTAAAAGTACACAAGTATTCTCAGCTTCATGTAGTTAAAGTATCAGCAGTAAAAGTACACAAGTATTCTCAGCGTCATGTAGTTAAAGTATCAGCAGTAAAAGTACACAAGTATTCTCAGCTTCATGTAGTTAAAGTATCAGCAGTAAAAGTACACAAGTATTCTCAGCTTCATGTAGTTAAAGTATCAGCAGTAAAAGTACACAAGTACTCTCAGCTTGATGTATTTAGTGGCTTCAAATAAAAACACTCAAGTAAAGTGTATATAGTACTGCCAAATTGTACACTTAAGTAAATGTACTTCGCAGTACTGCAGCCTGCAGGATTATTAATGTCTGCTCAGTTAGGTGTTCATTATCCCCTGAAGAGGAAGTGATGTCACAGCTCTGAAGCGGGTGATCAATAAGTGATCGGGAAGTATGAGCAGTCTTTTATTGTGAAAGTCTGAAACAGCTGCGTGGAGATATATAAATATATTCATGTTAAAACGATGAGTAAACTGCAGCTGCTTCAGTCTCCCTGCTCCATCAGAGGACCAGACCTTCACCAGGTTGTTGGAAGCTGAGAAAATAAAGAAGAGGAAGAAGTATTAACGCAGTATTAATGTAAAGTAAAAAGTACACATGCATGTCTTCTGAAAACTCGGCACTCTTGTGGACGAGAAAGATTTTACAAAAATTCTCAAAAAATATTCATATCAAGCCCCGAAAACTGAAACGGAGCGATATGAGGATGGATTTGTCGGGTTCGTAGGAGCCGAATCAGCAGCTATACAATTCATCTGTCAGATATTATCAATGTGAATATTTATATATCGCTAAAACAGGAAATCACATTTTTATTCGGATCTCCTAGAAGACAAAAACTCTTTGTCTGTAAATACAAAGAAATACTTTTACTTTGAAATGACTGGTTAGGCTGTAAAACCCTTTGACTTCCGGTGTTTTTTAACTCAGCAGCTGGTGGATTTATTGTTTAAAATAAACATTATATACATTTAAACAATATTAAAATATTGATTAAATTAACAAAGTAAAAGAAACCAAACTTCCGGTTGTTCTTTGTTCACGGAGGCGTTTTATTGTGAAAGTCACAGCCGGATGTTGTGCTGCGTGATGCGGTTGACGCGGGTGGATGCGGAGCTGCAGTGCGGACAAACAGGCTGGAGCCGGAGAACCCGACACCCACAGACCGCCTCAGAGAGACGGCCCGGGTCAGCCTCAGCCGGGCTTCTGGATTTGGGTTTGTGCCGGGATTGAGTCCCAGACCCGGTCCATCAGGAGGAGGACCGGTCCGCATCCTCCCACCCTCCTCCTCCTCCTCCTCCTCCTCCTCCCCAGCTGCAGCGGACCCGGACAGGCTTTAACGAGCGCTCCTGGACTCAGAGGGGGGGGGTAACATCTATTATTTCGTTTCCTTCTGGACCCGGTGCGTCCCGGTCCTGCAGCGGGTCTGCTCTGCTGAGGACGGACCCGGTCTGGTTTGATATCGGGGACTGTTAGAGGAGAATTAAATGGTGGTGTAGTCCTGCGGGAGTCTGAGGCCCAAACCCCGGCCCCCCTTTACAGGAACGGTGGGTTTTCTGGACCAGGACGTTTTGTGCCGAAATAAAATCCCAGATGAAGATTCCCAAAAGGCGGAAAAGGAGCGGACGGTGCGCCAGGTAGGCCTGATCCGGACCAGCTCTGGTCCGGACTACAGAGATCAGTGGGTGTGTGTGAGTCCCGCAGTGATGCGTGAACGGAAGTGAATTTATTATTGATCCGTATCAGGGATGTTTGATCAAAACGTGGCCTGGTGGGCATGTAGACCAGGACCGAGGGGGTCACGGGACCGATCTTTGATCCATAACCCGGGTCAGATTTATTGATTGGGATGTGATGGTGCGCATGCGCACAGCGGACCCATGACTGTGCACTGCAGAGAGGAAAAGATTCAATATGGGGGGGGGGGGGGGGGGGGGTTATTTATATTTTATTATTTTAAATATCAAGAAAACAACAAAACATTTTTTATGTTTAAAGCTGATTTAACTTTAATTTAATGGTGTGTTCTTTATTGTTTCTGAGCAGCCAGAGTTTGTTGTTGTAAATTTAAGATTGCCTTTTCTTTTTTATTACCAGATCAATTATTATTTATATTATATATATTTGTTATTTTTACATACACAGCAGAGTCACATGACACAGCTCATAAATAATTTACACAGTGTGGAAACCATCAACAATAACAATCCTTTTCTAGAAACTTGAATTTTATTTGGTGTGATTTTGTGAATCTGAGCCGTCAGTGTTTGTTGTTTTTTTAATTTATTACGTTCAGATTTTTCTTGACACAAACACAGAAGAAATAAAGTAATTTAGAATAAAGTACATAAAGATAATCACATTCAAATTACAGTGTTTAATAATCTTACTTTACATATTTAAATATTTAACTTTCTGGTATTTTTATGTAACGCATCACAACATCTGGACCCTGACGGGAGGACGTCGCGCTGATACGGCGTTAAACTGCGAGCTGCTCGTCCCGTTAGCGACAGAGCTAGGCGGCTGTAGGTCAGAGAGGTCGTTTCAGTAACTCTGTGATTTTCTTAAAAGGTCACATTCTGCCCATTTTCTAATTCAGTGAATTTGCATTTTTATGTGCCTTTTGTAAAGAATTGTTAGCGTACGGTAAAACACAAACGTTACCATTTGATGCACTGTACCAGATTATAGCTTCAAGCTAATTCACATCTGCAGTCCTGTTGGCAGGTCGGGGTTAATAACAATACAGTAATTAATACATTTGCTAAGTCTAGTTCATTAGAACGCCACCGAGATCACGACATCGCCAAACAGCATCCCAGTCATATCGTGACGTCCACCAAGACAATCGCAACACGACCACATCGCTGTGCCCCGGCACAAAGCAACAGCGCACAAAGTTACATAAACACACATGTTTTTATAATACTTCCATAGTTTCTCTGTAGTTTTAATTTACGGACGGAAAAACTTGTGCTGCAGAACTGTGCTGTTTGCTAACAGTTTGGATTTGCGGGATTTTTGCGTTAATGGACAGATATCGTGATGTATCATTTTAGGATTGTCTAGCGATATATCGATTATCGCAGAATTGCTGTATCGTGATATTATCGGTGTCGAGAGCCGAGTATCGTATCGTGAGGTACCCTGCGATTCCCACCGCTAGTCAACTGTGAGTGGTTTTATTTGATACATGTTACGTAAGTAAAGTTCCTTAACGTACGTAAGTAAAGTCACGTAAGGAAACCAAACCGTGATGTTTTTCTAGACCTAACTTAACTAAAGTACTTTTGGTGCCTAAACCTGACCGAACCATTTAAGAATGTGAACAACATTCACAATTTAAACCAGTCGTTTTGTTTTAACGACGTGGCTATGCATCCATAAATTACGCCGAAGGATGTTTAAAAGCGACGCCAAGGGTTGTGACGAGTTGGGAATGTTTGGTTATTAATCCGTAACACATTTATCTTTCATAACATTTTAATATAATTTTAATTTAATATTTAACTAGCTTAGTTTGAGGGCGAGCCACGCTAGCCGCTAGGCGAGCGTTACGCCGCGTGTTACATAGTGACGCAGAGAAGTTACGGAAGTAAAGGCTGGACTACAACGCAGCTGTGTTCAGTTCAGGAGCAGAGTTTTCTGTGGGAGACGGGAACTCCCTTTGGGCTTTTTTTAACTTTGCAAACCTGTTACATGCACAAAAAAAACATATACCACAATAAAACAAAATGGAAAAAGCAGAATATGACCTCTTTAACACAATGGATAATCCAGAGAACACGTCAGGGGCAGGTAACGGTTTGAGAACACAGAAAACAAAAAGAAGCTCCGAGGAATATTCTGTTTGGCTAGTGTTAACATGTTCCCCGCTGGCTAGCGTGCTAGCGGTTAGCTCGACTGTAACAGTAGTTAGCCTTTGACGAGACGAAGCAGCAAACGTTGACTCCTTCTGTCTTGGCAGTGTTCAGTGATATGTAGCGTTTCTTATTTTTCTATCTTGGCAAACCTGAACCAGACTAAAGGTTTAAACTTTATATGATTATTACACATGACAAACAGTGTGACGTGTGTCCCGAGGGTGGCGCTACAGGAAACGGGGTCACCAAAGCGCCTTTAGCCTTCAGCGTGACCTCGCAGTGTCTCTGTGAACGTGGCTTCAGGTGAACCAGGTGGATGAATCCAGGTGCGTTGGAGACACCAGGATCTGAAGCTGCTGTTCTCGGTGTATGAAGGCCCGCCCTTCCATGCTCCGCCCCCCTCTGTGATGTCACTGTTTGAGCGTGTGTGTGCAGGTCGGACCGGTCGCCGTCCTCCTCTTCCTCGCTGTCTTGGTTAACTGTGCCCTCTGTTTTGGCTTGTAGGCTAACACAGGAACAGGAAGGGCTTTGTCCCGCTCAGGATTTGTTGTAAGCCGTCAGGTTTTCCGGGAGCTCAGAACTATGGTGAGCTCTGACTGACTTCATCGGGTCAAAAGTGGAATGATGCAAATCTGGCTTCTGGCAGAGCACCCTTCCTCCCCCCCTTCTCCTCTCCCCCACCCCCGTAAGAGTTTGTAGGCAAAGAAGAAGAAGAAGAAGGGCAGACTGAGGTTTGAAGGTAGAACGTGTCTGTCAGGATGTTTCTCTCTGATCTGCTGCTGAGACGCTGCTGGACCACAGAGTTCCTCTCTTCTACACTCCACTGTTCATTCTCAACATCTCTATATAATAATAATAATACCGTCCTATAGGTCAGGGGTCAGGGGTCAACCATGGGCCAATAATTTAAGATTATTTATTTCTAGCATTGTGTCTATAATCCCTGTTTGTATTCATCCTGAACATGTGTTTATATATAGTATACTACATATTGTACTATATAAGTAGTATACTCTACTTACCTATGCTTTGCTATACTACAGTGCAAAAATACAATAATATAAAACACCATATATATATACTGTACTTCTATCTATATAAAACTATACCGTCTCGTACATTGGTTTTGATAATAATATACAAACATATATACATTGCTATACTACTGTACGTACAAATACTATACTGTACTTTAATATACTGATATATTACTTAAACTGATAATAAAATAGTATTCATATAAACCTATTTTTCTGTAGTGCAAATACTATATACAAACTTTTATTATGCTATGCTACATGTACAAATACCATACTACACTATGTTATACTGTACTACACTGTGCTGTATATATCATATTATACATTTTTTAAGTCATTAGTCTCTTTTGTTGCCAGCGGTTTAGACATTAACGGCTGTGTGATGTGTTATTTTGAGGGCACAGCAGATTTACACTGTTATACCAGCTGAACACTGGAGCAAAGAGTCATTTCTTCAGTGTTGAAACATGAAAAGATAGAATCAGATATTTACAAAGATGTGAGGGGTGTGCTCACTTTTGTGAGATACTGTATATTTAGAATATTAGAATATTAAACATTAAACTGTCCTCTATGCTAACTGTAGAGCTCAACAGTGGCCGAACACTTTTTATACGGCTCCAGTTCCAAGTAAATCCCCCAACTATTTAATCCATTGACTTTTCTTATATAAAGAGTTTTAAGCCTTGAAACGATCCAACCTGCTACTAAATTAATCCTGACCATAAAAAATCTGAATAGGAGCAAAAAGGTACAGACTGTACAAAATAATTATTTAAATGAGTGAAGGGACTACTCATCCCATAAACCGTTGCGAGTGATACCTTTTCCACGGACTTCCAACCAAACGATAGTTTAGCTTCTTCTTGAACTGAATCCTTCTCATTGTTGATGAATTGTAGTTTGCGTCGTCGTCGACACGTCGAGCTTTGTCCCTGCCTGCAGTCAAAGCTCGGGTGTCCAGCAGCGTCGGATCTACCGGGTTCCCCGGGAGTGTGATGGCTCAGATATACCATAAAACTTCAATTAAAAGCCTATTTCCACTTAGAAACCTGAACCTTTTACTGGCCAGGTGTGACTTCACGTAGAGAAATAAAAGCACCTGCCTGAGCTGCTTAGATCATACCTCTGTTGAGCTCTCTACTGCACTAAATAACAATATATAATACTATTGTATTAGTATATTATAGCAGATCTGATTGGCCGGTTACTCTCTAGGCTGTTGCGGTGTATTCAGGGGAACTCTGTGGTCCCGCCCTCCGCAGTGATTGGCGGCTCAGCAGCGTGTTGAGGCCTGCAGCAGGTTTCACTACATCTCCAGTGTTACAGTGACTCCCAGCTGCTGGTCAGCTGATGATGATGATTGTGCTGCTGTGTAACAGAGCTGTATCACTGCAGGTGCAGAGAAGCCTCCTCCCCAGTCCGTCCAGTCCTCTGTCAGAGCTGGTCTGACTGGAAGCCCAGCGGACGCTCTTCATTATACCTGCAGTCCGCCTGAGCTCTGCATGCACTGATGACGGCCCGTGGCCTTGCATGCAGAACAGCATGGTTTGAGGACTGACATGCATCACTTTAAAATTACGCCACGGATCCGCTGGAGCCTGATAACCATTCATGGCAGATATGTTGTATCAGAGTCCAGGTCCGCGTTAAGGTGACCGGTGGTTACAGAAGGATGTACTTTCAGGCACCGGCCTGCTGAACAGGGCCACTACTGATCCATACTCACTGTTCAGGAGTTGATCGTTGTCTAGTTCAGGCTAATCGGCTCCACCAGGTTTTCAGTACTTACTTGGAATTAGAACCCAGTTTCAGCCAGTCCCCACCTGTTAGCAGGAGCGTCCACGTTTCAGCCTTCGCTGCGGCCAAAAAAATCAGAAACACCCTTTTCATATAAAATATTAAAGTGTAGTGTAACCTCTTTGAGCTCAGGTCAAATAGTCTCAAACACAGACCTCAACAAGTCAACGTTTTCCAAACATGTAGAGGTCTGTGGGACTTCTTTCCCCTGAAGTCGTCCTCTCAGGCAGAGATCACTCCAGGGCCGATCGGTTCCCAACAAGCTCCTCCAAATCAAATCTCATGGTGTACCCGTTTTGTTTGGTTTGATTGAACCGCACTAGAGTTGGTTTTCCCGCCTGGATGTGGATCATTTGCGCAGGTGTGAATACAGCAGTCGCACTCAGGTGCAAACCAAATCACCGTACCGAGACCCAGCTAAGAGATGGTCTCTGTATGGTTCGTTATATGATATAGTTCAATTTGCTTTCTACTTTTCCCCGCTGCACAATTTCTGTCCAATGAATAGATGACTTGAGCACACGTGGTTTTGTATACAAATTCCGGTTCACTTGCAAAAAGGGCAAAAATCAACATTGTATTTGGTCCTGACCAAAGCAAGTGAACTAGCGGACTGTTCTGGTTTGAATGCGCTCTCAGAAATCCGTTTCTAACCTTCGACCCAGACTCCATCAAACCTTTTCATTTTATGGAGCTTGTTGGGAAGGAGTGCACACTACCTGCCAGGCCATATTCAGGGCAAAAACAAAAAAACGAACAACTTGGTGGCTAGCTTCTTTGACGAAACAAATACCTAAATACGTGTTATTTATCACTGCGCTCCAAAATGAATCTGGCTGCTGTTTGCTGTCGCTGCTGATAAAACACCAAAACAAGTCTTTTCTCTCTGAAGATGAACCTCTGTCTCTAAGAAATGACAGACTTGTAAGATAAAGCCTTGCTGAACTTTTGGACTGCAGACATTTGACACCAGCTTTCATTAATTCACAGTTTTTGATAAAGTATTGAGGTTCAACCATTTTCAGAATCAGTTGCCTTGATTAATTTGAAATCCTCGTCATGCTTTCTCTCTGAGAGTCAGATGTTCAGCTTGATGCCACTCTCATGTCTTAACACTAAATATGAAGCAACAGCCAAACAGCTGGTTAGCTTAGCTTAGCATTAAACACTGACTGCTAACTGAAACTGAACTCCGTAAAATGATGAATTTTTGTTTTTTTGTTTGCAGATGAAACAAATGAGACACAACATGTTAATCAGGGAGCTTTAGACAGAGCCAGGCTAGCTGTTTCCACCCGTTTCCTGTCTTTAATGCTAAGCTAAGCTAACTGGCTGCTGGCTTTAGCTTCATGTTTAGTGTACAGACATGAGAGTGGCATCGAGCTGAACATCTGACTCTCAGAGGGAAAGAGAAGAAGAGGACTTCACTGAGTGTCAGATGGTTCCTTTAACGTGCAGTAAAATAAGGTTAAAGACTGTTCTGGTTCTGTCTGAGTCCCTTCAGAGCTCGTAGATCGTGTAGCTGAGCCGTGCTGATGGTTGTTAGTTCAGATGTGCTGATGTCTGATGGTTCGGTGGAGTCGGTGGCCGCCGGGCCGTCGCAGCATCGTGCCTGCAGCTGCAGTCAGGATGAGCGCAGAGCGTCCAGCTGCTTCCTCTGCACACATGATATTTGCTGCAGTTACTGCAAATACCATCACACCCCCTAACCCAAACCCCCCCCACCCCACCGGCCTGTAGCCTGATCCAGCTGAAGAATGGCTTCTAATGGCAGCCAGCCATCTCTAATGCCTGTTGTTATACTGGACTGCTCAGAGGTGTGGTTAGACTGGGAGCCTCCCAGTAACAAGGTGCTGGTTTTAATCCACTGACTGTTCTGCCTCCCCCCCCTTCTGTTTTCTCCCCTCCCACTCCCCCCTGTCCTCACAGATAAATGGCTCTTTTAAGCTGGGAGCTGCTCGTGTTCTGTCTGGCTGGCAGATGCAGTGCCTAGTCCCCGGCCTCCAGGACAACGCCAACATGAACGGGACGTCCGAGCAGGCCGACATCCTGCCGCCAAACTGCATGGTCAAAGACCGCTGGAAAGTGGTGAGTCGGGAAGATCAGCTTCTGCTGAAATTCATCTGTTTTATTTCAGATTTTACTGTTTGAAATTTCATTGTGCTATTTTTTAAGAAATTGTATTGTTTCTGTATTTTAATTTATAATTTTAATTTATTTCGTAAAAGCCATCAAACAAATGACATAAAATTATAATAATCATCTTTATTGATCACATTCAATTATGCACATAACCCATCCTAATTGGGAGCAGGGGGCGGCCGCTGTGCAGCAGTCAGAGGATGAACTGGCACCTCTCCAGCTACCAGTGCACTCTCAATAAAGGACAAAAGAGAAAATGTACTGGGAGAGGAACAATCCTCATTCCATCTACCTAAATAATATATTTTTATATTCACAAGGTTAAAGGTCTGTGGACCTGACGTGAGTCCAGCCAGGCTGCAGATCAGGAATCCATCACAGTCGAAACTCTTTCTCATCTCTAAATCCCATAAAAATTATAAGACTCTGCAGCAGACAGTCGCTGCTCTCAGCTCCACCACCTGAACTGAACACACCTTTGACTAGATACGTGTAAAGAACATGTGACTAAAACAGATTATATATTATATATAAACCGGCGCTGTGGTGCTTTGGTTTCTGAAAAAATAAGTTACATAATGCAGCTCCTGTCTCAGCCAATCAGATCGCAGCATTGAGCCTGCAGGCTGTTTGCACACTTCACTGATCAATTTACTGTCCACTGAAACGCCGAGATTCAACACACTCACACTATATTATATATATATAATATATGCTGTATACACAATAAACTGAAAAGGGGAAGTTCTCTAAATAAATGATTTCTGTATTTTCTAATCAATTAATTACTGCTTAAAAAACAGATCTTCTTCTCTCTTACTTTGTGGTTTCACTTGTGCATCTGGAAAAAGTTGCATTTAAAAGACAATAAAAACTAAAGTTAAAGCAAATATAATAAGCTTGTTCCTCAGGTGGAGAGCATAGAAACCAAAAGCTGCTTCATATGCTGCTGCAGATGACCTGAGGGCTCTGTTTGCTTCACACCCAGCTGGTAACTCAGAGACTTATTCAGGCCTGAGACCATTCAGTGTGATTTTAAAATCTTCCCTTTGACTCACAGGAAGCCAGTGATGTGATTTAAGGACCGGTGTAATGTGGTCCTCTCAGAGGATTGATTTCTTACTACTAAGACCTGTGGAGAACTTGCCTGCTGGGAAGAAACATGTTCGTCTATCCTTTAATTCTGTTTTGTCTTTATGCAGCTGATGAAATTTAAGTCCATATCTTCACCAAGAGTTCTGGCTTTTAGTGTCGTGGATTTGAGGTGAACACCGACTGTAATCTTTCTTCTTCATGGAAAGTTCTGGCACATCCACTCTTTTAAAACGCACTTACTCAGCAAACGTAAAGGACCGCAGTCATGTGGTTGACACTGTGACACTGTTCTGTAGAGTTGGGTGTCGTCTGCATAAGATGTCCCATAATCTGAGGAAGGGGCCTGTAAATGGAACCTGGAGGAACTCCACGTGTGATTTTTGTTGGCTCAGATTCATGATTACCAGGTGACAGAAAGCCGTCCCTATCTTGTCGCTATAATTTGAACCAGTTTAGCATAGTGTCAGAAAGTAGTAGTAGCCTCTGGAGCAGCATCTTATGGTCAGGAGTGTCGAATGCAGCTTTGAGATCCAGAAATACCAAATCCGACATTTATGTCACTGCTCAGATGAATGGTTTAAAACTTTGACAGTGCCGTGGTGTGTTCGAAGTCCAGTCTGAAAGGCATCAAAAGAAGTGTTTTGCACCAGAAAAATGTAAAGTTGCTGAAAAACAACCTTTTTCAATGATCTTTCCTAAAAAAGGTACGTTTTGATATGGGCCTGTGGTTATATAGTACTGAGGCTAAAAGAGGTTACTTATTTATGGTATTTATTTTATTTTATTAGGGACCGATGTTTATTTTGTTGAGAAAAAATGACTGAAAAAAAGCTTTTACTTAATTTTTCTCGTGCATTTTTTTGACAAAGGTTTTATCTTAATGGTTTTCAATGTTCTGCCTCAGATTTGTGAAGTGATCCACAGATTGTAATCAAGTGTTTGTTCTGACCACAAAGAAGAGTTTAAATCACAATTAACTATCTGGGTTCTTCAACTTTCACTCATCAGCCTTTAAACTTGGAAGAAATAACGATTTTTTGACTTATCGTGATAATTATCGATATCGAAAGATACCAAACCTTTTATTGCAATTAGGTTTTTTTCCTAAATCGTTCAGCCCTAGTTAACGGTCATGTGTGTCGTTATGGGAAGCCTGGACAAACTCGTTAACGAGTCTTATACAGAGGCTCAGGTGAGTCAAACTTTTTCACCCAAGTCATTGAGTTGGCGGACAGGAGGAACTGATGATGTGGGGTGGGGTCAGTCTATCAACAGTGATCCATTGTGTGTGTCCATTATTAAATGTTTCTTATTTTTATTAATAATCTCAGAGAAAAAGAGTGGAGAGAGGGAAGCATAGGAAGATACAGGGACGAACTATTTGAAGGAAACTGGCTGCTGAAACCAGAAGAGATTTTATTCCTGTGTTTGGTTGATGTTGGAGAGATGAACTGATCCAGAGTCTGTCCTGCCTCCTGTGTCCCAGCTGAAGAAGATCGGTGGAGGCGGGTTCGGGGAGATCTACGAGGCCTTGGACCTGCTGACGCGGGAGAACGTGGCGCTGAAGGTGGAGTCGGCCCAGCAGCCCAAGCAGGTGCTGAAGATGGAGGTGGCGGTGCTGAAGAAGCTGCAGGGTGAGACGCCATCAACACACATTTAAACCATTTCAGGCGATTAGATCCGAGCGTTAGTTTGATGTTTGGTGGGAAATGTGTTTTATTTTTTATTTTATTCAGTAAAAAGGGAACAGAGCTGGTGGGGCTAAAGGGTAAGTAAGAGATAAATTGTGGGGTTTTAAATAGAGCCCGACTGATTTTGATTTTTTAAAGATTTTAAAATCTTAACATAAACAGCGATTATCCCTGATGTCTGTTTTGTGTACAGGGCTCTTCGCTAACCTTTTCCCCCCAAGGAGCACACTGAAAAATCTTCAAGTAACACACAGTTTAACAAACTATTTACTATACACATATTTATACTACGTGTGTGCTCCTTCTCTTTGTGTTCAGCTATGGTGTGAAAAATATGGAAGTGAAGACCCTTGGATAGGTAAACTCGGCATTGGCCTTAAAAATCTGTCGAAGCTTTTATAATGACATTAGATAAAAAGTTAAATCTTTTTTATTTATTTAACCGGGACAATGCACAGTATATGTACTGTACCAGATTTAGCTAAAAGCTAATTCCCATCTGCAGTCCCTGCGCAGGTGCCAATAGCGTGCAAAATACAACAATAACAAAAATAATAATAATAATAATCCCAAAACCAAACTTTACATTTCATAAATATATAGATAAATGCCAACCAATTCGAATAATAAGCCAAATCTAACAAACTAAAAACCATTCATGCAGAATGAGTTCAACATTTGTAGCACGTCACTCTGTTTTTATGTCCCGCCCCATGCAGGCTGTGATTCATCAGTTGAGGAAAAGTGAAACTGACGAGCGTGTCGATTTTATTAAATGTTTCAACAAAAAGCATCTGGTAGAGCTAATAAAGCCAGCTAGCCAAACCCACAACCTCCTTATCTTCTACCTACGGTCTGCTGTCTCGCCGCTCCAGCTGCTGACATCAAGCGGCCACCGAGCGACGCGCCCACTGGGATAACTGGGTGCTCTGGTGACACCAGCTTTGTGACGGTACCTGGTGTAGTTATGAGACCTCACCAAGTAAACACGACATAACGCAGTTTTAAAAAATGTTTTTTTCATAGCTATAAATAGTACTTTTAACTAAAGGCTGATTTCTGTGTTTTGTGGTGGATTCGTGGCGTTCATCATCAACACGTGTTGCAGAGCGCCCTCTGTTGGACTAACTATGCAACAACACTCATAACGTGATTAAACAACGTGATTTTTAGACGTTTAGGGCTCCGCGCTCAAGTTAGCAACGCTTAGCAACAATGAATATGCAACGTTTGGTTAGACTTTCAAAATAAAACGCCAGCGTTTTGAAACATCGCCATTTTGAAAGGGCATGTTATTAAAGTTGTGAAACGTTGCAGTTTGGTTGTGTTTAGGCACAAAAACTACTTGGTTAAGGTTCGGAAAAGATCATGGTTTGGGTTAAAATAACTTCGTACGTCAGTTAACACGTAAGTGAACTTGCGTAACTTACGCAATTTACGTAACTCGCGTAATTTCAATAAAAATATTTGATGTTGACTTTTTGTTTCACCGGGGATACGAACCAACGCTACAGGGCTTCCCCCCTTGCGCTGAAGTATGGCGTTAAACGGATCCCCAGTGTGTTACAAACTGACGCCGATGGGTCTTGACCATGTGTCCATATGTGGCGAGTCGGGGGGTGAGAACGGGTTGGATTGAAGGATGTGTCTTCGTCTCTCTGTTTCTTTTTTTAATCGTTGTTTCTCGGCTGATATAAACTCCCGTACCGATTTATCGGCAGTTAGCTCATATCGGCCGATAATATCTGCAACTCTAGTTTTAAACTTTCAGGATGGACGGGTCGGAGGTTTTGGCTAAAAACATCCTGTTTGTGTTGTTGAAATGAAATCCAGCTGGAAGGGAAATCAGTTGTGACGGATTCAAACTGAAGTCAGAACCTGGAGAGAAACAATCTGATGTTTGGTGTCTCTTTCTGTGTAAGTCAGCCCTTTAGCGTCGTTGTTCACTGACAGACAGGAGGTCGTAGTTCACTGACGCTGCACAGTGTTTCTGGGTGTTGTAGTTCCAGCTGTTGCCTCTTGGCTCTGTCTGGAGAACTGGAACATCTCTGTCATCTGAGATGTTCGAGTCACAAGAACCAAAGTAGTTCTTCCTGTTTGTGATGTTTTAAAGTCCTCCAGCCTTCCACATGTTGGATTTAATGCTAGAGATAAATGATGCTGGAGATTGCGTAACAGTGTTATGTCACTGGTGAACTACAGCAGCAATTGGTCGGTTTGCTTTCACTGAGTCACTGCAGCTCGAGCTTCCAGCTGAGGACCGGTCACTCTTCATGTTCCTCAACATGCTTTCTTAACCTACTAGATTCTGGAGCTTTCAGCCAGGAGAGTTATTTAAACCGAGGCTCAGGTGCATCAGTTTAGTAGAATTATAGAAACTAAATATCAGGAGCAGAGTTTTTTAATTAACAGATTTGGGCTGCTGCTAATTATTATTTTCATAATTTACTAACCTGAACATTACTGTCACAATGAAATAGATTTTCTGGAGCTCAACTTGGTTTTGTTTGAGCAGCAGTTCAACCGCAAAGATTACCAGGACAGGAAGCTGCGTCTTCCTTTTGTATAAAACATCCTGTGGTCAGTTTTCTATTAAATATCATGGAATAAAAATTAGCATTAATCGATTCATCTGTGTCGTCTGTTTACAAAAAGCTCAGTAATGATCACTCTGCTCTAAATAAAGCAATCGCTCCTGCTTCACTGCATTTTTAACTTTACGCAATTTTTTTTATGCCAATATTTAAAACGTATTGGTGATTTCGTATGGCTGTACATAATGTATAAGTCATTACAGGCTTCTGCCACACCCTCACACTTACTTTGTGTGTGAAATAAACTCTACAAACCTGCACCGAAGAGACGATCTCATCCTTAGTTACTGGCAGGGATTCAGCCGGGTTATTTAATGGTGACCTTCAAAAGAAACTAACTGTCCTGCTGAGTTTCTCCAGCTGCAAGAAGTCTCGGCCAGCACTGCTGGAAACGTCTTTATTTTTATCCCGACAGGTTTCTGCAGAGATTTAATGCAAACAGAGTGCCTGCTGGGTAATATGCTACTAAGATAACTAGAAATACATCTCTACATACAATATTTTCCTTTTCTTTCCAGGTAAAAACCACGTCTGCAAGTTCATTGGCTGCGGGAGAAACGACAAATTCAACTACGTGGTCATGCAGCTTCAGGTGAGCGTGGACGACTACAGACTGAGGCTTTTATTGTGAAGGATATAAATTACCTTACCTCAGCCTGCATGTAAGTTACAGACAATATTAAAATAATCCAGTTTGATACGTTCATTTAGACTGAATTATGCCCGTTAAATGACATCTGTAGATACAGACTTTATTCTTCCCATCATGAAGGCCAATTTATTTGAGAAGCTTGCACACAAACAAAAAAAATCGATCATATCTAATGTTTGTAATCAAGTGGCGGTGATACAGAACTGTAGGTAATTTAATATATATACTGTGTATATCACAGTATATACGTATATATCACATGCAATGTGGGCCCAATTTGATTTTTTGTCATGGGGCCCAAAATTCCTGGCGGCAACGACTCGTGTTTATCTCAGCTTGCCAGATCACCTGCTCTCCGTACAAAATGAATGGGATCCGTCAACTTGATGTGTCTCGTGCTTTCCGTCTGATTTGTAAAACAATGACTTGGTCCCACCTGTCTGATAACCCTTATTTCATTTTGTTGACTCTTTTTAACATGTAAAAGGCTCTTCAGGATCTCCCGCTTATATTTTTGGGCAAAAACAGTTCAAATGTAAAAATCCTCTGCTGCCCCTGTCCCCATGAAAAAACTAACACACCCAAACTGAATCAGGATTAACTGCTCAACCATCAGGTCCACATGCATATTTCTGGTCTCCTTTGATAGGTCAGAAGCTCAGGAATATGAATGCGTTGTAGGTAAACATATTTATGTTACTATTCCAGAGTAAGTGCAGATGCAATAAGGGATAATGTGACATTTTCATCATCGGCCTTATAACATTTAAATTTCAAAGGCAGCATCACATCATAACCAAGATCGTGCAGATAATAATGCACCTGAATGTCTTCTACTACACCTTGACTACAACTGCAGCTGAACATTTGATGAAAAAACTAAAATACAACAGTTATACAGATAAAATTTATAAAGATATACCC
This sequence comes from Micropterus salmoides, assembly GCF_014851395.1. Classification (NCBI taxonomy): domain Eukaryota; kingdom Metazoa; phylum Chordata; class Actinopteri; order Centrarchiformes; family Centrarchidae; genus Micropterus; species Micropterus salmoides. The sequence continues at coordinate 34,541,009 of NW_024040263.1, read as the reverse complement.
AGGCAGTCTCCATGCTTTGGCCATGTTTACATTTTGACCGTTTCCAGGGAGTTTTTCCATAGAACCCTGTTACAAACACCATGCTTCTCCCAGAAACAAGTGTGCACCATCACAGTTTACTTCCTCTACACTTCCTCCTCATGTTGTTTAATGATCGCGTTGCAGGGTCGTAACCTGGCCGACCTGCGGAGGAGTCAGCCCCGAGGAACCTTCACCATGAGCACCACCTTGCGGCTCGGGAAGCAGATCCTGGAGTCCATCGAAGCCATCCACTCAGTGGGCTTCCTGCATCGCGACATCAAACCGGTACGGTGAACGCAGCTTTTCTTTAAAGGGCCAATGAGGTTGTTGTTTTCTTCTGTGGTGGTGGGGGGGGCATTTGATTGGCAGTCTGTGATCTTGTTCATGGGAGTTTTTAATTTGAAGTCCAAGGAAGGTTAAAATCAAGAGCAAGTGGACTCGATTGAAGATACTCAAAGACGTTTGGAGGTTTCGTTGGTTCTGACCGGAAACTCAGCTGTTTATCTTCTGCAGAGTCGTCGTGAAGATGATGGATACCGTTGGTTCATTAGTGCTCCTGGGTGATGTTCATTGGAGATCCAAGTCTGAATGACCATCGTTTGCAGCCTCACCTGAGGCCAAACGTGTAGAGTGAAGATGCCACCGATGGATGTCACTCGTCCTCGGGTGGCTCTAACGACCATAACGACTGTCGTTACAACAGCCAGGAGCACTAACGAACCAGCGGCATCGATCGTCTTGAAAACGACCCCACAAAGGATAAATAGCTGCCAGCCAGTCAGAACTGAAGAAGCCTCTCAGGTGAGGGGGGTTTCCCACCTGTAGTTTGGTCCATTTGACCAAGTGACCAAGTGACCAAGTGAAAAAAAATTGATACAGGTTTACAAACGAACCAAGAGGAGTAACCATGAGGTTACGCAGACTGACAGGTAGCTTGTTTATTGGACAGCTCACCCTGCATCATCAGGACCCACGTGGGGAAATCAAACCTCTGAAGTGACAGAAGTTTGCGCAGCACTTTAACGTTTCTGATCTGAATCGCAAAGAGCTCATGAAGAAATAAGTTCTTATAAGCATGATTAGTAATTTTAGACCCCAAATTGACCACATATTATGAATAATGAGGTAAAAACAGGACGGAGACGAGGCGTCTTGTCAGTAATAATTCGGAGCTTATTGCCGTCACAAATGTTTTATGGACTCAAAGTAGGCTACAAAGAGAACTGGCCCCTTTTCAAACAGCTATTGACCTATTAATCAGGGAATGATTTGCATAATCATAAAATCCTGCAGTTGGTTCGTGTGCTTTCACACCACAGGCGAACCGCACCCTAAGTATCTTCAACCAAGTCCAGCTGCCCTTAATTTTAACCTTCCTTGGATAACTATGACCGTCATCCAGGTCCACAGACAAAATTAAAAGTTTTATTTGGTTTTATGTTTTTGGTACTTCAGAATATGAAAGATGCACGAAGGTCTGAACGTTGAACAGAAGCTGGTAACGGGGAGGACAGGAGTGGGGGTTAAGAGGATTTCGGGGCACGGTGCTGAATATATTTACATAATAAGGAGCAGAGCTGGAACAAAAGCTGGAGGACAAACACTGATGAGTGTTGTGGATCGGGAAGGTCAGACCGTCTGCTTAGCCTCGGCTTCGCTAGCTCAGTTCAGTCTGGATCAGGACTCGGTGTAGACAGTGGAGGAGCAATCACATTTCACACACTGAGATCCACTTGAACTCAACTGAACGTTTTTCATGTTCGTCACAAAAAGTAGTTTTTTATTCAGATTCTCCCGCTGTGGTTTGGTTCAGTTCACTCTCGCAGGCGTGACCTGCAGTCTTGTCTTTACATGGACTGTGTACTGAGTCAGTAAAACAAAAACTCTACTACAAGCATTTACTTTATTTACTTCTTAAACGTAGAGAGGTTCTATCTGTAAAAAGGATTCAAGCATCCGGCGTGAGTTCAGCTTTCTTGTCTAGTGTCTCCTTGTTTGCAGCCGTAAAAACAAAGGATTTGGACCCAAACCCAGAACACAAGGCAGACAAATCCAGTTCCACAGGAGGCAGGCAGGGACGCCGGACAAGAGACGAAGACAAGGCGACAAAAGACAAGGGAACAACACTGACTTAAATATACAGGCGGGAAAACGAGCCGATTGTCTTTCCCAGCGCGTCAAGTAGCCACACTTGTGCCAGGCTTTAGCCTCAGAGTTCAACGCTACAAGTAGGGCTAGAATAAATAGAAGAAAAGTCAGAGTCAGGAGGTGGTTGGGGTGGACGGACGGGTCAGAAACTGGGGCTTTCACCCCAAGAGGCCGGCGTTTATTATGGCACTAGGCCGCCATCTTGGCAACGCCTCCCGGCAGCTATTTCGGACTAACAAGACCAGGTGAATGAACGGGGAGAGAGCCAGAACTGCACTTTCTCTGCTCACCGGGACATAAAACCTAGATGAATAGAATCAGCAGGAAAATCTGATAGAAATTGCTGAAAAAGTTTGATGACTTTGCCCCAAAATAAGGTTTAAAATGCATTTTTTCCCTACCGGTTCTACTTCTACTGCACATGCGTCACCACCTCACGCGATTGGCTGAAATAGGTTTCCCGCTTTGGCTGTCAAAAGCGGCCGATTGGCTTTCTAGCGGGAGGGGTGGGATAGCTGCCATCTTTGCCGTTACGGGCTTTCCCCCTAGAGTTGTACTGAGGATGAGTGGCGTGTCTCCCCTATAAAACCCAAACCCTGATCTTTTCCTAAACATAAGTTGTTTCGTAGACTTTACGTAACCACACTGTGACGTTTCTTTTTTATTTTGAAAATCTAACCGTACATGCAAAAGTTGATTCGTTTCCCTTTTGTTGCAGTCAAACTTTGCGATGGGCCGGCTTCCCTCCACCTACAGGAAGTGCTACATGCTAGACTTCGGTCTGGCGCGGCAGTACACCAACACCACCGGAGAGGTCCGACCGGTAAGAAACTTTGTTCACAACATCCACACTGACGGTAACAAGTGACTCCAGACTGTTGTGGTACGGAAGACCAGTCCTGCCACCCACATAAATGGATGAACATTCAGAAATAATGAAAATAAAAATGATTTTTACTCACAGAGACTTGAGATAGCGAATCACAACAGTGGCTTTGGACTGGAGTAAAAAGACAGGATTACAAAAAAGGAAACTTAGATGAAAATTAGAAACAGAATATAAATTAATGATTTATATTTTCATCATCATTAGATAAAAGGCCGTCTTTTGATTTCTAAATTCTATGATTTTAATTATTAGTATTGTGAGAAACTGAATAAAAAAATGTCATTAAAATCTCTTTACGCCGTATTGAGACAGATTTTAAATCCAAAAAAACATACGTCTTTATTTGTTATTATTTTATATTTTAATCATTTTTGTTTTTGCATAATTTCTTTACATATATAATCTCATAATGTTTTGGTAGGAAATGTCTCCCATACACAACACGTACTGTTATCTGTGGTTCAGTCTCCTTAAAGCTGCTTAAAAAATAAACTAAATAAAAGTGTGACGGACAGACGGGGTGTGTTCGCTGCACTGCAGCACATTACAGCCAGACGTCCTGCATGTGTCAGTGATTCACAGGAATCAATAAGGACTGATCAGGTCTTATTGTTTCACCTGATGCTGCTTAAAGGGGGTTGAATGGAAAGAAGGCTTTTATTGTGAAAATGCCTCCAGATGACGTTATTGGTCGTCAGTCAACGATCAGGTCTGCTGTTAGTCTCTCTCTCTCTCATTCAGTTATGATGTCTCTCCACCAGGCTGAGATATTTTTAGACCAGCGAGTGCGTGAGCTGCTTCCATTTACTGGCAGCCTCCTCCTCTCTTGTTTCTTATCTCCTCTCTTGACCTCTCCTCACCTTTTTACTGTGTCACAAAATTGCATCTAGACAGCGCTCCTCCTTCACTCGCACCGCTAGACTCACACTTGCTGTTCTTATCAAATGAAAAAGTCCCTTCACTCCTGGTTTCGAAGGTAAAACCACCACAACAATGACAATTACCTACAAAAACATTATATTCTAAGCAGGCAGGTTTTAAAATACATTAACCTCTTCAAGGCAGATCCAAAGTAAACTGAATGTAGTTCTTGAACCATCTGGCGTGTCTGTCTGGTTTTGGGCTTCTCTGAAAGAAACGCTCTGGAGAGTCTGACCCAAAAGTCAGAATGACTGTAAGAGCTACTGGAATTGATTAATATAAGTTTAAATCCGCTTGAAAATAGTAACAGATGCCTGCAGACAGCTTCAGCTGGGAAACACTGTAGGCTGCAGCAGAAAGCCTTACCTAGAACAAGTTTACATTTCATACCAACACCATGAAAAATGGTGAGTGTCTGTCTCAGCGTGTTTTTTCTAAAACAGCCCCGCCCCCTTGGCGGCAGGCGGCTGCTGCGTCGTCGTTGCTCCGTATCAGCCGGCAGCTCCACGCAGACGCGTGAACTTCCTGCTTAAAGCTGGATGTCGTTATTTTCAGAATCTTATTGGCTACAGGAAGCGCCAGTCATCGGCTCTATTGGCTCGGCCTGCCCAGGAAATAACGGGGCCCTTCCTCACAGCGCGGGCTCTCATTGGCTGCTGGAGGCTGCGAAAGGGACATGTGAGCTCCTATTGGGTCAGATCAGCTGTCAGTCGAAAGGTCAGAGTTCAGCGGCTAATCTGAATACAAGCTGTCGTAGCTGTTTACATTCAGATCAGAGTTATTCCGGTTATAATGACGTACGAGCCTGCCGGCAGATCTGAAGCGATGCGGCAGCCGTCCCTGAGGATTTACTGATGGAATCATGTGTTTTGGACTAAATGTCTTTACTGGATTGGATCGTCTGGACCTTTGACAACGTTTCTGTTGGAATATAATCGATCGGTGGATTAAGTTACTGTGAGGCTTCATCTGTGAGTCGCGTCACTTTTGATCGTCCTGCCTGGTCTGACAGAGGCGCTGATTGGACGCGCTGTGGTGATGGTATCTTGAAATGGTTTGCGTTGGTCGAATCACGAGGACTTCAGCTTTCAGACGGTGGATCATATGAGCGTGAAGTTAACATAGCAGCTGTGTGCACAGACCGAGCTGCCGCCGCTGGAGTGTTAACAGGTTAATCATAAAGTCACATTTGTATTTCAAACAAATGGCAAACTTATGAGCAAATTTTAACAAAACTCCTTCCACCGCTATGCATCATGGGAAATCTGAGGGGCGGACTTAGGCTACTACTAAAACTTTGAATAATAGCCTTTTATTTGCTAGAATCACTGATTTGACCCGGCCTATATTTGGGACGGGCCTTTAATTCGTTTTGCACAGAACTGAAACTACTATGATAAATAATAATATCAAATACACGTCATTCATTTTGTTTTAGCTCTGACAGACGGCTTATGGGCTTTTATTTTGAAGGCAGCAACGTAAGAGAAGTGTGGCAGAAGTTAGCAGACAGAGAGCGACGGACTTCACATGACAGGATTCACAACGTGGATTCATTTTTATGAAAAGCTGATTCTTTTGATCGGCAGACCCTCACAGACTGAAGGAAGATTACTGAGGGAGTCAGCACTTTTCTCCTTTCCTCTCTTGTAGCCAGGCAGGTTACAGCGCTAAAGCTATAAGAATTAGACTTTGGGGCTCGTTGTTTCCGTTAAATGAACTGTAACTAATGATGTGCAGCATGTCCACACTGACATATTGATCATTTGTTTAAACATTAATATTTGTATTAACGATCTAAGCAGCTTAGAAGCAGCTAAAGCGGCGACCCCGCGGGGTAAAAGTAACGGTTTGGTGGTTTGTGTGAACAAAGTGGCCTGAGGTCGAGTCAAAATCCCGGCCTAAATTATTGTGCCAGTCCGACCCTGGCTAGTTCTAATCTATGCTAGTTCTAATCTATGCTAGTTCTAATCTATGCTAGTTCTAATCTATGCGAGTTCTAATCTATGCTAGTTCTAATCTATGCGAGTTCTAATCTATGCTAGTTCTAATCTATGCTAGTTCTAATCTATGCGAGTTCTAATCTATGCGAGTTCTAATCTATGCTAGTTCTAATCTATGCTAGTTCTAATCTATGCGAGTTCTAATCTATGCTAGTTCTAATCTATGCGAGTTCTAATCTATGCAAGTTCTAATCTATGCAAGTTCTAATCTATGCTAGTTCTAATCTATGCGAGTTCTAATCTATGCTAGTTCTAATCTATGCTAGTTCTAATCTATGCGAGTTCTAATCTATGCGAGTTCTAATCTATGCGAGTTCTAATCTATGCTAGTTCTAATCTATGCGAGTTCTAATCTATGCGAGTTCTAATCTATGCGAGTTCTAATCTATGCGAGTTCTAATCTATGCGAGTTCTAATCTATGCAAGTTCTAATCTATGCTAGATCTAATCTATGCTAGATCTAATCTACGCGAGTTCTAATCTACGCTAGTTCTAATCTATGCGAGTTCTAATCTATGCTAGATCTAATCTATGCGAGTTCTAATCTATGCGAGTTCTAATCTATGCTAGATCTAATCTATGCGAGTTCTAATCTATGCTAGTTCTAATCTATGCGAGTTCTAATCTATGCTAGTTCTAATCTATGCGAGTTCTAATCTATGCAAGTTCTAATCTATGCTAGATCTAATCTATGCGAGTTCTAATCTATGCGAGTTCTAATCTATGCTAGATCTAATCTATGCGAGTTCTAATCTATGCGAGTTCTAATCTATGCGAGATCTAATCTATGCGAGATCTAATCTATGCTAGATCTAATCTATGCGAGTTCTAATCTATGCTAGATCTAATCTATGCGAATTCTAATCTATGCGAGATCTAATCTATGCTAGATCTAATCTATGCGAGTTCTAATCTATGCTAGATCTAATCTATGCGAGTTCTAATCTATGCGAGTTCTAATCTATGCGAGTTCTATTCTATGCGAGTTCTAATCTATGCGAGTTCTAATCTATGCGAGTTCTAATCTATGCGAGTTCTAATCTTCGCGAGTTCTAATCTACACGAGTTCTAATCTATGCTAACACTAATGTTTTTAATCTGCTTTGCTGCTACTGCTGGTCTCATCCACCGTTGACTGTGATATCTCCAATAACCTTAAATCAGATAGCTCACAAGTCGTTCCGTTGCTGCTCGCTGAGCGACTAGCGTTAGCTCAGTTTGTGTTCTGTTCAGGTGTTTTTTACTTCGGTGTTGAACGTTCTGGAAGTTTCTACCATGAGACGAATAACCACCGAGGTCGTCTCCTCTCCAAAACAAACAAGACATTAAAGACACTGAATAAAGCAGCTTCATCTCTTTTGTTATATTTTCCATCAAATCTGATGTTCATGTCTACATTTCGCACATGGACATCTGAGAACATAAGAACATACGTCAGCTGGTGAATTTGCCTGATCTTCGCAGGTCTTCAGACTGCCGTGGAAACACACAGAACAAAGGGCTGAAGGAAGCTTTTGGTTCCTTGGAAGTAGATCCAGGGACTAAAAGTCCCGGGTGCCTTTGGTGGAAACACAGCTTTAGAGCGCTGCAGAGCTGCTAGACGTTCTCTACCGTCAGATTTGCCAAAGTGCCCCAAACAAGACCACTGAAAAACCCTGCTTGGTCAGGCGCCTCCTTACCTTGTTGCACACATCCTCCTCTTTTACATTTAATCATTTAGCTGACGCTTTTTATCCAAAGCGACTTACAATTGCTCTATATGTCCTAAGAGTTAAGTGTCTTGCTCAGGGACACAATGGTGGATGGGTCACAGTGGGGAATTGAACCCGGGTCTCTCACACCAAAGGCAGGCGTCTTATCCATTGCACGCCAGATATACTTAAGCGGCGGCGACTCAAACGGCATTGTTCACATACTTGCCTGCGTACTTTGCGCGTATCTGGAAGATTAAACGAATATCCAGTAGGATCCGGATCCTCTCTTCCTCTGTAACTTCCGAAAACAAAAGACACTCGAGGAGGTTTGTGATTTTAATGAGACATCATAAAGATGTCGGTCATTGTGGACTAGCTCCAGCTTCAAAACATCTCGCCGTTATTCTCCTTTGTTCAGTCAGCTGCTGACCTGCATTGCATTGCTGCCATCGTCAGATCCTGATACACGTTCATGTGCTGAACTACATCTTGAGGACGTGAAGATGCGCTCAGCCCACGCTCCAAAGGAACGCAGGATATGCGTAGTTAAAAGAAAGTATATCAAGGCCTTAAAGTGAAACTCCCGTCGCTCCTCACGCCCTGGAATGACCTACAGAAGATCTTAAAACTACTCTTTCATCTCCGTATCTGCCTTCAGGAAATCTCCTGCAGACGTTTCAGAGGTCTGCAGTTGTTTAGAACCTATTCTAACGTTAACCTTACGGCCTGTTTATCTTTTAACTTGCTTCCTGTTGTGAAGTGAGTTTGTGTTTTATGTTTCTTGTATCGTCTCATCAGTAATCTGATTGTCCTCTTTATCTTATTCCCGTGTGTCCGTCCCTTCAGGAGGACGTCCTCCTCTCGCCAGGCCGTGGTTCTAAATAACAAGTTTCTTCTTAACTGACTTGCCTGGTGACGTAAATTTAAAAAAACTCTCCTCCTCCCCCGTTTCCTCTCGCCTCCTCTCCTCGTTCCCTCTCTCCCCCTCTCTCCTCCTCCCTCGTTCCCTCTCTCCCCCCTCATTCCCTCTCTCCCCCCTCTCTCCTCCTCCCTCGTTCCCTCTCTCCCCCTCTCTCCTCCTCCCTCGTTTCCTCTCTCCCCCCTCATTCCCTCTCTCCCCCCTCTCTCCTCCTCCCTCGTTTCCTCTCTCCCCCCTCATTCTCTCTCTCCCCCCTCTCTCCTCCTCCCTCGTTCCCTCTCCCCTCCTCTCCTCGTTCCCTCTCTCCCCCTCTCTCCTCCTCTCTCCTCGTTCCCTCACTCCCCCCCTCGTTCCCTCTCCCCTCCTCTCCTCGTTCCCTCTCTCCCCCTCTCTCCTCCTCCCTCGTTCCCTCTCTCCCCCTCTCTCCTCCCCCCTCGTTCCCTCTCTCCCCCTCTCTCCTCCTCCCTCGTTCCCTCTCTCCCCCTCTCTCCTCCTCCCTTGTTCCCTCTCCTCCTCCCTCGTTCCCTCTCTCCCCCTCTCTCCTCCTCCCTCGTTCCCTCTCTCCCCCTCTCTCCTCCTCCCTCGTTCCCTCTCTCCCCGTCTCTCCACTCTCGTTCCCTCTCTCCCCCTCTCTCCTCCTCTCTCCTCGTTCCCTCACTCCCCCCCTCGTTCCCTCTCCCCTCCTCTCCTCGTTCCCTCTCTCCCCCTCTCTCCTCCTCCCTCGTTCCCTCTCTCCCCCTCTCTCCTCCCCCCTCGTTCCCTCTCTCCCCCTCTCTCCTCCTCCCTCGTTCCCTCTCTCCCCCTCTCTCCTCCCCCCTCGTTCCCTCTCTCCCCCTCTCTCCTCCTCCCTCGTTCCCTCTCTCCCCCTCTCTCCTCCTCCCTCGTTCCCTCTCTCCCCGTCTCTCCACTCTCGTTCCCTCTCTCCCCGTCTCTACCTCCTTGTTCCCTCTCTCCCCCTCTCTCGTTCCCTCTCTCCCCTCTCTCCCCCTCTCTCCTCCCCCTCGTTCCCTCTCTCCCCCTCTCTCCTCCCCCCTCGTTCCCTCTCTCCCCCTCTCTCCTCCTCCCTCGTTCCCTCTCTCCTCCTCCCTCGTTCCCTCTCTCCCCCCCTCTCCTCCTCCCTCGTTCCCTCTCTCCTCCTCCCTCGTTCCCTCTCTCCCCCCTCTCCTCCTCCCTCGTTCCCTCTCTCCCCCTCTCTCCTCCTCCCTCGTTCCCCTCTCCCCCCTCTTTCCCTCTCTCCCCTCTCTCCCCCCCTCCCCCTGCTCCTCCTGCAGTGTTGCGTTCCTTCTGTTGCAGCAGTGATGAATATTTGATGCTCCTGCATGCGTCAGCGGGCGAGAGACCTCAGACTCCCAGCCTCTCTCTCTCTCTGCAGCTGAGTCAGCTTCTGTCCAATGATCTGAGAGGACCCCCCCCCCCCCGGTTTACCCCTCCCCCTCTCTTTTCTCACTCTCAGAGTGACATCAGCTCTGATAATACAGAAGCTCCTCCCACCTGACATCAGGTCACATGACCAGGTTTATTATGTATTTTTATCTTCTCAAGTGCTGACAATTCATGAAATTTACTCCTACTTTCAAACTAAGGTATAAAAGCAAGCTATAAAACTTCTTAAAGGACCAGTCTGTAATATTTCTGATGATCTACGGACAGAAATGCAATATAAGATCCATAACTATGTGTTGAACACGTAAGAAGTAATAATATACTGCAGGGGTCGTACAGTGTTCCTCAGTCGGTTGAGGGTTTGATTCCACCTCAAGACAACTTTGTTTTTTCTCTCTCCGACAAAAAGATTCAGCAGCGCATGTTTCTGAGGTCACGGCATGCGCTGCACTGTTTGTGTTTCGGTGTTTGATCCTCATCCATCAACCTACAGACGCTTTTCATTTCCCCAGTATCTCCAGGCAGAGAACATTTAGGGGAATCACGTTCTCTGACGGCTCTTTCAGAGACTCTTTCAAAGTAAAAGCTCAGTTCAACTCCAAATACTGCATTACAGTAAACAAGCTTCTTGCGCTTTTATTTTGTAGGCAGAACCACTAAAGAGGAAGTGATTATGTGAGTAACTGTCATGACTGAGATCTATTTCAGCAGCTGTCAAAGTGTTTATTCATTTATATTTAATGCCGCTATCAAAGCACCGTAATCTGGCAGCGGGCCAGATATTGTTGTTGGCGGCAGTTTTGGCGAGGATCCATAATCACAGAGAGAATCAACGTGTTTCCCTTTTCAGTGTTTGTATAAACTTTATCTAACGTGTGGTTTATAAAGGACTGTGGTGTCCTGCGCTCTCTGAAAGGTTAGAGGGCAGTGGTAGACTGGATAGATGGTTGCAGTTCTCAACCCTCACCACTAGATGCCGCTAAATCTCACACACTGAACCTTTAAAGCTCCAGAGGCCTGTCAGGTGGTTGGAGCTGCCAGCAGGTGCTTGTGATTTCAGGAGAGGAAGAATGTTTCTGAATTATTTGACGACGCGCGGTTAATAAGACGTCATCTCACCACTGACTTTACGCAGCGCGGTGGTGATGACGCTTCGTTGTTTTGCCACAGGACAAACGCAGCAGTGCTGATGGTCCAGGGCCGTCACAACCATCAATAAGCCTAATTGTCATGGAAACAATTGTGGCTCTCACAGCTTCACACACCTCCCGCAAACACAATCCATGCAAATAGCGGGCTTCCCAGGAGCAGTGGGTGCAATTGATGGCGCTCATATAAAGATCAACTTTCATTTCCGATGTGTGTGTCAAAATGTGTTCTCTTGAAAATGGATTATTGTCTGTTGAACGTAAACTCCTCTGACGAGTTTCACCATTCAGTGTGAATTTATCTGAGAACATTCTGAAACAAGGAAATCTCTTCATTGATTGGTCCTGTGTCGTGAATCAGCTCTCAGACTGATACTTAATATTTAGTCCTACACGGGGGCGGAGCTGGACTCTCAGCACAGTGGGGGCGGAGCTTCATCGCGGGGCCCACCTGCTTCGCTGCTGCCGGAGCTGATCGCAGCCACTCTACTAAATGTTTGTGCTCACACCAGAAGCGTCCCAGCGTCAAGCAGCACAGAGCAGATGAACACGGCAGGAAGTCCGACACATAAAACGGGCGAGAATCCGGTAAATTTTCAAAATAAAATACCCGGGACAGACTTCCACTCGTATATAAACAATAAACACAGTAAAATCAGCAAAAGATAAATAAAAATAACTACGTAGCTCAAGCAAGCACTAATCACCAAATCAACTAAATGTAAACGTGTCGGCAAAATCTGGCAGGCAAAACGCTCTTATTCTGAAATGCTCCTGTGGTAAATGCTAGATGCACCTGAGGAATGAAAGCGCTCCGCTGCTGAAACGCTTCTGAGAGGCTTCCGGCGGACGCCGTAAATAAACCCTTGGCTCAGTCTACGTCCGTCTCTCAGAATTCCAGAATTATTTGCTAATAAGTTTGCCATTTTTTTGAAATACAAATGTAACTTTGATTTTTATTAAAACGTGTCTCCGTTACCGTTGAAACCATGAGTGAAGCGACTGTTTCGTCTGATAAGAGCTCCTGAATTTTCCTTGTTTCGTCCACATTCACATCCACTGAGCTTAATCTTATGGCCCACATACGGGGCCCCTACCGGCCTGAGGAGCTTGATGAATACGGGCCCCGGTGTTGAAATAAGCGTCTGCTTGCTAGCGGTCTTCTTGTTCACCTGTCCTGGTGCATAGCTGCCTTTCTTAGCACGTTGGTTCCGGGTTAAACCAGCGTGAAAGACGCGTCCAGAGCCGCCGCATCGTCGCGCCCCAGAGCTCCACAGGGTGCTTTTATTCAGCCGAGTCAGAATAAACTGCGGACAACAGGAAGAAGAGATTTGATTATGAAAAGAAATGAATAGAAGATCATTAGACTCATTCTGCTCTCCGTCCCTGCTCTAAGGACTGCGCTGCCTTAATCAATCTGATGGAGCAGTTTGGGGTTCAGTTACCTGCTCTGGCAGGGAAAGCTATTTGTCAACCTGTGTTTTTGTGTCTATGTTACTAAAGGTTGGTCCAGTATTGAGCGAGCGAGCTGCAGGGAAACAGGTCTGTAAGTGTCTGACAGCAGGATGGAGAGGATCCCCACAGAGAAACAGTCACTCTGTAGCTCTCGTCAAAGCCACCAGACAATTTAACCCGGCAGGACTCGGGAGTCGCTGGTGTGCCGCTGCCTCGGCCGGTTTGTTGAGTGACTTTGTTGTTTTAAAGGGTTAAAAAAAACAGTCAACACAATAACACACAAACGCAAGATTGCAGGGAATTTAGATATTTTAAAGTCAACCGTACATAAGGTGCGTGACCTTCGAGCCTTCAGGTTCAGGACCAATAAAGCCACAGGTGGACTTCAGAACACAGTCTGACCCCGCGTCAAGAAATGCGAGTCCACATCGCTGAGACGTTGAGATTAAAAAGGCTTAAAGCCTTTCTAAATAAACAAACACCCGTTTGACTGATTTTCCCTGAAGTGGCCGAAAAACATCATTAAAATCATTTACAGCCACAAAAAGATCCAGATTCAGGATCATAAACCCAAACAGAGATTCTGTTTCTGCAAACAGCCTCAAATATTTTATACAGTTTAATCAGGAATCAGATTAATTAATACTTTATTTATTTTCCTAAATAAGGTGAACAGGAGAAAAACTACATTTGAGCTGATGCTGTTTTCAGAGCGTCAGTCGAGCAAATACGAGAGCAGAGTTTCATATGTTCACATGTTCGTCGCCTTATGAGCCAAACGCTGAGCGCCAGCGTGTGGATGTGATGCGCTGCGCGGCGTTACGAACAGTATAACACTGTTATATTAAAGAAATCTTTCCAACAAGTCCTATTTCTTTACCTCGTCAGCACCTCGTTCAGCGAGCCGACTAAATGTTTAGACACAGAGGAAGTCATTCTGTTTCCTCTCTGTTCAAATGGGGGAATCCAGATCAGTACCTGGGTCTGTGTGGCCCCCTCCAGCCAGCGAGGGAGGCCCCTTCCTGCAGATCGGCTATAAATGGGCGGAGCTCCGGGCCTCCTTTCCTCCGGTGCACAAGCGTTGGTGAAAGTGCGTTTTTTACCCACCAAACAGCTTCAGCTTCACCAGCCTCGCTCTCTGTCAGAGTCCGCCTCCTTCTCTTCCTGCAGTCAGGACGGATTAATATTAATGAGCTTCACTGAGCGTTTGGAGGGCCGGACATGGAGCTCCCTCACAGGGGCCACATTTCAAGCTGATTGTGATTTATAAACGGAGCTTGCTTACAGATGTGCGTACGCACGGTTTTATAACTCTGAATATTTTTTGCCGTACACCATTTCTGGCACTTTTAGCGAGGTTTCTACGCACGGTTTTATAAATGAGGCCCCTGGTCTGTCTCCTGCTGAAGATGTGTGGCGCATCATGAAGAGGGCGACCACAGACGGCTGAGCAGCTGAAGACACGACACGATGTTAACACGCCTCATTCCCAGCTTGGTTGACCGTGTTGCAGGCATGAAATCTAACTTTGTTGATATTTACAAAACACAATTAACGCTGGTCAGTTAAACTACTGAAAATCTTTTCTTTGTACTTCTCTCAGTTAAACAAAGCTTTACATTAATTAACGAATCCCGATTTTTGTTTTTATTGCATTTTGGAAAAACATTTTCTGGAAACAGGGTTTGTATTTTTATCTACAGAGTTTGGTGGATTTGACGAGGTTCTGGTTAAACAGAAAGGATCTTACTCTTTATATAAAGCTCTCTCTCTGGAGGGATCCTCTCCATCATGCTGTCAGACACTTACAAAGACCTGTTTTGCTGCTGCTGACTGCAGCTCGCTCAATACTGGACCAGTTTCAAAGAAAATCGACCCAATTAGTCACACAGACGCAAAAACATGCTGCTCCAGGATCAGCTGTCTCTCTGCCCTGATGGACCGATGAATAAATCATCGTGGTGGAATAAATAGCTCTGCTGCTTCTGCCTCTGACGGCTGGAACACTGAGGCCTGTGACGTGAACGTGTGGCGTGTTGAACAGGATGCGCTCTGATCATCATGTTTAACCCTGACCCTTTAAAGCTCTGAGATTAATGTCAGATTTGTAACAAAGGATAAAGTTTTGTGATTTAAGCCATAATTTCTGTGTACAAGCAGTGTTTTCTGAAATCTTTTGAGTTTTTCTCCACAGAAATCAGCTGTATTTAAAATGACCTTTGGATCCCCGGGTTTAATGCAGCAACAGTTTGCATGATGTTCAGCCTGTACTGATCACCAATCATCACTTCTTTTTATCAATGATTTGTCTTCATCGTTTTACGTTTTCAGTGTTTGTTTTTGTTTTTCTTACAGTTCCTTTGGACTTATGATTTTGACGTGCATGCCTCCCGTTTCTCCATCATCTCCATGGTTATCCAGGGATGTGAGTGTTTCTTATAGCAGCAGAGGGGTCACAGCCGCATCACCAGCCGACACCACAAAGAGCAAAAACGCGTTAGCCGCCATCAGAGGTTGAAGTGCGTTCAGTTGTTGGAGGATCCAAACCCACGGGTGTGTCGGTATCACTTTATCTTATGGCTTCATTGTACGGCTTTCAGAAGTGAAGTGCGTTGCCCTTGTGAGGACCGCCGATACCACCTAGGGCTGTCGCGGTGAAGTCATTTCCCCCGTGGTACTATGTTTGGGCTCAACAGCGCGGTTTTTCATTAACAAAGTCATTTGGCGCGAGCTAGCTGCTGGGTGCTAGTCAACAACATTGCCAAGCAAACTCATTTCTGTCCTTTGATTTTGTCTTTTTCAGACGTAGCTTCATCGTCGCCTTCAGGGCCTGTCTATCAAGTCAATTTACGCACCGCAAAAACACCAACACACGCCGGTGCGGAGCAGAATGGGCCGTCCTCAGCTAACCGCTGCGTAACGTTACAACTAAATTTCCACAGAAAGCAACATGAAAAACAGCTGCAGGCATCCGACACACTGTCAGTTAGTGAGCTTCCAACGAGGCTTTCCGTTCAGTTTCTCTCGACTGTCCCTCAGGATCACAACGTTAGTCCAACATCGCCGAGCCTGCTAGCCACATTAGCCGCGCAATTTGCTAACGCCAAGTTAGCTAACCTTTAAAATAAACAGTTAAACAGCACAAAACACGGCAACACTTGCAGCTTCTAAGGTTTAAGTCGGGTCAGGCACAGCTAGGGCTGGGCAATAAAACAATAATGATAATTATCACAATATAATTTTCCTCAATTATTAATTAAATTCATATGAATCATGAACAAATTAGCACTTATTTTTCTGTTAAAATATTTATTTATTTATTACTTTAAATTTTTATCATAATAGTTTTTTGAATGTTCTAACTCGTGATGCTCTGTTTGGCATCAAGTGTTTGTCCCGTTCTGACCATAAAGAAAAGTTTAACCACATAATTAACCATCCGGTTTCTTCAATTTTCACTCAGGAGCAAAAATCTTAATCCTGAAATCCTGACATTTATCGTGATAATTATCAGTATGATATGAAATGTTTTTATCGTGATAACATTTTTGTTCAGCCCACGGCGATCCGTCCTTGAACTGTTACAGAGTGATTTATTAATTTAACACGCCCTGAAGTGTAAAGTCTGGACAGTGCGGTTGTTGCGGTGCTTGCGATTCTCCGTGGCAGGCTTGACCAATAGAGCGGTATCTCAATTTTGCAGGTTTTCGCGACAGCGCTAATACCTCGCACCTGCTCACTGATTCGCTTTGCGCCACCACCACCGCAGCTGTTTCCTCATTAGTAAACACAAGAGCGGAAAGGGAAAAGTTTAAGAGTTAGTAGTATTCATCAGGGTTTCTCCTGTGCAACACGCATCTGAGAAGAGGCGGGGAGAGACGAGGAACAGCAGGGAACGTTTTGTTCCGTCCTCCTGTTGTTGTTCATTTGTCCTTTCTGGGCTTAGGTGTTAGAGGACGATCCTGGACTGGGACCTGCAGACAGGCAGGAGTTTACTAAGCTATAAATAAATCAATATAGTTTATCAATTTTGCAAGTTTGTCTTAGTTCTATATTTCATTTCAGTGAATTTCTTTCGCATGGAGGTGTGATTATGACTTCAGGTCAAACGAGTGTTCCACCTTAAAGAGTCTGTTCGTGACTCGTACGTTTTCGTTCAGCACCAAGAAATGCAGGCGTATGCCAACAAAAGTGAGGAAGAAGAAGCCTGCTAGCTACTAAACATGGTGAACACAATAAAAAGGATTCAAAAAGTCAACAATCATGAGGGGACGTAACTTTAGTTTGTTAACCACAAAACTTTCCTCCAATAAACCCGGGCTCGAGTTTAAAGGTCATAAAGACATCAAGATTTACATCCATTTGTCGAAGTCAGCACGTGTCTCTCAGTTGTCATGGGAGAACTTTGCACGCCATCGTGTCCTGCTCACCAGTACATCACCATGGAACATGTCGTTGAGCGCTTGTTTCCTGGCGAGGCTGGAGGCTGTTGATGCGGTGTGACCCTCTGCTGATGTTTCTGTTTGTGTCATTATTTGGTTGTTTTGGTTTTAGTTTACATCAGAAACGAGATTTCACTGGACGGAGCTGCTGCAGCTCAGACGCCACATCACGTTTCAGTGCAGTCTAATAAAGTCTGTGACTGAATCTAATGATGATCTCAGGATAATTAGATTGTAATAATTTTACACAAGCAGCTCGTGCTTTGTTTGGATTTTCATGACTCATGGTTTCTGGCTGCAGCCAGAAAACAAAATACCACGTGAACCGAGTTCAGCGTCGACAACACAGGCTGATCCACACGCCCAGTATGTGACATGGCTGAATCCAAATATGGCTGGAATTTTTTACGTAGCAGCAAGCTTCTTTATTTTTTATTTAACCTTTATTTAACAAGATAAAGTCTCTTTTTTCAAAGGCGCTCTGGCCAAGAAAGGCAGCAGGACAGCGAGTTTGACATTACAGACGTAGAATGAGAACAATATCATTAAAACATTAACAGAATACTATAAAAAACATCACATTGAAACATCTTCAAGCAACTAAATCAGTCCCTCCCAGATTTCGCAGCTATTAACACAAATTCAACAAATCTCTGTGAATTCAGCACGACTGCAAATTTGACTTATCGCCGTTTCGGCAAGCGGGAAGCTTCCGGTCAGCGATGTGATGCACACCCTTAAACCTGTATTCTATCGAACGGCCAGCAGGGGGCGACTCTTCTGGTTGCAAAAGAAGTCCAGCTCCATTAGAAATAACGGTAAAATGTTTCTACTTCTCAGCTGAATAATTACCCCAGTAAACACTTGATGAGTTTATGGTCTCAGTCGCTAGTTTCAAGTCTTCTTCAACACAAAATGACTCATTTAGTGTAAATTATGGTCCCATTTATTTTTAAAATAGACCACAAAGCAGAGTGTGTTTCAGGGCGGGATTATCTATGATTGACAAGTCTTTGTAATGGCGACCTGTCAATCAGGCTAGAGCCGACTCGTACCCTCAGCGCTGTGTAAATTTAACCAGCACCATTGAAAAAGCTTATTAGTTGTTGGCTGTTCACTTTCTCTGGTGAGTACATTTAGTTTTAAGCCTGTTGTTCACTAGACAAAGTTATCAGCCCTGTTAAAATGACGGCCGTTAGCTCCGCTGTATCATCACTTCCGGGCACTTCCTGGTTGCAAAAAACTCAACATGGCGGCCCCCTATCGGCCAAACTCGAGGCTTCATAACGGCAGTCCACAATGACTACGTCCATTTCTTATATACAGTCTATGCATTTCCCACATTCCCAAAATGTTGTCGTATGTCAGCAAACTCACTTCCTTGTGTGATAGCAACGTCTCACAATTGCAGATCTTCTTTCCTCAAAGCGGGGAAACTGTTCTGCAGAACGTGCAGTATCGCGGTCGAACATAAAGGAAATCGTATGCTGACAAACACTTTGCCGCCTCAAAACATACGGAGAGAATGTCAGAAACACATGGAGGACATCAGAAAGACACTGAGACACAGGCTGCTGCATCCCGGTCAGCTGCAAGCGCTAAAAGACACTAGGGTCAGGGTCAGGCTTGCAAAGTCCTGGAGGGACTGTTTAATGGTTCAACTATAATTCTAATGTGAAAAATATCACATCTACCTTTGCAGTTTGCACTTATTCCCACAATTTCAACGCAATAAAATGCCCAAGAACATCACAACTATCAGAAAAGCTTGCGCAAAGTCACACAAAAGGCCTTCGAAAGTCTATAGCGGGAATGCTAAATTAACACGAATGGAAAGCCTGCTTATTTAAAACATTTACACTCATCTCTGCAAGGAGTTCCAAGTAGACGGTGCACAGTATGACAAGGCAGTCTTTCCCAACAACGAAGTCATCCTGGGTTAAAAGCAGCTGCCTGCTGGACTGGGTACGATGAGTACTGACTGCAAAGCTGAAGAGGCTACTAATGTAATTTGGTCATTTGCCTTATAGAAAAAAATACACAAATGTAGCTGTCTCTGCGTAGCTAATGACGTCCAGGTCGTTAACTTTCATTTAAGCCTTTTCTGTTTGGATTCAGCCACAACAAGCTGTGTTTTCACTAGTCTGTATTGTCCATGATGCTGTGGTTATACACTGTATTTTAGAAGAAGATCCAGAGAACATGAAAACCAAATAGTTGTCATGAAAAGATTTCACTGCTCACACTCCCGGCTTTACCAGCTGTCTCCAGATGTTTGTTTGGGGACAAGTTTTATGTTTTTATGTGTTGGAGCAGCAGTATGTCGTCTAGGAATAGAAGATTCATTAGTGAGTTGTGGTCAGGGAGCGTGCTGATGTGACCGCTGACTGACTTCTCTTCGTCTTGTGTTCAGCCGAGGACCGTGGCAGGCTTCAGAGGGACAGTCCGCTACGCCTCAGTCAACGCTCATAAAAACAAGGTCAGTGCTGTTTGTTGTCTTTGAACAACTGGAACCACAAAGTACCACAGTGACTCTGATGATCCTGGTGAATGATGAAATATTCACCAGCAGCAGCGTTGGCGCTCTGAGTTTATATGTGACGCCGCTCTGCTGTCGGTGCTTGATGAGTCGTGGTTCAGGACACAAAGACGGTCCACGAATGGTGAACGACCACGTCCTAATGATGTGTTTCTGTTGTGTTCCTGCAGGAAATGGGTCGCCACGATGACCTGTGGTCATTGTTTTACATGTTGGTGGAGTTTGCTGTGGGACAGCTGCCATGGCGAAAGATAAAAGATAAGGTCAGACTGCTTCACCGGAACATGAACAAACCAGGAACCGGTCTCGCGCACATGTACCTCCACAGTTACTGACTTTCTAACAGTAGAGTGTAGCCTGTGAGCATAGCTTCATTTTATAGCTTCATAAAACCCTATCCTATGTTTTAGACACGTTTTAAAGCTGTACTGAATAATATATTTACTAATGGATCAAATGAATATGTATAATGTGATAGGTTTGTAATAATCACCATCTCTGCAGCTCTACGGAGTTTTTTTAGCCTCTTTTAGCTCCTACTTTTGGTTTTGCGGCACATTTCCTATCTGGTTCTGATAAAGCCGCCGTACACGAGCAGACAGACTCAGTCAGAGAGCAGCTGGTGAACATAGTGGAGCGTTTAGCAGCTAAAGAGCCAGATATTTCCCTCAGGAGCTGGTGGAGACCAAACACAGAGCTAACAGAGAGAAAACACTGGACTCACCTTCATCAGTTCAATGGTATGATTATGTTGCTCTGTAGCTGCTGGATGTGAAAGCACAGACGTGATGTCACCCGTTGGTTTGTGGACTGCAGTTAAGAAGCCTGCAGTTTGGCATTTTTGGCCGTCGCTATCTTGTTTCATTGGAAACAGACGTGACCATATTTGGACGACAAGGTGGAGCTAGCGACAAACAGGCTTAAAACTAAACATACTTACTGAAAAATGACCAGCCGACTCTAAACGCAGCGCTGGTTAAATGTACACAGAGCAGCGGATACGAGTCGCCTCTATCCTGATTGACAGGTTGTCAATCAGCTTGTAGCCCCCTAAAGCCTCCCCTGCTTCCTGGTCTCTGTTCCTCTAAATGGGACCATAATTTACTAAATGAACATCATGCTGTGTTGAAGAAGACTTGAAACTAGCAAGTGTTTACTGAGGGAATTATTCAGCTGAGAAGTAGAAACATTTTAGATATATATATATATATAGTATAGAGACTTCTATACAATCACACTTCTTTCTGCAGCCGGTGGAGGCGCCCCCTGCTGGCTGCTAGAGAGGATGCAGCTTTAAAGGAGATCTATTATGCTTTTCCACATTTTATGACTTATCTACAATGTTATAATGTTGGATGTTCATGTTAAACATGGCCAGAGCTTCAAATAATAAGGTTAAAGTATTTAAAAGAAATCCCTGTGAGCAAAAACCTCAGATTTCCTGTTTTCAACTGCTTTTTCCACCAACGGCGTAATATGGAGCTGGTGCCCATATATGGGCATGTGCTCCCATAGCAACGGCCCAGCAACGGCTCAGTCTGCCTGTTCTGCCCAGCAACAACAACAGCCTGGTAACATGCTTCAGGTCTTGGCAGTGGGCTTTGAGAGGGGGGGGCCTTAAAGGGACAGGAGCATCTACAGCTTGTTTCACACAGAGGCTGAAATGAAGGCCTACATGAAGAGTCAGTATAAGAAAATAAAATGGTTTTTTGAACTTTGCATCATGCAGAGCTGCTATACAGGAGTCACAGAACTAGAATATGGGACTGGAAAAGCATAGGTCTCCTTTAAGGCTCTTTTCAGACCTGAAGGTTCCTGCTTGTGTGAAAGTAGTTAGCTTCTACAACTTATAAGATGGCAACATGTCAGATGTTTTCCACAGTTTGTTTAGATAAAAAAAATCAATGAATGCAGGTTTCACACCTAAGTATTTTACATGAACCATGTAAACCCCTCATAAAACTATTACATTTGTATTAAAATGAGGTTTAAAACGGTTTATATTTTGGTTTTGGCTGTCCTGTTTGCCTGATGATCACCTGTTTTATATTAAAGGTGTGAATTTAAAACTTCAGCTGAATCTTTGTTAATTTGCTGCAGCTAAAAGGGATTTTTGGTGGGGGATTTTTCCAGGAACAAGTTGGTCAGATTAAAGAGCGTTATGACCATCGGATGCTGCTCAAACACATGCCTTCAGAGTTTAATATCTTCCTGGACCACGTCCTGGCTCTGGACTACTACACCAAACCAGACTACCAGGTATGCACTGTGAAGCGAACTGTCTGTCTGCAGGATGCTGCGAGTCCTGGACATGAGTTCAGATTCATGACTGTGTCTTGTTATTTTATCCAGCTGCTCATGTCGGTGTTCGAGAACAGCATGAAAGAGCGAATCATCACCGAGAACGAGCCTTTTGATTGGGAGAAGGGAGGAGGTGATGTCACATTGTCGACCAGTGCCTCCACCCAACCACAGCACAACACGCGACCCACCGCCGCCATGGTGGGGTAAGAGCAGAACCATCAGCTGTTTCAGAGCCGTTTTTCGCCCCCTAAACCTAAAGAGGTTCACGTGTGATACTTTCTGACTCAAAAACCTCCCACATTACTGATAGAAAGGACAAACCTCGACAAAATAAGACCCATAACTACCAAACTAAAACCCAAATCTACAAAATTAAGACCGAAAACTTCCAAAATAAGAACCAAATCTTCCAAAATAAGAACCAAATCTACCAAAATAAGACCCATAAGTACCAAACTAAAACCCAAATCTACCAAATTAAGACCGAAAACTTCCAAAATAAGAACCAAATCTACCAAAATAAGACCCATAACCACCAAAATAAGACCCATAACCATCAAAGTAAGAACAAAATCGACCAAAATAAGACCAAAAGCTTCCAAAATAAGACCGAAAGCTTCCAAAATAAGACTGAAAACTTTCAAAATAAGAACCAAAATGACCAAAGGTGGATTTGGTTACCTTTGGACAAATCCAGGCTAGTTGTTTCCTTCTTCTACCAGTCATTATGCTAAGCTACGCTATCCACATCCTGACTTCAGCACTGTACTTTATATTTCCCCAGATGTTGAAAACTCCTTATAGAAACAGGTGTGGAAATGAACAAATTATGTAATCTGTGTCACTTTTTATAAACTCGGTATTTCTTTTCCATAAAACACCTCAGCCTGTTTCCCAAGTAAGAACACATTTAAACCGACCGTGGCACAAATCAGACAGACAACACGAAGATTTGGACGGTTTATTGAGGTTTTCTAGTGTTTTGAACAGCGACACAGTCGCCTCCGTGATCACGCTCAAAGTCCTCGCTTTGAACTCATTTGCAGGTGGGAGAGGTCCCTGTGAATCATCATGCAGCTAACGATGTAGCCTGCAAACTACACTCAGAAGCATTTATCTACATGACGATACATTACGGAGATAAACAAAGTATCAGAACGTATTTCCTGGTTTGCAGTCAATGGATCCTGTAGCCACGCCTACGGCACATCTGGGACTTTCACCAGTTAATTTTGCCACCAGTTAAACTGTCACACTGGCATCTATCTGGGTGAACCGAACAATGGTGTAATGGTTCAGTTCGACTCCCAAGACAAGACGATGCTCACCCGACTGGCCAATAAGAACGTGGCCCCGCCCATGACGCAATTTTCACAGCGAAAGCAAAATCCTGAGAGAAACACTTTTTTCCACTTTTTTTTTTTTTGAGAAAATGTTTTCACACTGATAGCAAAAAGTATATATTTGATTTTTTTCAAAGTATTTTGAGAGAGATTTTATTTCTCAGAAATAATTTTTAAAATTAAAAATTTATATTTTTTATGTTCTATGAGAAAATACTTTCTCTCAAAACTTTTTTTAGTCTCAAATATATTATTTTTTGCTATTTGTATGAAAACTTTTTCTCTCAAAGTTTTTTTTTTCTCTCAGATCATTTATTTTCTCGCATGTAATAAAGACACAATTCGAGCTCCATATCCCACACGAACTACAAACAAAGGCCTGATTATATCTAAGGCATCATTTGGAAAATGGTTTAGTCTGAATGCAGTTCGTTAAACCACCAGAATCTCATTTATCATCATATCATAAGTTTCCAAATGGTTTCTGAAACATCAGTCTCTTACATTTTCTGACCACAGAGCCATCGTGACGCCGGTTCCTGGAGATCTTCAGCGGGAGAACACTGACGACGTTCTGCAGGACGAACATCTCAGTGATCAGGAGAACGCCCCGCCAGCCCCGCCACCCCGGCCCCCCGGGGAGACGGGCGTCTCGCACGGCGGAGAGCCAGGAGAGGCCTGGGAGGACACGGACTTCAACCGCAACAGACTCAGGATCAGCCTGAACAAGGTTTGAACTGGTGTAGAAAAGCTGACGTACGAGTTGTTGTGTAGTTCAGTTCAGATTTTTGCAGAAGTGGAAGTACATTGTTTTAGTATTTGTACTTTGCTTGAGTATTTCCATTTTGTTTTTAAGTATAAAAAACTTTTGTTTTAAAAGTTAGAAGCTTTTCTCTTGTTGTATCAACTGACTGGAGGTTAAAGGATAAGTATATTTCTTTTTCTTACTCTCTATTTTAAGTATTTATATTTATTAAACTAGTAATTTTGGGATTTCATAGCTAACAACATTTACCATCTGTACAATTCAACTATTCTCTGTCCTACCTTTTAAATTTTTCTCATTACGCTTTCAAGCCGAGTGTTTAAATGGCTGCTGTGCTGGACCATAAAACATCACTTCCTGTCCTTCCTCAGGGGGGGTCAGGAGGAGGAGGTGGGTCGGGGGGCGTGTCCGGGGTCGCCGGTTCGGGGAGGAGTCCCGGAGTCACCGACAGGTCAAGGTCGGTCCTTACGATATCGCCGGGTCAACAGCCCCGAATCTGACCGTCTGTCTGCTGCTGAGGGCCGGCCCGACGCCTACGGACAGAGGTGAAACCACTGGAACAGAGTTTCGTTTTATTTTTAGATTCACATTTTGAAAACACAAGTTAAAGTGGGAAATATTAATTTGGGTTTGTCTGTGAAGGTTCTCAGTCATCCAGGTCAGAGTTACCCAAGGAAGGTTAAATTCAAGGGCAACTTTACTTGGTTAAAGATACTTGAAGATGTTTCGTCTCTCATCCGAGAGGCTTCTTCAGTTCTAACCTTGATTTTGGACCTGCGCTCTCTGCCTTCAGGCTTGAGACTTCCTTTGAAAACATAGACTTGCCCTCAAGGACAATAGACTTGACTTGGACTCTGCCTCACTGACGTGGGGGGCTAGAGACGTTTTTGACAAGACTTAAACTCAAGAACTTGCGACATGACTTGGTCTTTCCCTCTCCTTCAGGCTTGAGAAATACTTTGACAAGACTTGAACTTGACATGGAAGACTTGAGACTTATCTTGATTTTGCTTTGCCCTTAATTAGTTGATACTCGGACTTTGGGTGATGAGTTTGAACAAACAGCTGTGGGAGTCACGTTCCCCCGTGTATTTCTGTCTCTGTGACCTCCAGGTCTAGGATGGACATCCTCGGCTCTCCGTCTCGTCACGTCTACTCCTCCCAGCCGGCTCAGATGCTGTCTGTCGACCCCGGGTGCCGCGGCGACCGTCAGGTCAGCGGCCGTCAGGAGGTGTCGGTGGCGTCCGTCGACCAGGAGGCGCACAGCAACGCCTTCATCCGCTCCGTCCCGCTGGCCGAGGAGGAGGACTTTGACAGCAAAGAGTGGGTGATCATCGACAAAGAGGCGGAGCTACGAGACTTCCAACCAACCACGTCAGGAACCACTGACGAGGAGCCAGAGGAGCTCCGCCCCCTGGAGGAGCAGGAGGAGAGGAGGAGGCTCAGGGCTGCAGGTAGGAGCTTCTTTTCACCGGGGTAAAGAAAAGTCAGTCAGGGCTGGTTATCGTTTTCAATGTGAAACCTTAATTCTGAACACCAAAGAGAGAGAAACCTGTTTTTCTCCCGTTTTCCTGCACAGCAACAATAATTCTTTCTGCATACAAAGTCGGCCTCAACATGATCCTGTTGCGTTGTTTTCACCCTCTAATGAGTCTGCACAAATAATGCGTAATATGCATTTACAACAAAAACACTGAAACGCTTTGCGTGTCTTTGCACACATGTTCTATAGATCTGTGGTTGGTCGTGAACCCTTCCTATCACTCATAGACGTCATCATGTTCTCTATTATATTATATTTAGGGCTGTACATATCGATTATTTTTCAAGTCGATTAATCTAACGATTATTTTTTCAATTAGTCGATTAATCTAACTAATTTTGTTTATTCTAAAGAAAGAAAAGTTGCCTATTACTCGATTAACAAACCAATTTATCCAAAATAAATATCAAAAACATGTCTAATCAATAAATCTATATTTTATTCAGTCATCCTGATGAAGCACATTAGAATAATGACAATAGCAGCAAATCTTAAAATGCATCAAATTTCCTCGTCACTGATGTGTTGTGAAAATAACAATAACAGACATTAATTAGGCTACTTTACTTCAAACTTTAAATGTTTCTGCCATGGATTCATTTCAATATTGAGTACTGCAGAATGATAATAAAATGTATTTCTGCATCAGTGAACACCTGAAAGGACTCAGTCACAGATCATCTGTAATTAGATTCAGCTGTTTTCTCGCTCATACGTCGCCGTTAAATAAACAGAAAATATGAAACACTCTCCCCTACTCTGGCAGAATTGTTCTATGGCAGGTCATAACTAGTTACCTTAAGGTTTTTATATGAATGTGGTTGTTACCTGTTGGTACCCGGGTTAATTCCCAGCCCTGTTCAAGTACAAATTTGAGGTACTTTACTTGAGTATTTTCTTTCTCCTTCTGCATCACAGAGGGAGATATTGCACTTCACTACATTTATCTGACAGCTTCAGGTACTTCACAAAGTCAGATTTTATATAATATGATGATTTGTTATAAATTAAACTCCAACAGTTTATACAAGAACAGCTGGAACGATTAGTCGGTTGAGAGAAAATTATTGGACAACTATTTTGACGGTTTAGCTAATTTTCATGTAAAAACATTTCATGGCTTCACAGATGGGAAGATTTCTTGTAACTCTGGTTAACGTCTCGTTGTCCTGCAGGAGGGGAGCTGGTGGTTCGTCCAAAGACCCACACCAGGGAGAGCAGCCGAGGGATGCTAACGCTAACGGAGGAGGAGGCGTCGAGAAGGAGTGGCGGGAGCCCCGCCCAGTCGCCCTGTCACTCGCTGCCGTCAGGACGCCCCCGCCGAAGAGAGTCAGAGCCCATTGGACCTCAAAGACCGGTAAGAGACCCAGCCAGCCAATCAGAGCAGAGCTCAGCTCTCTGACGGCGTGTTGGTGGACAGGTGAGGAAGTGGACGGGCTCCGCAGCAGCCGCCCCGCCTCGTTCATCTGCCCGCCAACATGCACCTGAAAGGACAAATCCAGCACGACCGGAGGTTTTTTCTTTCTTTGGTGATGATTCTGCAGCGGGCTGTCGTGGGTTAAAGTGACAGACTTAGCTTTTAGGTTTTGTCAGTTCAGGATAAATCAGGTGCAGCCCTTTCCTTACAAGGCGTTTCCCCCGGCAGCTGAACCGGCTGCAGCGTATTCCTTCGGGGCGATTGCGCCGGTTAAAATGGCGTCCACAGAAAGAGCTTCCTGTTGCCAGCGACAGCCTCAGACTGTTTTAGCAGCTGTCTGACAGCATCATGGAAAAGATCCCTACGAGGGACTCCCGGTGACCCCCTTTGTTTTTAACAGGAAACTGAAGTCTCGCTCTGAAATCTTGTCAGAGGCGAGTTTTTGCAGGAAGCGGTGGAAACGAGGGGGAGGAGTTTGTTGTATTGAAGTAACATTAGGAAATAAAGTCTTGCTTGCAGCTCCTCTACGTTGACTGGTTGAGGTGCCGCTACAGCATCTTCTACACAGATTCAAAACCTTTTCTACCTAAAGTCCTTTCAACACCAACATATGTGGCCCTGGGCTGTGACTGGCAGGAGGCCCTGCGCAGAGCAGCTCTGTGTGACTAACAGTCTGTTCCACATGTCGGAAATCTGCCATAAAATTCTAAAGGGATTTTCTCCTTTACATATTCGCTTTGTGGTTATGTGCTGAAACCTTTGTTGTGCACCTTAGAGATGCATTTTTAATTCAGAACAGGAAACCAAACCTTTAATACATCAGTGCTCAGTGTTTTCTGTTGTTTTCACTAAATAGAATAAAATATAAACAAACTGGTGATTTGAATCAAGAAACATCTCACAACGAATAGATAAACATCCTTGTGTTATCTGTACCTGGACAGGTCGCCATTCCGTCACGGGGCTGGCACCTTCACGTTCACACCTGCGGCTGTTTTAAAGTCTGTAGTTCACCTGGGCGTGTTTGGACTACGGATACAGATGGATTAGTGCTCAGAAAGTAGTCAGGAAGTTCAGATGTAGTGCAGATATTAGGTGCAGTTAGTCTGTGGAGATAAAGAGCAGAACATCTGGACTCGTGCTGGAGTTGTCCTTCAGAGATGTCACAGTGACGCCCTGCAGACGGACTGCAGGAGTTTGTCTGCAGGCTTACGGCAGCAGCGTCCTGCAGCTGAACACCTGTCACATGCAGTCGTTCTGTCCAAATGATCATCGCAGAGATTCGATATTTACTTCAGTTCTGAAGAGAAACTCTGCTGCTGACTTCCAGCAGGAAGAATTCAAACGAGGACTGAAAACTTGCTGAACGTCATGTCAGAGAAGCAGATGAAAGAAAATGTGTTAGAGGAGTGCAGAATATTTGATCCTTTTCTTTAGGCCTCCTTTCTCTCTTCCTGTATCACCTGGTTTTTCAAAGTGTCCTTGAAAAGCGCTGACAAATAAAATGCATTATTATTATTGTTATTTTTATTAAAGCAAAAGAAGCTAGGAAACGCTGCAG
Organism: Micropterus salmoides; assembly: GCF_014851395.1. NCBI lineage: Eukaryota > Metazoa > Chordata > Actinopteri > Centrarchiformes > Centrarchidae > Micropterus > Micropterus salmoides. The sequence continues at coordinate 34,512,513 of NW_024040263.1, read as the reverse complement.
CACTTAAAGGAAAAGTTTGATACCGCTTTCATGTCTGAACTGTGGAGATTAGCTTAGTTTAGCATAAAGTTCCCTAATAAAAACTAATGAACGTGTTTATCAGGAATTTCCCATGATAAATGTTATCTGCTCTGTTAAACAAACGGAGCTGCTGGGAGGTGGATTTTCTTCCCTTGGCACAGAGCCAGACTTAGTGTTTCCCCGTTTCTGGTCTTTAATGCTAAGCTAAGCTAACCAGCTGCTGGCAGTAGCTTCGTATTTACTGTACAGACATGAGAGTGGCATCAAACTGAACATCTGACTCTCAGAGAGAAAGAGAATGTAGAATTAGACCTTTGATCAGATTCCTGAGTTTCTCGTCACCTTCAGCTTCACTTTGAGCCTGACGCTGTTGATGGTTTGATTCTCCCACGACTGCCTGTGACACAGTTTTTACCGTCCAGCTGTGTGAACGCTGCTGCCCTTGTGTCCTCGCCACCGGGGCAGAAATCTTTTCCATCTCTTTGCTTTTACCCATGACGTTTGTTTTATTCTGAAGGAGTGAGAGGGAAACAGCAGCTCCTGTGTGATTCAGCCTGTAGCCACGATGCTGATGATGTTCTCATCTTCTGTTGTTCTGCTGTGTTTTCTCATGTTCTCTGGAGTCAAAGTGACACCTGGGTTTACACTGCGCACACACACACACACGTTTCTGCTGATTCTGTGAGTCGAAGTCTGGGATTAACCACCGCACCTCACGATTTAAGTCCAATGTCACCAAACGTGGTAGCAGGAACACAAGGGACTGGGCCCAATGCAGACAGATCAAAGAATAAATCAAACAAAACGGAGGTTAAAAGGCTGACAGGTGAGGGTCAAAACCAGAGAGAGGTCCAAAACAAGCAAAGAAACGCCGCAGGGAGCAGGACAAATCCAAAAAAAACCCAACAAACACTAGGAAAGGCTGGAACACATGGGCGAAGACGAAGTGACACTGAGACGAGGGAACACACAGACTAAATACACTAGTAAAGGGAGGATAACTAAACTAATCAATCACGGGGAAGGACTCTTTCAACATAAAACAGGAAATACAAAACTAAAACCGTGACAAATGTTCAGCGTCGGGGGGGAAAGTAAAGGTGGAGAAATGCAAGTTAGCTCAACTTTAAGGTCGCCTTAATTTCAACTCTCAAATCTAAGTTCATAAAGTTGATAAAACTACAGTGTTGTAGTCTCAACGCTGTTGTTTTTATAACTTGTTGTAATCTTCACACTTTGAGTTAAAGCAAATCATTATTTTTCTTTATCAATACAAGAAAACTTGTCTTAGCTAGTCCAACACAATACCTGTATTATTCTAACTCAGAGTTTCAAGTTAGAACTACTTAACCTAACATTTATACTACTTTCCATTTCAAGTTAAATGGGCATTATGTAGTTTTTCAATAAAATACCTTATTAATAAATCTAATTTTCATTTCCTTATTATCAATGGGATCAAATCTCACTTAGAAATGCTGTAAGAAGAAAGTGAGTATTAGTAAAGCTGCAGAAACACAGAGAAAGTCACGTTAGCTCGCCGGCTAACGCCAAGCAGTTGCTAATGTTATCTGGTGCAAAGTTATATTGCTTTCCACGTTACTTCACCAACTAACGTGACCCGTGTTACTATCCTGTGTAGCACATATAGCTAATAAAATATAATAATAAATATAATAATATGGATTACAGTGCAGCATTCTTCTTATTCTTTTATTCCGTCTATGAGCATCATCAATCCCAGCTTGAAGGCCTGCTCAGATAAAAATAAAACCTTTCCTAAGTCTAAAGTCTGTTTAAAGGCCGAAAGGCGTTTGCACTGGGCTTGTTTTTGTTTTCTCCCTTGTTGCAGTGACGTTCTCCTTCGTGCGATACCACTAGTGAGTTAGCAAGTTCGACACATTGCCAGAAACAAACCCGATCACTACTGAGAAATGTCGGCCCGCTGCTGTCGTCTTATCGACTTGTCCGTTGTTGTATTTCACTGGAAACCGAAGTGTTCCCAAACAGAAGACCTTAACAATAAGGGAGGGTCCTAAAGCGGCTCCTTGTGTAGCGCTGTAGTGCCGTAAAGTGTAATTTATACTTCTGCTTCGAGCGTTAGCGTTAGCATCCCTCAGCCCAGTGGCCTACGCCGTCACCTGACCTGCACCTCCTCAAAAAAGTAACTACACGTCGAGTTGAGGCGAACCGTAAGCTCTGTCATTGGTTGGCTGAGTAGCTACGCACGCAGACCCTACGCAGGAGTATAAATCAAACTTAAGGCAGAGATTTGGTCCACCACTTAATATGTCTGTGTAGAAACTCGGAATTTACGTATGTTCCACACACAAAACAAATCTAATATTTAACATTAAAGACTGCATTTGGTGCACATGTGCACCGTTTAGAAAGTCCTGTACCGAAAAGGTTTGGTACGAATACACGTATCATCCAGGTCATAGATTTCCAAGCCTAAGGATGGTTAAAAACAAGGGCAGCTGGACTCCAATAGGCTTCTTCAGTTCTGTCTGAGAGGCAAAACGTCAAGTCCAGTTGCCCTTGATCTGAACTTTCCTTGGGTATTATGAAGTGGTGGTTCGGAGTGGGAGCATCAGGAAAGACTAGTTTGGAGAAGTCTTTCGGTCAGGGTTGGTGCTCTTTGCCAAAGCGTTTGGTTTCTGTAAATCCTCAAGACTTATTTTCTGTCACAGTTTGGCTGAACTGTAGAACTATCGCAGATATTAACTCCAGCTCGTCCTGAACACAAGCTTCTCTCACCGAGGCCAAAAAAGTCTATTTTAATCAGTTTTTACCTCCTTATTTTAAGGTTGATTTAGTTTCATGACGTTATAAAATAATAAATTGGTGGTTAGGTTAACAGTAAACTTTGTAATTGTGTCCAACAGACGACAAATCCTAAAATCTTATATTCACAACATCAGCTGTGAGCTGTGAGGACAGTTTGGGTTTTAAAGACGCCAAATGAGCCGGTTAACCTTTAAGGTTTTATTCAGGGTTTTCCACATGTGAAACTACGACACTCTGGTGCACTGGCCTCAGTTTTGGGAAGTCCTGCAAGGTGCAACAGTTAGATGTGTGTTTGGTGATCAAATGACGCTCGAAGGTTTCATTTGTGTGTCCGATGATCCTCCTCTCAGTGTTAGCCTGCGGGTGTCCAGGTTGACATCTTCGGCTGTAGATAATGAATCTGTCGGCCAGAGTGCAAAACGAACTGCTGGAAAATGAACTGGGTGGTTAATGCGGTTAAAGACTCGACTGCTGTTGATGTTTGGTGGCTGGAGCTTTGCATTAAAGTGAAAACTGTGGTCTGACTGCTTTAAACAAAACAAAAACCTGAAACTAAATGTTGTTGGTCATGAACACACACCTTCACTCAACAGCACACGAACAACAGAAACATCCAGATAAACAATAGATTGCCAAACACACGTCATAGAAAAATGACATATGTTTGGCTGCTATCGGTTGAAAGATCAATGCTCTAAGAGTGTTTTGTGATATTCATATGGAGGCCCCGAAGTCCAGAAATATTTTTATAAATATATAATATTTTATATTATAATTTTTTTAAATTACCTTTCAGGACTTCTGAGCCTCCGTAGCTTAAAGATGAAGCTACTAAAAATAAAAAGCAACTAAAGTTTGTGACTGAAACTGAACTGAAAACACTTGTTTTTAAGGTTAAAGTCTAAACAGTAAACTTTTTAACAGTAAACGGTTCTGGTGAATGAATGGGCTTTGAAACAACAACAGCATCCTTTTGCACTTTGTTACGGAGGACCAAACCTGACTAATTAGGAAAAAAAACCTGAGTAAATAAAACTCAAATAAAATATTTAATATTTAATATTTAAATAATTTTTTATAATTTATATGATGTTATTTATATTCAACCCGTTCTCATCCCAGGGCTTGGCGTCACTTTTTTTCCACGTTTAGGGCTCCACGGTCAGGTTAGCAAGAATAAATATGCAAAGTCCTTTTAGACTTTCAAAATAAAACTACTAAACATTGTGAAACATCACAGTTTGGTTTGGTTTAGGCACCAAAAATACTTTAGTGGTTTAGGTTTAGGTTAAAATTACTACGTTATTTACATGACTTAAATTACGTAAATTAAGTAACGCCACTTACGTAACTTACATAAGTAGCGTTACTTAACTTACGTAACATCACTAAAGGGAATCAATGAGGACTTTTGTTTCATGCGGGAAACAAAATCCGAATCCTTAATCAAAATTTTATTTTCCTTTTAGTGTTGAACAATGGCGCTAAAGAGTGCCATGTGCGTCGGTACCGGACGCCAACAGACGTGACAACGTTTGACGCTCTGGGAGTGAGAACGGGCAGTTATATTTATCCGTTCTGAACAGTGGTGGAGCTGAAACTGTAAAATGGGATCATCTACAGGGTTCATCCTCAGAGACCAGGAAAGAGATCAGGAAATGTCCTGATATTTTGAATGTTTTTGTGTGTGTGCTTGTGTATTTCCTGTAAAACTCCTTATGGAAACGTTCTCCTGATGGTGGCGCTAGAGGAAAGGTCAGAATCTTTAGGCTTTAATCTCTGGGGGAGTCTGAATATGCACAACTGATTTCATGAGAGTGGATGTGGACTCCATTTATTTTACGTTTTATTTTCACTTCAGGATTTAAATTTTGTTTTCCGTCTACAGGATTTTCCTCATGGGTGTGGTGGTTTTTATCGATTCTTTTCTTTCTCCTTTTTTAGTTCAGTTATACATTCATGTGACCATTTGATTTATTCATGCACTCATTTAATTTTCCTACTAAAAAGTCAGATTTGGTCCTCCATACTTGGTGGCTGCTGATGTTTCACTGTAACATCTTCCCGTTTCAAAGGCTTCGTCCGTGCTGAAACGTGCAGACACGTTCTTAGTGATATTTTAGCGAGCTCTGCTTCGTTTATTTTCGTGTCGACCGTCACCGCTAGACTCTGAGCTCTCCGCCGCCAACCATCGAGGACTGCCACTCTCTTTTTTTACTCCTCTCCAATTCTCCCCCACCCCACCCCCCCTTCCACATAACTACTGATGCCTTTGCCCCCCAACCTATCGCTTTAAAAGTACACAGTATGTCGAGTTTGACTCACCTGAGGAGACAGAGAAAAGAGCGAGGGTGCCATTGGGACAACACAAGAAGAAATAAAGTGATGTTTCGGGGTAAGCACAGTTTAGGAACAGTCCTTTACCTCTGTTCTCTCACTCAGTTTCTGTTCCTCCTCTTCCTTTTCCTTCTGTTCAGACATATTTCCTCCCTTTTTTTTGCCTCCGTCGTGTGTCTGTGTTTTGTGTGCTTGATGAATCCATCTCTCTTTTGTGCTCCCTGTTTCTTTTTTGCATCTCCAGTGGTCATATTTATTTTTGAGAAAGCAAAAGCTCAAACTGTCAGTTGTCCAGGCTCAGACTGTTGTAGACTAGTGAGATACAGTATGTGCAGTGTTCGTGCTGGTGTCCTTTTAAAGTGCTTCCTTTTGGGGTGGGAGGGGGTATTTTCATCACCATTTTTGCAGTTAGAGGGATGCTAGTCTGACCAATCTGGCAACCCACACAGCTAACAGTCTATTGGCTCAACTGTCATGTTAAGTCTTTTAGCTTCTAACTAGTATCTGATAGCTGTAGACAGAGTGCCAGATTAACACCAACACTCCAGCTTCTCTCCCGGGGCCCCTCCCCTCAAAACCTTTGACCAATCAGCTAAAGTGTTAGATGTGCGAGAGCACCAATCAGCTCTCTCCTGTCTAACGTCTGGTCAGGGAGGGGAAGGGAAGGGAGACGAGGGCAGGAAGTCAAATCAGAGTGTTGGGACGTAGCCGTAGAAAAAATAATTAATTAAAGCATTTTTTTTTGTGTGTAAAGAGTCGCTTCCTGCTCGTTAACCTCCCTCCCTCTCTCTGATTGGTCTGTTTGCAGTTGGAAGAGGACAGGCACCAACCGCGACCCAATCAGCTGAGGAGGCTGGCCTCCTACGTCTTCTCCTCCTCCACCCTGGAGACAGAGCAGTATCCCCACGGAGGAAGCAGCTTCATCCAGAGGAGCCGCTCGGCCGAAAGCAGCCCCGCCCACATCACTGCCGCCAGCGCCTCGGTCCGGCGCCGGCACGCCGGCACCCTGCCGACGCCGGGCAGCCCGCGGAGCAGACACTCGGTCCTGAACGTGTCGAGGACGCAGCTGCAGCATATGTTAGCCAAGCTCATGAACAAGAACAACAGTTGAGAGGACTGAGAGACGGACTCAGAACACACATATATATATATATACACACACATATGCAAGGTCTGTCACACCATTTTTAGGGCCCCGGGCAGAATTTGGCCCCCTGCCCCACCCTGGTATCCCAGCACATAACCAGACTACACCCAGTGTAGATCAGCTACTGAGGGACTGTCACTGGGCAGCAGTTATTTTATTATCTGTAAATTTATTTGATTCATCCTCAATAAAATCAAACAACGGTTAAAAACAATCAAAACGGTTGAATGTATTTAAACGGTTAAATACAATCAAGAGTCCAAAGGAAAACTTTTTTTAAAAGTTCCCCTAAATCTCCTTAAATCATTTAATTGTCTTTACTTTCCAAACATAACAACAACTTGTGTTTTCAAGGAGTCCACTAGAGAGCCTAAGTCCCTCCCCTTCCGGTGGACCACCTTACTTCGGACCACCTACGTACGGTAGTCAACGGCGAGAGACAACAAATTTATTGATCCCGTTTGAATTGTGCTATAAAATATACATTTTAAAGTCAAGAAAGTCACGGTTTCTCGTAAAACTGTTGAGGTATAAGACTGAAAATACATAATGACAAAGACCACAAACCCAAAAGTTGTGTATGTGACGTCGTAACTTTTTTTCTCAATGACCGAAGCTAACGTTACTGAAGCTAACGTCAAAGAGCTTACATGACAGGATGATAAAAGGACGAGAGTCATCGGATTAATCAGGTGAGATATATTTCTGCGTGGAACATAGCTAGCAGCAACCAAACGTAAGCTAGCATCACCGCACCAACATGTTGGTGACGTATATTGTGCGAGATGTAGTTCACTGAACTGTTTTCACACAAAATGACATGTAACTTTACTGTTTTACGACAAACTGAGACTTTGACGGACAAAATTATCTTTTAAATTGACAAACATCGTGTGTGATTCATGGCTCAGTTCAAACAGGATAAAAAAATAAGCTGCCTCTCGCTGTTGACTAGCATAAATACCTTTTAGGCTCTCTATATAACAAAGACACAAAAAAAGTAAACAAACGGTTGATTTCATATTTGTAATTTGCTGGTTTGGGGCCCCCTGGTGGCTAGTTTACTTCAGGCTCTGCATATACAAACACACATGAACGCAGCGCACTGAGAGCCAGATAATATCCACACGTTATTAAACACAACAAGCCATATTACTGGCTGCGCTGGTAAACACACACACACACACACACGTAGCTCTACCAACTACTTTTTCAAGCAGAGGAACTGAAGAAGAGGTGAAAAGTGCTGACGACAGGAAAAATTTTCCACTGCAATAAACTCTCAAAGCCTCTCTGCAGACCTTAAGTTGCACACGCCACAGACCTGGCGAACTGCAGGAGATAATGTGAAACTGAATATTTCCTTTCGTGTTCCTGTGAAGAAGAAACAGAGCGGGGCTGCTAACAGACTGTTACAGTATTTGTGCATTTATTTATTTTTTTCTGCTTTTCCTGCTGAAAAATGAAGGATAAACGGGGAATGCAGGTCGAGCCGGCGGTCACGTTTATGCGCGGAGACTTTGGAGTCGGCGTTTCCCCTCCGATCATCCCGCCCACCGAGCAATACAGCGCCAACACAAAACCCCCAGTGATCCAAACGTCTCGGTCTGATTCCAGCTTCATCATTAAATGTTGTGTATGAAGAGAGAAGTGTGAGTTTTCTCTGCGGAAAGGTTTTTCTGATAGTGTGATAACCGATCAATCACTTTGATCTCTAATCACAGCCTTTTAATGACAAAAACTGTTACTGTGTTGGGTCTTTGGGTAGAAAGTATGGTGGCCCTGAAGTGCAAAATTTCACACACACACACACACACACACACACACACACACACACACCTCCCCAAAAAAAACAGCAATGGTTAAAAAAATAATGGATTAGCAAGAGTGAAAAGACAATGATAACATTTTACTAAATACAATCACAACTCCAAAACGTACACAACAAACAAACAAATTAAAGTACATCGCAATATTAATTTTATATAAATATAAAAAAAACATATTAAAAATGAGTAGAAAGAAAACAAATTGACGCTGTAGACAACCCAACATTCACCCCAAACAAATGAACACAACAAAGACGTATTTTTGCAAAATCAATTAACAAACTTGTAAATCACAAAAAAACAAAACAGAAACTTGTGTGACGACTTCTGACTTTTTATTTTGTTGAATGTAGCAATTTGCAAATTTCTGATTCCTGTTTAAGTTTTGTTTATTTTTCTGTTAGAAGAAGCATTAGAGGCCAGTAACAGTCCGCACACAGAGCTGCGTCTTTGCAGTCAGTGTGACACTTTTTTTAACTAAGCTTTGTGTGATTGGTCGGGGTACTGAAAATGGAGGCGGAGCTTTAAGCGTGTAGGAGGGGTCGAGCTGTTTAAGTACAGAATAGAATAGTTCTGGTCCTTCTGTCAGTTTGTCGTGTGATTGTTGCTTGTGGAGTTTGAGCAGCTGTGGTGCTTCCGTTTTATTATATTATAGAGATTTTGACTTCATTTTCATCCTAACACAAAGTGTTTCACAAAGTGGCGTCGAACATCTACTGGACTCATTGAATGTCTCAACACATTTTCATTCCAAACTCGCCACATATGTACGCTTGGTCAAGACCCCTTGATGTAATTTTTTAACGCCCTGGGTACCCTTTAAGTGTCGATTTTCAACATTTAGGGCTCCACGGTCAAGTTAGCAAAATTAAACACTCAACGTCTGGTTAGACTTTCAAAATGAAAGTACTTGTTAACGTTGCGAAACATCACAATTTTGAAACGGCGGTTGTTAACGTGAAATGTCGCAATTTGGTTAGGTTTAGGAAAAGATCAAAAGATTACGTACATCAGTTAACTTTCTTAAGTTAAGTAGCGTCACTTACACAACTTACATTACTTGATCATTAAATGTTGAGCTGTTGTTTCACATGGGAAATGAACAACGGTCTCTTGGTTGAAAGTCCATTTTATTATTCAAAAATGACGCTACATGGCTTCCCCCGGTGTGTTATAAACTGACACCAACGGGTCTTGACCATGTGTCCATGTGTGACGACTTGGGAGTGAGACGGGTTGAATGTGTGGAAGCTGTGCTTTGTGTTTACTGCTAGTTAGCATGCTAACATGCTACGATGGAGAACATACAGAATATACCTGTTAACCATCAGCATGTTAGCATTGTCACTGTGAGCATGATGCTAATGTTAGCATTTAGCTTACAGCAGCCAACCAACTACATCCTCACAGAGCTGCTAGCATGGCTGCAGACTCTGAGCCTCGTTTAAGGTTCTTGTCCTGAGATCAGGATTTAATGAACAGGTTCTCTGTAGATATTTAAAGCTTAGTATTGATCAGGACTCATGACAACAGGCTTTCTGTACTTCCTGTTCTGTCCATGTCCATTTCATCAGAGCGTCTTCGTCTCAACTTGAAGACAGAAGGCGGCCGACACACTGTGTTACACACTGTGTTACTGTTAGAGACACTTTAAAGATAATGAGATGATTAGAAGTCATAATCTCAAGCTAACGAGCTCAGAACACTTTCAGAAAGCACAGCCAGTCAAAGCTTCAGAGGGTTTTCGTGGAGAAATAAAGTCTCATCATCACACGTGCTGGTGTGTTTGAGTTGAATCGGGTCTTCCAGAGGACGAGGTCGATCCTGTTTTCATTCACGATTGTCAGCTGAAAACGCAATCAGGAGAATTTGTTTATGTTCCGTCCATCGGATCGTAGAGTTAGGCTGCCGTGTTGGCTCGAGTTCGGTCCTTGGTTACTGCATTTGTTATCGGCCTCTGACCCATTGAAGAGGTGGAAAGGTGACTTAAGGATCATCTTCTGCTCTTTCGGTCGTCTGTGCACGTCGAGTTTTGTCTGTTGTGTAAACAGTGAGCGTGACAGCGAGACTCTGAGCTTCGTTGTGTATCGAAATCGGTTCTGCAGCTCTCTCTGGTGAGGTTTTCCTGGTTCCTGACATCATGTGTTTGGATCGCCGTCTTTTTTACATTGTGCTTCCTCTTCCATCCCTATTTTCTGACCGCTGGACATCACTGTTGCACTTTATCACTGAGTGAACCGGAGAGGGGGATCAGGCCGGGCCGAGGGTCTCACTATATGGATGCAAAACGCAGATGCAATAAATGAGATGTGGGATGAACAATAAAAAAGAGACTTCCTGGTGGTCTACGATTAGATTTTTAGATTTCTTTCTTCCAGGCAGTTATTGGTTTCAGTTCATTAACTTGCAGAGACTTGAAGCGTCCTTGAACTCACCACCAAGGAAGAGTTTTAAGATGCCAGAAAAACATGATGATATAAAATATATCTGTGATGAATTTCTGCCTGGAAGGAAGAAAATCCACCTCATGGAAGATTTAAAAAACAATATGAATGAAAAGTAATTAATGGGATGAAATAAAAATAAGCAAAGCGAGGACTTTCTTATTTCACAGCGCAGTGCGCCATATTCTCCATTTCACAAGCAATGAGACAGAATAACGTTACAGTCGGTAACGTTGCGTCGTAAGCAAAGTAAATGTCTGTTTCAGTGTTGTGTTGATTAGCGGGAGACGAGCCGTCCGTTGGACGTGTTCTTTGTTGGTTTTAGTGAAAGTATTCGTGTTACCTGTGAAGATTCTCAGTCATCCAGGTCACAGTTATCCAACGAAGGTTAAAGTCAAGGGCAACTGGACTTGTTGAAGAGACTGGAAGACTTTTCGTCCCTCATCCAAAGGACTTCTTCAGTTCTGAGTGACTGGCAGAAAAACTCAGCTATTTAACTACACAAACGCATGGCTCAACACAGAAGGGCCAACTCCTCAGGTCAAGACTCTGCAGTCTACTTACATCTGAAGGACAGAGGACACTCGTTTGAGGACCACCAGGTGCACATTTTAGACAGAGAAGATGGATGGTTTGAAAGAGGTGTCAAGGAAGCATCTACACCAGGGTGGAGAAGCCGTCATTGAACAGAGGAGGGGGTCTATGCCACCACTTATCCCCCACTTACAATGCTGTCCTTTCATCACTTCCCAGGAAACTCAACAAACGTAACCTATTGGCCTCAGGTGAAGATACCAACGATGGTCGTTCAGTCTCGGCCACAGGTAGTCTTAACGACCGTAACGACTGTCGTCACAGCAACCAGGAACACTAACGAACCAGCGGTATCGACGATCCTGGCAAACGACCCCACTGATGTTGAGTTTCCCTGCCAGTCAGTCAGAACTGAAGAAGTCGGGCCAGTTTGCCCTTGACTTTAATCTTCTTTGGATATTTGTGTTACTGTGTCACCGTGTTGGAAGTGCTAGTTCCCGGTAGAGTCTGTGACACAATGTTAAAAGAAAATTGTCAGAAATTGTATTTTGGAGGTTTATTAGGTGGGGGGAGTGTCCAACAGTCAGGAGTAAATCAGCTGTTACATCAACCAACCAAGCTGTGCAGAAGTGCTCTGATCACACGTTCACGGTGTTTGGTTGAAGTATCACAGACGGACGAGGTGGAAAAACTGGTTTGTCAGACATTTATAGTTCGAGGGACATCCAGAGTTTGATCACAAAGCTGCTGTAGAAGATGAAGTGACCTCCCTGCACCAAAAAACCCCACCAAACTCCCATGAGTCAACTCTTGAAGCAGTCTGTTTTGTTTTAGAAGTGAGATTAGCTCACCGCACTGGGTGTTTCTCTTCCTTCCTGTTAAAGTTACCACTACAAAAACTTGTTTAAATGTAGCTTCAAACAATCTGTTTAGCTGTTCAGTGTCCAGATTTCAAAGGTTCGCCCGTCACTGACTGTCCACGTAGCGTCTGCACACTTTTGAACGCCATGTAGTTCATTCGGAATCAGATGTCTTACAACAAAATTAAAACAGCCGTCACAACAAAGTGCGTTTAGAACAGTAAGTGTTCTCTCATCGTATTGCAGCAAAAGACATCAGCAAGAGGTGCCAACACTTCGTCTTGATTTTGACGTGTACAGATACATTTCTCCAGTTTATCTAGAAGAAATCAGTGCTTGTTCCGACCTGAGAGATGGAGGCTTTCTGCAGAAAACCTACAAACATTTTCGAGGTAGTTTATGGTTGGCGGTCTCCAACGTGTTTTCCGTAAGAACAATGAACCAGTGGAGGAGCGTCGAGTTGTGGAACCCTGTTTAGTTAGACGTCGTACCAAAGCAGCGCTCCACGCTTTGAATGTCAATCCAACAGCATTCTCCGAAGTCAGAGCTGTGTCTCCTGAACATGTTCAAAAACGTTTCGGAGTACACACTACGTGAGATGAGCTAGGGCGGCCATTTTGTGCAATGAAAGCCAAACGTTTGCTTTCCTCAATGTGTTAAAGGGCTACATTAAATATGCACCACTTGCTGTTTCATTAAGCTTGAGGCGTTACCATTAGCTCAGCCTAAGCAGGAGATTTCCCTTTTTGTGCTGAGGCTCATTTCAGCTCCAGCCTGAGTTTGTGTTCATGCTGAGTTCAGGACGTCCTACCTGTTTTATATTTAGCATAGCATTACACTACAGCCACTTAGAGAATGTATGAAGTGGACTAGCTGCTAACTTTATTTTGCACGCCTGCAAAATGATTCACCTGCCGTACAAGATTGTCACTGATACATGTCGATGTTTTGTCCTGTGTCACCGTGAATGCAGTGCCACATTCAGTTAAAAACAGGCGGTGGAAAGCTTTGAGTGTGCTTATTCTGCAGCATTACTGACGGTACGTCGTACCAAAAGACTGTTTACCGACTGTCACCACTCTTTGCATGAGATCTACTGTTTGTACGACGCGCACCTCTGACTGTAATATGACTGAAAACAGCACTGTACTGTAATTACAACAAAAACACGGTGGATATACACCTCTGACTGAAAAACGTCTGTGATTTTTTTTGTAAATAATTCCCACCGCTAGTAGAGGGGATGCTCACGGATCAGAGCAGTCCAGTCTTGATAGTCACAGAATCCATAATCTTTCATCACATCTTTTATTGTGACGTATACTTCCAGTGTTTTGTTTGTTAGTGGAGGAAGTCGTGATGCTCTTAAAACATCGTGGACTTTTGAGCTGGTTGGATGAGATGCGTCTGGGTTTTGGACATAATTCCCCTCAGTTCTAATAGGATTTGATTCGACAGCTTCATTGCAGAGGTAAAGTGTCGCAACAACAAAACCAATGGGAACTTTAAAGTTTTTACTCAAACTGTCCACCATAAACAGTCGACAGTTGAAGAGTTCCATCCTTGTTTGTACTGAACTTAAAGCAGTTTTGCAGGTCAGTCGACCACTGAAATGGCATTTCTTTAATTTCATTTATACGTTGTGGTCTGTAGGAATTATGGCCAAAACAATAATCTTAAGACCAGGATTTAGAAACGTTCCTTCAATCCTTTACATTTGTTGTGCAAGTTTAAAGACTTGCAAGGCTGACAAATGAAAATGTGTTCTGTCCGACTGCTGCTCAACATGGTGCTGAGAGAAAAAGCTTACATCATAATAACTCCTACAGTTTTTTAACAAATGATAATATTGCCAACATGCCAAAAAATGGTGTTTTCTACCAGGCCTTAATGGCTGTAAGAACACATTCAGTTTAATCTAGTTTGGAGTGACGTGTCTAACCGCTGCTACTCATGTTGTTCAAACTAAAAAATATATATGATTGTCTTTGTTTAAATTGATTTAAACCTACAACTTGTTAACAGTACTACTGTAAATAGGTCAGACTAAAAGTTAGGCTACCTGTCTGAGCCGTCAAAAGTTTGAGGCCCCACGATACGATATTATCACGATACTTATGTCACTATACGATATTAAACATATTGCGATATATTGGAATTTCTTACCTTTTTTCCAACTTCAGATTGTGTCCCCAAAGGAAAACTCTTTTTCTACTGGACTGAAAAAGCAACTGATTTTATTATTTTGGTACCAAAAAGTTAAATTCTCATGTACAATTTCTAATAATAAAAGGTCGATACTTGACGTCTGTGTATCGATACAATATTGACACGGAAAATATCACGATACTATGCTGTGTCGATTTTTACCCCCCACCCCTAATTTGAAGCCTTTAGACTTTCCTCCAAAACTAGATGAGTGCAGATTTAGTAGAAACTGTCCCGCAAACCTTTTTCAGAGTCTGCCACAAAACATTTATACCTCATAAATCACTAGATAAACACTAGAATTATATAAATGTAAAAAATAAATAAAGTGTATAATGCTCCTCCCAAACATACATTTATTTGTGTATTTGATGTGTTAGCGCTGATCTTTATGGAATAACAGGGTGATATTATACAGATAAATGTGTCTGCAGAGAGAACAAAACTGCATTGTGTGAACACTCGTCTCCATGTTAGTTTTGTTTAGACTGTAAGTCACTTTCACCAGTTTGTTAACACGCTCATTGTGTGTCACTAATAGTTGATTCTCAAAGGAACATTCAGATATTTTAAGAAATCCTTTTTAAGCCTGAAGTCATTTTCCCAGAGAAGATGGAAATCACCCTCGTCTCCGTGTGTCCAGCACAGAGAGAGGACCAGGACTTGTTTAGCCTTGCTTAGCACAAAGACTGGGAGTGGGGGGGACTGCTAGCTTATCTCCTACCTATCCTAACAAGCTAGTCAACAGTCCACCCTGCAGTCAGCTGGGTTAGTAGATTTAGGACAGAGCTCAAACCAAAAACCCCACTGTTGTTCAGGAGATGCTGCTCCCAGCGGTTGTTGGTTAACAGATAGCTCCAATGCTAACTGCAGCTAACAACGCAATTTGTCATTTGTATTTATTTCTATTTCCACACTTAAATAAACAAGACACAACATGTAAATCAGACTGACTTGAGGTTGTTGGAAGGTGGATTTTATTTAAATGTTAGCTTTAATTTAGCCGGGCCAGTATTTGTTAACATGCTAATTGTCTCTGCTAAGCTAGGCTCTATGGTTTTCTTTAAAGGGCACGCAGAAGGGAAGCTGGTATCAGTCAGTCGGTCATTTTTTCTTTTTCTGTCTGTTTATTGAAAAATAAATCAGATAGCTTTGGAGTTGTTGGGAAGTAGAATTGTTTTCTCAGTTGATGGAGCTAAGCTAACCGTTCACCCCACTGCTTCCTGTTGGCCGCACAGTCCACATCTGACTCTGAGGACGACAAAATAACAAAGAGTGTTTCATAAATTGTCTGAATGTTCCTTCAAAGTTTTTGCAATAACAGCAGAGTTTCTGTTGTCGAGGTAAAGAGGTTTGAAGAGCTCACAGCGTTATTTCGGTGTGATGATCCGTGAGTGTCTTTCACGTGTACAGTATAATACATGTAAGCGTTTTTTTTTTTCTAGCATTATATGATTGTACAGTACTGCTTGTATAATTTACAGGTAAAGCATGTATTTTAAACTTTTTGTAAATCCAAATGATAACTGTGTACATATATACAGAAATGTAGAAAGTAATTAAGTTTGCAGTTAATCTCTAATAGCATGATAATTAGCGGGGTTTAGTATGTATGTACAGGCTGTATGTTAAATATTTATGAAGGGAAACACTTGAAAATCACCTGATATCAGACTGCGTGCTGTCTAAGGATAAACTCTGCAATGCATTTTTTGTGCCTTTTATATCAATGTATGTAATCTAGACAATCTTGAAAAGCTTGTGTACAACCAAAATGACATTAAAATGGTTTTGGGGGCAAATACATCAGTTCCTGCTGGTTTTTTTGTGTGGGAAAGGTTAGCTGAAGCACTGAAGAGTGCTACACATGTTAGCCTCCTCTAAAACATCAACACACAACTTATTTTCTTTTTTGTCATAACTCACTATGGTTTAAAAATAAAGTTGTTGGTACTGCAAGAAACGGGTCATCGTTCACTTGTTCTGTAACTAGGTAGCTAGCTAGCACGTGTTTCAACGGGTTTGTGTGGTTTATTAAGTCTGAAAAGTGTCACACGCTACAACACATTGTTGGTAGAAAACCTTGGTTGCAGCATTGATAATTATCCAAATTATAGGCTAATTATGGAAAACACTGCTTTCACTACCTTCACCCCCAAACAAAGCTGTCCCTTCCGACTTTTTAACTAATATCATATTAATACCATGTAGGGCTGCAGCTAACGATGATTTTAGTACTCAAAGTTTCTATAGATCGTTTAAGAAGTACTTTTGCTTCCCAGATTTTGGACACTTTCTTCTTCGCCCCTCGCTATTTTCTCTCTCTTCCTCCACTTTGCAAACAGCAGCATCATAATCACGTCGTGGTCACACAGCGGAAGCGCGATGTGCGACAGTAATAAATATCCGTGCGAAACAGCGTGCTATATAGTTATATGGATTAAACGAAGCACCATAGGTTAACTGGTGACTCTAAATTGCCCTTAAAGAGGTGGTATTATGCTCATTTTCAGGTTCATCATCTTATTTAGAGGTTGTACCAGAGCAGGTTTACATGGTTTAATTTTCAAAAAACACCATCTTTTTTTCATACTGCACATTGCTGCAGCTCCTCTTTTGTGTTGAAGGCTTCGTTTCCTTCCTTTAGTGATACATCTTGTCTCTAAATGATCTTTGTTGGGAGTTGCACATGCGCAGTTCCTAGTTAAGGACTACTAGCCACTTAGGATAGCTAGTGTTTGGAAGGGAGATGAGAGGTGTGTGCTGCAGCTCACTGTTTTTCCACCAGCGTTTTTGAGGGCGTGTCAGAGTGGCCGCTTGGCGAGCGTTATATGAGGCGTATTTAGCTTTGGGAAGCGGCTGGACTACAAACGAGCTGTTTTCAGAGTTCAGAGCAGAGTTTTCTGTGAGATGGGAACTCCCTTTGGGCTTTTTCACTTTGCGAACCTGTTACATGCACAAAAAAGGGATATAAATCAATAAAGGAGAGGGAAAAAGCAGAATACCACCTCTTTGAGTGTGAATGTGTGTGGTTGTTTGTCTATGTGTCAGCCCCGCCTCTTGTCAGCAGGGATTGGATCCAGCCCGACCCTGCAAGGTTGAAGATGATGAATGGATTCAATTCATTGTTTTACCATCTTATTTCAGCAGGGGTTTGTTTTCTTTACAGTTTGTCCGTTACAGGTGTGCTGAAAAATTGTGTGTTTTGATTCTGTATCCTGAATTAATATTTATGAATTCCACTCCTAATATGGTTTTATTGATTATACTTGTTGAAAGTCTATAAGCTGCTAATGAGTGTGAGGCCTTGAGTTGATGCATTGTGTGTGTCAAAAAGCTTCATCAGTAAACTCCATCCATGATGTCTTGTTTTGCGTGCCATTGTAATAAAGAGTGTTGTTGGATTGTTTCCAGGTGTTGTCGCCCACGGAGCAGAGCACCCCGTCGCCACCCTCCCCAGACTATCGGACAAAGGGCCAGAGTGACGAGAAGGAGCATTTCCACATCCTTCCTCAGCTCCAGGCCAAGAGGGCCGACTTCCTTACCGTCATGCTAACTGGGACCTTGCCTCAGCGCCGCAGCTTTGCCACGCCGGAAGAAGAAGTCCCAGAACCTCCAGGGCCAAAGGATGACGACGTCACAAAGAGTGAGTCCAACAGCGAGGCCAGTCAGAAAAGCACTGAACGTAGCCAGGACGCCGCGCCTTCAACACTCATGGCCGAGGACCAGAGGGGCCAAAGGGAGCATGCCTCAGCTGCTGATGCAGACCCTGACCTGGAGGACGCTTCCAAAACCCTCGTCCTCTTCTCACCTGGAGACACTCGCAAGTCTCCCTCTGGTGGTGATCACGTTCTAGAGGCTGAGTTGGCCACACCATGTGCCCTCATTTCCCGTAACGACCGCCTCCTGGTCGGGGAGGGGATCCAGCCTGAACCCTCTGAGACCGGCCGCTTGTCCCCTGCTCTCAGGTCAGACCTTAGGCCCTCCACTCCCATCGCTCCTGCATCACCACCCTTCACCAAAGTTGAGCGCACTTTCATCCATATTGCAGAAACATCACACCTCAATGTCATGTCTTCAAATGGCCACTCTGCCAAGGACAGTGACCGGGAAGTCTTGGACATCATGAATGCATTGGCTGTAGAGGAGGACACCTATGAGCAGGGGCCAGCACCAGTGACAGAAGAGTCACCACAAGAGTCCGTACCAGACCAAACTGCAGCCGTTGATAAACATACCACAACTGAGAATGGTCCGTCAACTGGCCTGGTCCAGTCTTTGGAGCCTGTCCCAGAAGCCACGTCACCAGTTCTTGAACACAAAGGTTTGTCACTGGAACATAAGAAACAGCCATCACCCAGCGAAGAAGCTGCCAAGCTTCAGACAACCAGTTCCGAACAACCGGCTGCCGTAAAGCCCAGAATCCGAAGCCGAATTCCAATACTGATCTCTGAAGAAGACTCGGGCTCGGAGCAGTCCTCCTCCCTCTCGGCTCGGGCTCGGCTTCAGCAGCGGGCCAGGCAGCTGGACTTGGCTCGCATGCTGGTGCAGAAGCAACAGGGTCGCTGGATGAGGAGGAGGATGCTGTCCGGGACTTCGTCATCACTGTCCTCTGGGGACGATGAGCGCCGAAGGGCTTCGGAAACACTGTCTACAACTGGCTCAGAGGAGGACACGCATACCTCGGACGAGTCCAGGAGGAGCTCCCGTCTCAAACCGACTGAAGAGCAAGGCTCCAAGGAGTGCCGGAGCAGGATCCCTAGGCCCGTCACTCCCATAAAGAGGCCTTCAGTGGGGCTTGCTGCTGCTGCTCCTTCCCCTCTCTCCTTGCCAGACTCCAGCACTACCAAAGGAGCATCATCCTTCACAAACGGGTATGATTCAGTTTGTCCCTTTTAGCGTATACAAGTTTTCATTTTGAAGCAGTTTGATTAAATATGTTGCTAAAATTTAAAGAAATAACACCTTCAATTTACACTTTTGTCCACAGGAATCAGAAAATTGGACTAAGCACTCAACGCAAATCCAAACCTGTCTCACCCAGGTCCTCCTCCTCATGTCCCCGTCCCGCCACTGCCCCTGCCACATCCGGCAGCCCTCGAATGCCCCTGCGAGTCCTGTTTGGAACCCGACGCAGCCTTAGCTCCACCCACTGCAGGACTGACAGCCCCTCCCCTCAGAGAGTATGTCCATCCAGGCAGCCCCTCTCGGTTCGAGCCCCGACCGTCCCCGTGCTACCGCCCAGGACTACATCAACCATGCGGCGCAGCGCCTCGCAGGAAGCCACCGCCCAGACGTCCTCTGGCACCACGCCCGCCAGGACCAGGCCGAAACCAGCCGCCGCAGCCAAGGGGAAGCCAAATGCCAGGGAGAAAGCGGTACCCGCTAGATAATACAAAGAGACTCATCTCTGAGACATGTTTGTGTATAATCAGTCTTCGGACAAGCTACGCCTCAAAGGTTCTCACCTGATTCCATGTTACACTGTAATGTTACAATGACCACCTTCAATTAATTTAATGTATACGGACCTCTTATATAAGGACAGCTTACTGAACTATCTTCATGGGCTTCCAGTAATCTTAGCTGACTGTCGTACAGGAGCATTGCCGCCATGGTGCTATGAATACGTCTGCCGCTCCCTGGTTAATCCCTGATTAGACTGGTTTCTGGAGCTGGGAATCATGGCCTCTCACCTCACACAGCACTACCAGCTTGTCCACAGCTATACAACTCTTCTATTGACAGGACCTCGCTCGGTTCACACTGCATGGTGAAGTATATCACAAATACATTCAATCTGTAGAGGGAAAACAACATGTACAAAAAGCTGTACCTTTAAATAATTTGATATAGTTCTCCCCGTCCTATTGGGATAAACAGGCCAAGAAGAAAAGATCAGATTGGACTGGTTTGAATGCCCGAACTATGTTAATATGATAGTAGATTCCTAATTATATCCTGTACTCATTATGGCCTTGGATAGAAGATAAAGAGAGTTGGATGTGAACACAAAATAAATCGCTCGGCCGCTCGCCTCCTCCTCATGGTGTGACAATGGGCATGCTTTAATCATTCTATTTTCTGGGTGTTTTTATTTTCTTTATGCTCTGAATTGTATATAATAGAATCATTTCCCATAAAGACATCTTTATTTTTATCTTGCCAAGCAAAATGTAAATTTCAAGTCTTTAACCTTCTGTTCCAGTGTGTTGGCACTATGCCTGTTTTTTTACGCATGAGAAAAACAGGGTTAACCATGAGAGGAAGTTATACCTGCTTGGATTCTGCTGACAGTGCAAAGATCTGCTGGTTGTTGGGAGCCCACGGTGTGTTCGTACGGGGTCGCTGGGCACTGAGCTGTGAAGTAAAGTCTTGGTCATGTGGACGGGTGTCTTGTCATTCTTTTCTCAATGCATTTCTAGTCTCTGCGACACACTGAGCCTAAGTGCTCAAACAGAAACTAACATTCACACACCAGCGGAACCACCACCAGGGGCAATTCAAGGTTCAGTATCTTGCCCAAGGACACTTCCACATGCTCCGATTAACGGGCAACCCGCTCTACCTCATGAGCCACAGCCGCAACGGTTTCCAGTAAACCCAAGGACACAACCTGATCTAGATCCAGACTCTCAACAACTGGCCTCAGGTCTGTTTAAGTCCAATAAAGAGTAACCTTCACTCATAAGTATTCCCCCCTCGGAAGTTTTTAAGGTTTCGTGTTTTATACTGAGCCCCTGAAAGGACAATACTTTTGTTTGACAGTATCAGCCTTGTTCTGTTCAGCTCGGCTGTGTTTCCACATTAAAAGGCTCGGGCACTGAATAGGCCTAAATATTCATTCCACCTCACTTTAAAAAACTTCTTGTCACTTCAAAAATTAGATTAATTTATTTAACACACTCAAAGTGTCCAAACATTGTTTTAAATTAACTTCATAAAGCAACGAAACGAAAAATCCATTCATGCCATAAAATGTGCTCAGATAGTGGCTGAAAGACTGAATCTGAACTTCTAAGCTGCTGAAAACTCTCCTCAACAATAATCAGTCTCTGTAGGATGATGTCGCTTTAGCCTACAAGAGTTTCTCCACATCACCGCTGCAAACATCAAGCAGCCTGTTTGGCTGAAACAGTCTGTGGGATTTCCTACAGGTGGTGATGTCATTTTCCAAGAGAGCTGATTGGTCAGTAGGCGGGTTTTTTTACAGAGTCGATCTCTCCTCCGGAGCAGGTCAGCCGTTCAGCATCAGTTACCATGGAGATCTATCACAGTAAGAAGTGAACCACCTTCGTGGTGCTGAAAAGCCAGCAGGGTTAACCCCGAAGTTACCCGGATAAACTCAGATCCTGCTTCGTGGTGCAGACACCTGGGCATCAAATGCCGACGCCTCCAGAAAGCCTGACAAAGCATCTGTATTTGACACGTAAGTTACCCTTCAGAGTCCGTATGAGACGCCCTGGGCTTTTAAGTAGGGTAGAGTGGGGTAAGATGCCCCCCCCACACACATGGTGTGACATCACTTCAATAGGTGCAAATTACAGATAAAAATAAACTACGTAGCTGGTTAAAAGCAAGAGGATTATAGACTGTTGTAGAAATAAACTGAATTCTATTTTTTGTTAGAATAACCGTCTCATCACCCCATGTTACCCTAACTCTAATTTAATCCATCTGCCTTAATGTACTTAATTCAACCTAAACATTACCAAGTAGTTTGGGTGCTTAAACCTAACTAAACTGCATATACTGTATATAGGCTTCCACATAGTGTAGTGTAGTCTTTAGAAATATGTGGGAATATCTGCTGACAATAAGACAATTATTATTATTATTATTATCATTATTAGCAATATTATTATCATTATTATCATTATTATTATTAGTATTATTATTAGCATTATTAGCATTATAATAATTATTATTATTAGCGTTATTATTATCATTATTATATATTATTATTATTATTAGCGTTATTATATTATTATTATTAGTATATTATTAGCATTATTAGCATTATAATTATTATTATTAGCGTTATTATTATTATCATTATTATTATTATTATTATTATTATTAGCGTTATTATATATTATTATTATTATTATTAGCGTTATTATTATCATTATTATTATTAGTATTATTATTAGCATTATAATAATTATTATTAGCGTTATATTATTATTATTAGTATTATTAGCATTATTAGCATTATAATAATTATTATTATTAGCGTTATTATTATTATCATTATTATTATTATTATTATCATTATTATTAGCGTTATTATTATTATTATTATTATTATTATTAGCGTTATTATTATCATATTATTATTAGTATTATTATAGCATTATTAGCATTATAATAATTATTATTATTAGCGTTATTATTATATCATTATTATTATCATTATTATTATTATTATTATTATTATTATTATTATTATATTATTATTATCATCATTATTATTATTATTTATTATCATCATTATTATTATCAGCATTGTTGTTGTTTTGTGCTGGATTTGGGGAACAGGGTCAGTCTTGGGTCGCAGTTCCTCTCATCGTCCACCAGGTGGCGACGATGACGCGCCGGAAACCGTGATGACGCAGCGTTGATGACGCAGGTCCAAGATGGCGGTGCAGGTGCAGCTGTGTAGTCTGGAGAGTTTCCCGTCGCACCTGAGTCCTCTGGATGTTTTGATGTTAAAGTCTCACCTGGACTCGGTTTTCCGGAACGACACCGACCCTCCCACCGTCCTCTTCACCCCGCAGCGGCCTCCGCGTCCCGGGAGCCCGCCGGGCATTTTACTGCGCGTTCACCCGACCACCGAGGAGGAGACCGCGGGCTGCGGAGGAGCCGAGTCCGGGAGCCGCGTCCGGCTGTTCGCCAGCCGCCTCTTCACGCGGCACCACGGGCTCCAGCGGCTCGGCAGCACGGGGACCGTCCGGGCTCTGGAGCCCGTCAGCCTGGACAGAGTGGTGCTGGGAGCCCGCAGCAGGCAGAGCCTCCGCCGGGCCGGAGCGGAGCGGTTCACCGGCGGGCTGCTGGAGCTCTGCCGCCCGGGACAGTGGCTGCTGGCCCGGCGGGGAGAGCCGCTGCTGCTGGGAGACGAGCCGGGACAGGTAAAGTCAGGGGCGTCTTTTCCTCTGGGGACCCAGGGGACCCAGGGGACATGTGCACAAGAAATGATCAATAACAATGAAAAGTAAAAAGGAAAGTTCGTGTTTCCTTTTGTGTAAATAAGAAAGTTTCCACCATAAATTGGTGCAGAAAGTGTTCAAAATGTTCTCAGCATTTAATATCCCTTCCAGATGGTATTATAGCATCAGCTTCGTTTTCCTCCTCACTGGTGTAAAGCAGGTTGCTGAGCTGGAGCTCATTTTAACTTTTAATCTGCTGATTATTGTCTTTATTTATCAATTATTTATTTTTTTAATTCTGAAAATAGTGAGAGATGCCGTCACAGTTACTCGGAGTGACTCCATCACAGTGTTTCAGCTAAACTTTATTACAAATAAATTAAACTAGTTAAAAGGAAAAGCAGCAAATCTTCACATCTGTGGACCCTGAAATATTTTTACATGAAAAATGTTAAATGAAATATCTCTGAGGTTATTCCGAATAAAAACTTCCTTTTAAACATCTATATTTGGTTTAAATAAAGTTTCATTTATTTAATAATTTAATTTAAAACCAGTTTTGTTCCTTGTGTCAGCAAAAGATGTTTTAAACTATTAAAACAAATTTATGATTAATCAAATATTTTGGATAAATCTTCAATAAATTTAATATTATATTTGTTAAAATATGGACAGATGCTCTTCACTTTTTCCAAGATCACGTTTTAAACGGTCTGAAAACTTTCTGTCTCAACAAACTAGTAAAAAGCTTTTAAGAGGTTTTCTTGAGGACATAAACTAAATATTTGTTCTTTGAGTTTAAATGTTCTGTTTTAATGTTTTATATGACAAATAAAATGTGACCGTAACGTGCAGCCGTCCCAACAATCCACAGAAACTAAACATGAACGGAAAATATTTTAAATCACTAATATGTTTATTAATAAACGATTGAAATACGGCGGCAGTTTGTTTCCTGCTTACGATTATTTTATTATCAATCCATCTGATTATTTTCTCGATTTAATGCTTCGTGAAAACCGACCGATTAATCGACTAATCGTTGTTTCCAGCTGACGGAGCTGCTGGTGTTGGACTGCAGTCCTGTGACGCAGGGTCGGATCACGGCCGACACGTCTCTGGTTCTGACAGACTGCTGGGACTCGGTGGACCCCCCGGGCGCCCCCCCGCCCTGCAGACCGCTCAGACTGTGCGTGTCGGACTTCGCTCATTACGCCGACGGCCTCGGAGGGGGGCGGTCTCTGCTGGACAGCCGGAAGCTGCTGGGCTCGGGGTTCTCGGGGGTCCTGCAGGCGCTGGAGTGCAGGCTGGACGTCCGGGTGGCGGACGCTCGGCGGTGGCTCGGGGTCGGAGGTCAGCGGGGCGCGGCCGTGGACGCGGACAGCTGTGTGTTTGTGAGCAAGCAGCTGCTGCTCAGGCTGGGGCTGTTTCACCAGGAGTGGGTGAGACTGTCCAGGCCGGGCGGGTCCTCCAGACCTCCTGCTGACCAGACCGAGGTCAGGGGGGCCCCCGTGTGCAGAGAGCGACTGGTCTCTGTGCTGGCGGTGGATTTATCACAGAGTCCAGACCTGAACCAGAACGGAGAAGTTGGTTTCATATCGGGAACGTTGTGGTTCAACATGACTGAAGGAGAAGAGGTTCCCGTGAACAGCTGCACACTGAGGATGAAGGTGCTTCAACACACTCACACGACACACACCAGTGGCCCCCAACCTGGGGGTCGGGGCCCCTGCGAGGGTCATCTGCACCCTCTGCAGGCCCAACAGGCAAACTGCTTCAAACACTCACCTGCAGACCGACCCTGTTGTATTTGACAGTACATTTAAGTACTGTAGTATTTTCTACTTCTGCTGCACCACATCTCAGATGTTGTACTTTTTACTTCCCTGTATTTATCTGACAGCTTCAGTTACTTCAGATGTGCGAGCCGTGTTGTCTGCAGTCACTCAGAGTGTTCGCAGCGTGCAACGCCATTTAGTCTCTGCTGACTCCGGTTGTGCAGAGTCGGCGTGTGAAAGTCATCAGGGGACGTAGCGTAACGAACGAATATGCAAACCTATGTGCACGGCTGTATGTGTGGAATCGGTATCTGTACCCTCGTAGATACCTGAGATAAACACATTATGGTGTAAAAGCCAGAATTATGAGAGTAAATAAAGGCGAGGTCGTAAAACATCCTACTTTAATGCGTCACATGATAAACACGTGATGTAAGGCCAGAAGACTTTTACTGTGGCGTTAAGAAGTGAGTAACACCAGTTGGGGGTTTGTTGTTTTGTCTCAGAGGTGGAGGCCGTCACCTCCGGTGCCCGGCGCCCGCCGCTCTGACAGTTTCTGCCGCTCAGCTTCTCCGCCGTTCGCCAGCGAGCTTCACATCCAGCCGGTCGTCTCTCCGCTGTACAACAACCTCAGCTGCTACGACAACCTGCTGTCTGAACACTTCAGGACGCCCAGGTCAGCATGTCGTTTCATTCACTGTATACTAACTATAATGATGGTTATAATGTGCTGCGTTTGCAGGTAGAACTCAAGAAATCAACATACTTTTACTGCTTAACAGGAAATCAAACCTGCGTGTGCTTTAACACCTTCGCACATAGTGCTCACTACAGCGCACAGCTATTCAGAAGCCGTTTACTTGAATGGGCAGAGGTTCTGATGGTCTAGTTGCACATCAGCCACTACAGCGGACGTTTGTGCGTCATGCCATACGCTGCCCCCCTGTGGTAAGCTGTTGTAAGTGCAAACCAAGATGGCCGACAGATGATCAGAAACGCTGAGCAGCTCGGGTAAATCTTGCCGCTCCTCCAATTATAGGAGACCCCTGCAGGTAAATAAAATTTGGTTACAACTAAGGTGTAAAACAATTGTTAAAATTTCCACATATTGATTTATGTTGGGAGGAAATTATGATTGGACATTATGCATCGCTGGCTATATTTCAACTATTACTGAGGTTGTTTTTCCTGAAAATACTTATTGTGCACCAACTTGTTTTGGATGTAAATCAATGGATTTATGTTACACTTGCAGTTTTTATAACAAAAACTATATTTTGTGCAGATTAGTTACATTATGTGAGTAACATTTAGTGTTTTGCAGCCAGTAATAGAAATGCATTCAGGACGGTGAAGCAAATTCCATCAGAATAAGTTGAGGAGAATACTCGTGGCAGTGATGATGAATGGCTGAATGCCCAAGTGCCAGCAGCAGTGAAGGTGGAGTCAGAAGTGAGGTTCAGCGTTTTTGCACTGCATTAAACTGTATTAGAATATGTTAAAATATGTGACCACATTAGTTTAACAGCATTAAAGATGTATTTTTATATACTATAATTTTCTTCATTGGTTTGTTAAATAAATATTTCTTCCTTGCTGCACTTTAGTGATATTCTAATTTTATTTTTCACACCTAAAGTGCAAAAAAAAAAAACCCATAGGAAAACAATCCTGACAGAGGCTGACATAACTGATGCATGTAAGGGTTAAAATCACAAGCAGAAGAATTTTCTGATAGCTTTCTTCATCTGTGTCGCCACCATTTACTATTAATCGTAACGTTTTAGGAAATCTGTGTATGGTTCTTTCATTATTTCGTTTCAAAACCAAATCGGAAAAACCCATAACTGAAAACAAAGGAGCTCAAGCATGTTTGTCTTTTTATTTTATATTATTATTTTATTATCATATGTAGCCATTTTGCTACAATTACGCTTCACACAACAGCTGCAGCTATGTTCTTTTCTCTGTGAGAGGGAAGCATTTCGAAAGTAGCGTGGCGCTGCAGAGAGGCCCAAGCTGCAGGAGTGCATGGATCATGGTGATATTCATCCAGCCAGAGGGAACAATCACCAACCGTTCACAGCGTGTCAGTCACAATAGTGACACAACCCGTACCGGAGAGGAAGAGGAGCGGACCGGGGACAGGAGAGGAAGTGGAGAGGACGGGGACAGGAGAGGAAGTGGAGAGGACGGGGACAGGAGAGGACGGGGACAGGAGAGGACGGGGACAGGAGAGTGCAGAGCGACCGGCCCGCTGTGGACGGTCAGTGTTCGTTCCCTCTGGCTGATGCTCCTGATTTCATGCATAATCCAGCTGGAGGTTCTGTCAGTCCAACAATAAATTGTCTCGACAGCTTTTTGATCAGTTCGTCATCTCATCTAAAGCAGAGACAGCACCAGTCTACCTGTCCAGTACTTTTAAACTGATGATAGACGCTGACCTGCTAAATGTTTCCCTGCTGACTGTAGGTACACCCACAGCTTGACGTGGTCTCTGTCGTTGCCTACATCACAAGTTACAGCTAAATTCAGGGAATGCTTTCATGTAATTTTGGTTTTGAAAGTGCGACATAAGCTGCGTTTCCACTGAAAGTGCCCGGAACTTCCTGCCCGTTGTTGCCACCACTGTCTGAAGACCTGCGAAGATTAGGCAAATTAACGAGCCGACTTTGTGGTATGCCAAACAAAACGTCATTATTTATGCGACACTGTCCATTATACGATATTATCATAATACTTATGTCACGATACTTCTCTTCCGAGAACACTTCCACTGATAACACCTCTAACATGCACTTCCTGTGCTCTTCTTCTTCTATCCCCTACAATGATCTTGTATTGATTGCACTTTTTGTTAACTCTTACTTCCTTCCCTCGGTATCTACCCCATTGATGTGATATGAACTGTGAGCTCTTACTAGTATGTATTGTCAGTTGTAGATCTGTAGTTGATACTTGTATGTTGTTCCTCAAATGTAAGTCGCTTTGGATAAAAACGTCAGACGTCAAATCAGTAAATGTAATGTAATGTATGTCACGTTAACATATTATCACGATACTTATGTCACGATAACATATTATCACGATACTTATGTCACGATAACATATTATCACGATAACATATTATCACGATAACATATTATCACGATACTTATGTCACGATAACATATTATCACGATACGATATTATCACGATACTTATGTCACGATAACATATTATCACGATAACATATTATCACGATACTTATGTCACGATAACATATTATCACGATAACATATTATCACGATACTTATGTCACGATAACATATTATCACGATACGATATTATCACGATACTTATGTCACGATAACATATTATCACGATAACATATTATCACGATACTTATGTCACGATAACATATTATCAAGATACGATATTATCACGATACTTATGTCGCGATAACATATTATCACGATACTTATGTCGCGATACAATATTATCACGATACTTATGTCGCCAATACTCATGCCACGAAACGATATTGTCACGATACTATATTATTGCAATACAATAGTATCACAATACTTATATCACGATACGATATTATTGCAATACGATATTATCACGATACCTATGTCACGATACGATATTATTGCAATACGATATTATCACGATACCTATGTCACAATATATTATCACGATACCTATGTCACGATACGATATTATTGCAATACGATATTATCACGATACCTATGTCACAATATATTATCACGATACCTATGTCACGATATATTATCATGATACTTATGTCACGATACGATCGTATCATGATACGTATGTCACGATATGATATTATTGCGATTTTAAACATGTTAGAATATATTACCTTTTTTCCAACTTCAAATTGTTTCCCCAAAGGAAAACTCTTTTTCTCGTGGACTGAAGAAGCAATTGATTTTATTATTATAGTACCAAAAAGTAATTTTCTCATGTACAATTTATATTTAAAAAATCGATACTTGACCTCCGCGTATCGATACAATATTGCCACGTAAAATATTGCGATACTCTGCTGTATCGATTTCCCCCCCCAGTCTCTGCTGTAGAAAAGGTTCTTAGTTCCTGGGTAAAATTGCTGCAGTGGAAACGAGAAGGATCCAGCTGCAGACAAAGTTGACGGAAGTTGAACTTCCATATACGGTTCTTCCCAGAAGCCTCCGCGCACAAAACGTGATGCCGTTAATCTCGTCCCGCGTACGATATAGCTCCTACTGCAAAGCGTTTTATTCTTTAGAGGCCAAAAACAGAACTTTAGATATACTTCTGAGAAGTTTTTAGGCGAGAAATCAACTGTGTAGATTTTGAATATCGGCAAATAAAAAGTGTATTCAAACGTTTTTGGAGTTGAGAAGCTCCGCTAGTGCCGACCACGGTGCCGATGGGAGGCTGCACAGCAACACAATGGAGGTTAACCTTACCTGCAGCCGCTCGGCTCACGCAGAGCCGTTAAATAAGATGAGTGTCAACGCAGTAATCAGTGTAGATTATGCGTTAATATTTCCTTTACTATAGTCATCACAGGACGTCGACCGGTTAACCCTACAGCGGTGCCCATCGGCCTCACGGCAGACGTGCTAGCAGGTGGGTTAACCTCCATTGTGTTGCCGTGCAGCCTCCCGTCGGCACTAGCGGAGCTTCTCAACTCCAAAAACGTCTGAACGCACTTTTGATTCGCCGTCAACGCGGCTGTACTTTGCGGGAGTTGCGGCCCAAACGCACAGCGCCACCTGCTGGTGGACGCGTGTCCTGATCTGACTCCCAGTTTGTCTTCTCTCTGTGCAGACTGGTCTCTCAGGGCGACATCCTGACAGTTCCAGCCGAAAACCACCCGGACCTGCTGGAGAACAATTCAGAGGGAATATTCAGGTACACAAACACACACTCCCATCAGCTGAACACCGGAGAGGACGCAGGAGATTATTCTGCCTTCTTAGTGCTGTAGCGACAAGTGGCCCACCGCAAGGAACCGGGCGCCCTTCGCCATTATAAATTCAGATACCACTGAAGGCCGACCTCTGAAGTTAGTTTCAACAGTAGGTACTGGCCTGACCGACTAAATTCAGACAGGAGGTTTAGTCCTCCCTTTTTAAAAAGGAGTACCTGTTCCGCCTCACCAGTGAGCTTATTTAAAAGACAAAAAGGAATTAACAGCAGGGCAAAAAGCTTATATCTAATCAAACATCAACTCACACTTCTGCCCCGAGCTCTAACGGCAGCAACGTGCATAAAGAAATGGACAAACAATCACTGGCTATCAGAAGGTTTCTACATTACTTCCTTGTGTCCTGTAGTCGCAACTCCCCTTTGCTTCAGTTTACAAACAATTCTCCTAATAAGGTAATAAAACATCTCATGCAGGTCTCTCTAACTCATGACCCCGGCACCTACTTCCAGGAAAAACGCCTAAAATAACAAACCCAAAATAAATCGGTAATATCTCCTCAACCATCAGGCCTAGATTCATAATTCTGGTCTCCTTTGGAAGGTCAGAAGCTGAGGAATATAAATCCATTGTACATTCACATATTTACCATTACAGACTACATGGAGATGAAATACAGAAAAAATATATATATTTTCATCCTCGCCTGGTAAAAAAAGCTATTTTAATGCAATAAACCATCAAAACCATCCTAAGGTAGATTATAATGCACCTGGAACACAACTGTAACTGTAAATCTGATGAAAAGAACAGTTATTACACAATCTTTCAAAAATATAGCAGGCGAATGTCCATTTTTGTCCATATTTACTGTTTAAATGTTCACTTTTATTGGGAGTTATCTTCAAAACATTATTTGTCTCCATACAGCCACGTTCCAAATAACATAAAGCTTCCAAAACCTTGAAATATTGATAAAAACGGTCAATATTCCTGTGACCTAAAGCACTCACACGCTTTACAGGCCGCAGCTTGAGAACAGAACATCCTACTGGTCGCCAGCAGAGGCCGATAAACACCGCCTCCGCCAAAGCAAACTCTTCTTCTCTACTTCAATCTGACGACAGAAACAAAACTTATCAGCTCAGCCGACGTCACCAAGATGGCGGCCTGCGAGGACGGTCTTTATTGACACAAACAACCGCTGTTTTTGCCCTGAAAACGGCTAGAACAGCGAAAATCAATCACCTGCTTGGTATCTTCAAAAGCAGAGAAAGGCCTTCCCTGTTGCTGTCAGATCAGCACAAAGCTCCTTCTTTGCTGATCAAAACAATCATCCAGACATCATCAGGGGATACATATAAAATATGTTATCTCAAATGTAGTAATGAATATTATGAACTCAAATGATATAGATTTAAAAGATGAAAACTTGACCCTGGTCTTATTTTCACACCTCTTTTCTCGCCTCCCTTCATGTGAGCGAGATCCGCACAGATGCCCTCAGGGAGACCTTTTTTATTTATCTAAAGAGCCGAGTGTCCAGCAAGCGCCGACTTTCCATTCCTCTTTTTTACTGGAAACCACCATCTATTCTGAAATCTGATCACGTACAACCACAGGTCTCCGGAGGTCGAGCAAAGGTCAGGGCACAAGAGACCGCAGAGACGCATTCAAATATAAAACGGTACATCAGACAAAACATTTCTTACTTTAACTTTGTACTTTTGCAAACGGAGCTAAGCAGTCAACAATTATCAGTCTTAAAACGCAGGTCGTCAGAGTTAAAGCACAGGCGAATCATTTTATGGCTTGTATATGTGCCAGGCAGTCAAACGGTATCTATGAAGACCCCCCAAGAACCAGGACCAGCTGCTTCCAGTGTCCTTTTCTTCACATTTATCTTATTCTCACATCAGTGTTTTCGTCTTAAAATGAACAAGATTTATTTGGTTTATATTCAGTTTTCTAGACTCGTGGGCTAGAATTCATTCCCCCCCCCCCCCCCCCCCGGGTCTCTGAGGCGTGCATTAGATAATCCTAAAGACCTGATCAGCTCTGATCTGCGTTTGATTGCGACACAAAACCTCATCATTCAGTTGTGATTCCAGACGTTCCTCTCTGCTGCTCCGGGTCTTAAACACTAATATGAACATGAACAGTTCGTCACACTTGTAATAAATAAACAGGAAATGAGTTCAAGTGTTTCGTCGACCTGCTCTGTGATGAGTCTGTGTGACCTTTGACCTCTGTCAGGTGTCCAGTGCTGTTCTTCAGAGTGCAGACAGTATGTCCGTCTGCAGAAAGAGAAGAAGAAGAAGGAGGAGGAGGAGCTTACCTGGCCGACAGACAGCACACCTCACTCTACATGGTGACCTTTTTTCTTTCCTACACTTTATTGATCCCTGAGGTGAAATTTATTGTCCTCTGCATTCAACCCGTCCTCACTGGGAGCAGCCACTGTGCGGCGCCCGGGGAGCAGTTAGGGGTTCAGGTCCGTGCTGGACTTGAACCGGCGACCTTCCGGTTCCCAGTCGACTAGCGCCTCGGACCTTCAGCCTGTTGGTATTCAGTTATAGCTGCACGACTCCAGTCACAATGAGAATCATGACTTTCTCCCACAATCCTTAAAAAGTATTTATTGCAGTTCATGTTGTCGTCGGGCAGAAATCAGCTGGTGAAGGACGGCTCATAACAACCAAAGTAGTTTGCTGCCTCTCTTTAAAAAGGGATCTAAATTGTAACTAATACAGAGCTCACCTGAAGCTGGACGTCGTCTCTTTGGCTGGTTTCTGTGACGTTTCAGGTTTTCTCTGTTACTTTTGGTTGCAGGTGATTTTGATTGTCGTCACCACAGAGCAGCTTTTTACAGTAAATGTAAATGCTCTGTGAGAACTGTGGGTGGATATGTGTGTTGGTTGTTCCTAACTGTGCATTCAGTATGAACCCAAAGTAAACATGTTGCTGGAGGTGCCAACCGACGCTAACAACAACAGACAAACACAGTCTGCTTAAACTATCTCTGCACAAACAATTATATCTGGAAGGCTGGAAGAAGTAATTGGATTTAATAACTGGTTGACCCTCCTTGGCAGCAACAATCTCAACCAAACATTTCCTGCAGATCAGACCTGAACAACAGGAATTTTGGACCAATCTTCTTTACATATCTGTTTCAGTTCAGCAATATTCTCGGGATGTCTGGTGTGAACCACTCGCTTGACGTCATGCCACAGCATCTCAGTCGGGCTGAGGTCAGGACTCCGCTCCATAAGGAGTATGTTCTTCTGCTGAAGCCGTTCTGGTGTTGGTTACTTCTGTGCTTTGGGTCCTTGTCCTGTTGCATCATCTCCTGATGAGCTTCAACTGGCGGACAGATGGCCTGACATTCTCCTGCAAAATGTCATGATAAATTTTGGAATACATTTTTCCGTCGATGATAGCAACTCTTGCAGGCCCTGAGACAGCCCCAAACCATGATGCCCCCTCCACCATACATTTGGGATGGATGGTTTTCATGTTGGTGTGCTGTGCCTTTTTTCCTCCACACATAAGGGTTGTGTGTTCCTTCCAAATAAATCAACTTTGGCTTCATCTATTGACACAATATTTAGCCAGTAGTGCTGCGGAACATCCAGACGCTCTTTTGCAAACTTCAGACGTGCAGCAGTGTTTGTTTTTTTTGTGACAGCAGTAGCTTCCTCCACGTGAACTCCATTCTTGTTTAGTGTTTACGTATCGGAGAGTCGTCAACAGAGCATGTTCCAGAGAGTTCTGTGAGTCTTCAGCTGTAACTCTAGGATCCTTCTTAACCTCGTTGAGCATTCTGCGCTGTGCTCGTGCAGCAACAGTGCTGAACTTTCTCTATTTATAGACAGTTTGTCTTACTGATGGACATCAAGACTGTTAGAGACACTTCTGTAACCCTTTCCAGCTTCATGCAAGTCAACAATTCTTAATCTGAGGTCTTCTGAGAGGTCTTTTGGTCGAGGCATGGTTAATATCAGGCAATGCTTCATGGGAACAGTTGTGTTATTTTATAGGGCGGCTCTAACCAACACCTCCAATCTCGTCTTATTGATTGGACTTCAGGTTGGCTGACTTCCCATTAGCTTTTGGAGAAGTCATTAGCTGACGGGTTCACATACTGTTTCTGCACTGTGACTGTTTCCACGCTGTGTTCAATAAAAACATGAAAACATGTCATTATTTGTGTGGAGTTAGTTTAAGCAGACTGTGTTTGTCTGTTGTTGTGACTTAGATGAAAATCAGATCACATTTTATGACAAATTTACACAGAAATCCAGGTAATTCATCAGGGTTCACATACGTTTTCCTGCTACTGTATGTAAACGCAGCGCCCCCAGCGCTCACTTCGCTTTTGGTCTGAAAGAACCATGAGGATGCACCAATGTGACCTTTTGAGTCCTGATAACTGGGCTTTGGGGATCCGCAGATCCGAGATCAGTTGAAAATGAATAAGCTGTGTTCCTCACTCTGAGGACGAGACTGGGAATCATTCTGTTATGTGTGAGGCGACATCAGGCTGGACCCGGACGCCGCTGCTGACGCATTTGCTTGGGACGTCCCCCTCGTCACCGATCCAGCTGTTTGAGTCAGTATGGGGCCGATATCGGTATCAGATCTGTGCATCCCGTGTTGCTCCTCACCATCAGTGGGTTGATGCCGCTCAGGGAGGTGCGTTTGTTTCGATTGAATTGATCCGCCCACGTGTCAGAATCACTGTCGTACGAATCAGGATCTTACTCCCAGTTTGTGTCTCCTCAGCGAGCATCCACCAACAGCCCCGTCCCCTGCTGCTCTGTGGACGGAGCGTCTCTGTGGAGCAGTCTGTCTCCTCCGGGCCTCCAAAAGACCGTCGACCTCCTCGGCAGCATCATCCTCCCGCACCTGCACCGCAGGTAACTGACCGGCCTGTTCTCATAAAGCATGATGGGACATGTGGTCATCGGTGATGTCAGTGTTTTGTGTGGTTGCAGCAGCTCCCTGTCAGGCTGCACCGTCCTGCTTCACGGTCCTGCAGGAAGCGGTAAGATGACGGCGGTCGGCGCGGCGAGTCGCAGACTGAACCTCCACCTGCTGAAGGTAGAACAGCTGATCCTGTCCTCCACTTACACTCACGTTTGTTCAGACATGTGTTTCTTCTTCTTCTCTCCGTAGACTAAAGCGTAAAAACTAGGATTGTGCATCTTCACTGGTCTCACGATTCGATTCCTCGACGCGTCACCTCAAGGGCGGGAATTTCTAGGCACCTCATTACGATTATGAGGCTACGATGCAACTGTAAACAAACAGGATACAGATGTATTTTACTCACTGTTTGCTTTCAAAGTACCAAGTAATCAAAGTATTTGTAACAATCCAAAGTAGTAGTTGAAATGCAGATATTTAATGTTACTTCATGTAATTGTAGCTAACATTACATTATTACAGCGTTATTACTGACCTCTGCTGCTGTTTTTATTTATGAGGCTGCTGTTCTTAACTATTAGTCAGATACGTGTTGAACTACGCACTTTACACTCTGCAGCCATTTATTTTCCACACCACTAGTAAAAACTGTCTGAGAGTTCGTGTCTCCTCAGGCTCTCTGATAGATTTATATTTTATTTATGCAAAGTTCTCTGTTTGACACTTTAAACAGCTTCTTATAGTTTGTTAAATACATGTTGATATTTAACTCCTGCACTATAAAAGAATAGATTTGAATTCAGTATCTGTGAAACAGATGAATGTTTTTTAAATGACTAAAGCATCTTTCTTGTGGGAAGTTTGAAATCCAAAGACATTTAAATTACAGAAACTTCTCGTGTGATTATTAAGAGACTTAAACTAAATCTATATACTTAGTAAAGATCACAGAAAATTAGATGAGTTGTTGACTAATGTTTAGTTAAAATGAGTCCTGGTTTCCAAGTTTGATGCTGTTCTGAGGGAGGGAGAGAGAATAAATGCTCTGTAATCAAATAGGATTTGACCCGTTTTAAATAGAAACTAAATGTTAAATCAGCCTTGATAATGTGTCAGGCCGCCACAAATAAATCAGTGTGTGGGAAACGCCTCCTGTAGAGGTCGTCCAGCTGGATCTTTGCCTTGATGGAGGCCGGGGTGTCAGCATCTGGGACTGAAGGCTGCGGGACATGACGTGAGGCTGCACGCTGCAACGTCATCCTCACTTTGATCACGTGACAAGACCAGTAACAGCTCACGGGTCTCAGGTATTGTGGAGAGTTTAAGATAAAGGCCATAAGAGAGAAAAGGTTTAGTAGTCGCTGATCAACATCCTTTATCCGTCATGGTCCGTGATTTATTATTATTTATTATTGTAGAAAACACTTATGGCTTATTTCAACAACCCGAAACATAAAACGTTGTTGAAACAGCTTCAGATTACAGAAAAGCCAAAAGAAAGAAGGAAACTGTGAGAGTCTTATTCAGGTATCATGTGTTGGAAGGATTTTGCTAAATCTGGTCTGCACAGCAGCTCCGGACCGGCTGGAGGAGGAGGTGCTGTTACACGTTGTTTCAGTTCCACTTCCTGTTGTTACCTGTGTGCAGGTGGACTGCGTGAGCGTGTGCGCTGACACTCCTGCAGCCTCGGAGGTGAAGCTGACCTCGGTGTTTCAGCGGGCCGACGCCCTGCAGCCCTGCATCCTGCTGCTCAGGAACCTGCAGCTCCTGCTCAGACCTCGTGGTGGCGCCGAGGAGGACGGCAGGGTCCCGGCTGCGTTCTGCCAGCTGCTCCACAGCGCCCCCACCAGGTCACTGACTGCCTTTAACCCTCCTACAGTAACATTGATCTGCTGCAGGTGGAGACAGAAATTAGAGGTCTTTCTAACCCACGACAGGAAGTTCCTCTGCCCGCCATCATTTGACCCTGAACTCTCACCTGCTCACATCCTGCTGAGGTTCAGTTCAGAGGAAGTGAACCCTGGTTGTCTTTGTGTTTCAGTGTGGTGGTGGTGGCGACGGTCAGCAGACCTCGGGATCTGTCTGCAGGTGTCATGGCGTCGTTTGTCCACCAGGTGGCGTTAGAGAGTCCCACTGAGGAGCAGCGGCACTCGATGCTGGTCAGCCTGAGCCGAGACCTTCACCTGGGGAGAGACGTCGACCTGGAGAGACTGTCCAAACTCACTGCGGTACGTCACTGTTCAAACATCAGCAATTTGACGACCAGCACACAGGGTCCAGATCAGGGTCCAGCACAGGGTCCAGATCAGGGTCCAGCACAGGGTCCAGACCAGGGTCCAGATCAGGGTCCAGATCAGGGTCCAGATCAGGGTCCAGACCAGCTCAGGGACCAAAAGAGTGTCTGTAAATGTTGAGAACAAACTAAAACCTGTGTGCTGGGTGAAACATCTGGCTTCAGTAACGGTGATTTCTCCACGTCTTCCTCCTCAGGGTTTTGTGTTGGGGGATCTGAGCGCTCTGCTGGTGGCGGCAGGTCGAGCCGCCTGCAGGAGGCTGATTCTCACCTGGTGAGACTAAAGACAGATAATAAGAGCTGTGGCGGTTAAACTCGGTGTCGTTTTTTAAAGTCCTGCTCTATTCCCAGTGGAGGCCGGCAGGAGGAGGATCTGTGCTCCAGTGGAGTGACCATCCTGAACCAGGACTTGACCTCCGCCCTGAAGACCCTGCAGGACGCCCAGTCCACGGCCATCGGAGCCCCCAAGGTGATGAGACCCCGACTGCTGGTTAACTGTAACCTAGCTGCTGATTAACTGTAACTTAGCTGCTGGTTAACTGTAACCTAGCTGCTGATTAACTGTAACTTAGCTGCTGGTTAACTGTAACCTAGCTGCTGATTAACTGTAACTTAGCTGCTGGTTAACTGTAACCTAGCTGCTGATTAACTGTAACTTAGCTGCTGGTTAACTGTAACCTAGCTGCTGGTTAACTGTAACCTAACTGCAGGTTAACTGTAACCTAACTGCTGGTTAACTGTAACCTAACTGCTGGTTACCCGTCACCCTAGTGGCTGGTTAACTGTAACCTAGCGGCTGATTAACTGTAACTTAGCTGCTGGTTAACTGTAACCTAGCTGCTGGTTAACTGTAACCTAACTGCAGGTTAACTGTAACCTAACTGCTGGTTAACTGTAACCTAACTGCAGGTTAACTGTAACCTAACTGCTGGTTAACTGTAACCTAACTGCAGGTTAACTGTAACCTAGCGGCTGATTAACTGTAACTTAGTTGCTGGTTAACTGTAACCTAACTGCTGGTTAACTGTAACTTAGCTGCTGGTTAACTTTAACTTAGCTGCTGATTAACTGTAACCTAACTGCTGGTTAACTGTAACCTAACTGCAGGTTAACTGTAACCTAACTGCTGGTTAACTGTAACTTAGCGGCTGGTTAACTGTAACTTAGCTGCTGGTTAACTGTAACCTAACTGCTGGTTAACTGTAACCTAACTGCAGGTTAACTGTAACCTAACTGCTGGTTAACTGTAACTTAGCGGCTGGTTAACTGTAACTTAGCTGCTGGTTAACTGTAACCTAACTGCTGGTTACCAGTCACCCTAACTGCAGGTTACCCGTCACCCTAGCGGCTGGTTAACTGTAACCTAACTGCTGGTTACCCGTCACCCTAACGGCTGGTTAACTGTAATTTAACTGCTGGTTACCCGTCACCCTAGCGGCTGGTTACCCGTCACCCAAGCGGCTGGTTAACTGTAACCTAACTGCCGGTTACCCGTCACCCTAGCGGCTGGTTAACTGTAACCTAACTGCCGGTTACCCGTCACCCTAGCGGCTGGTTACCCGTCACCCAAGCGGCTGGTTAACTGTAACCTAACTGCCGGTTACCCGTCACCCTAGCGGCTGGTTAACTGTAACCTAACTGCCGGTTACCCGTCACCCTAGCGGCTGGTTAACTGTAACCTAACTGCCGGTTACCCGTCACCCTAGCGGCTGGTTAACTGTAACCTAACTGCCGGTTACCCGTCACCCTAGCGGCTGGTTAACTGTAACCTAACTGCCGGTTACCCATCACCCTAGCGGCTGGTTAACTGTAACCTAGCTGCTGGTTAACTGTAACCTAACTGCCGGTTACCCGTCACCCAAGCGGCTGGTTAACTGTAACCTAACTGCCGGTTACCCGTCACCCTAGCGGCTGGTTAACTGTAACCTAACTGCCGGTTACCCGTCACCCTAGCGGCTGGTTAACTGTAACCTAACTGCCGGTTACCCGTCACCCTAGCGGCTGGTTAACTGTAACCTAGCTAACTGTAACTTAACTGCTGGTTAACTGTAACCTAGCTGCTGGTTAACTGTCACCTAGCTGCTGGTTAACTGTAACCTAGCTGCTGGTTAACTGTAACCTAACTGCAGGTTAACTGTAACCTAACTGCTGGTTACCCGTCACCCAAGCGGCTGGTTAACTGTAACCTAACTGCTGGTTACCCGTCACCCTAGCGGCTGGTTAACTGTAACCTAACTGCCGGTTACCCGTCACCCTAGCGGCTGGTTAACTGTAACCTAACTGCCGGTTACCCGTCACCCTAGCGGCTGGTTAACTGTAACCTAACTGCCGGTTACCCGTCACCCTAGCGGCTGGTTAACTGTAACCTAACTGCCGGTTACCCGTCACCCTAGCGGCTGGTTACCCGTCACCCTAGCGGCTGGTTAACTATAACCTAACTGCCGGTTACCCGTCACCCTAGTGGCTGGTTACCCGTCACCCTAGCGGCTGGTTAACTGTAACCTAGCTAACTGTAACCTAGCTGCAGGTTAACTGTAACCTAACTGCTGGTTAACTGTAACCTAGCGGCTGGTTAACTGTCACCCTAGCGGCTGGTTAACTGTAACCTAACTGCTGGTTACCCGTCACCCTAGCGGCTGGTTACCCGTCACCCTAGCGGCTGGTTACCCGTAACCTAACTGCTGATTAACTGTAACCTAACTGCTGATTAACTGTAACCTAACTGCTGGTTACCCGTCACCCTAGCGGCTGGTTACCCGTCGCCCTAGCGGCTGGTTACCCGTCGCCCTAGCGGCTGGTTAACTCTCTGTGTGATCAGATCCCTGATGTGCGTTG
Organism: Micropterus salmoides; assembly: GCF_014851395.1. Classification (NCBI taxonomy): domain Eukaryota; kingdom Metazoa; phylum Chordata; class Actinopteri; order Centrarchiformes; family Centrarchidae; genus Micropterus; species Micropterus salmoides. The sequence continues at coordinate 34,472,432 of NW_024040263.1, read as the reverse complement.
GGAGGACGTTGGAGGTCTGCAGCAGGTGAAGAAAGAGATCCTGGACACTGTTCAGCTTCCTCTGCAGCGTCCAGAGCTCCTGTCTCTGGGTCTGAACCGGACCGGAGTCCTGCTTTACGGACCACCAGGGACGGGGAAAACTCTGCTGGCCAAAGCCGTGGCTACTGAGTGCTCCATGACCTTCCTCAGGTAGGAACACCTTCACCTTCCTCGACACAGACGGCAGGAAACAGATCCCAACATCTTGAGATTGTTCAGATCTAATCAGTCTCTAACTGCAGTTTGCTGGATTAAAGGAACCAGAGGGAACTACTTAAAAGATGAATCTGTACGTGGATAATTCCTTTTTAAAATAATATGATTGAACTCTACTCCACGTTTGATAAACCGCTTCCTTGGAGGCAGGTTGTGTGTCTGATACCAGGACTTGAAATATTAGAACACGGTCAGAACTGATCCGCAGGACATGATGCATTTATTTTGGTTTTGTCCTCATGTTGCTGCCTTGTGGCTGGAAATGAAGAGACGGCAGCTCTGTGTGCTGTCGCCTTGAGTTTGTTTAGAGGAGGAAGCCTCCTGGATACTGTTGTTCTGTCAGCTAAAGAAAGAAAGCTTTGTTCTGTTTTCTACCGGAGTACAAACTGGAAGTTCTTAAAGCTTGTTTAGTAGCTTTTAAATGTGCCAGTCAGGTCTTCTCCTGACATATAAGATACTAATGCTAATCCCCCCCCACGTTTAATGACACCAACAGTGTAATGAAAACCACACCTCAGGAGTTTTAATGCACACACGCAAAACAAAAATGCTTTTTAAGAAAACTCAAATTGTCCTCTCAGAGTATCGGCGTTCAGTATTCTCTTGGTAAGGAAAAAACACAAAATAGGTTCTTTCCAATCGATTCACAAAAGCACAAAAGTTGGTCTTTTCAGTTCATTCAAAGTAACAACATAAATTCATCCCAGTCTTCCAGCAAAATCAATTAATCACAAAATTAAGGTTCGAGTGGCAACACACACACACAGAAAGAAAAACCAGCTGGGCAACAAAGAAAATGCTTTCTGGCGGTCCGCTGGCAGAAAGATCCTGGTCTGGGCATTTGGTTACGGCGTTTTGGCTTTATGCCGGTAAGTAGATGCGGGATGATACGAACAGTAACGAGGCCGAAGCTTGTGTAGATGATTAAAATCTTGTTTTACACACGTTTACTCACAAGAAAAAATAGTTTTTTACTCCGACGCAATCAGGCTCAATTCACTGTCCTCTTCCCCTTTCGCTCCTTTATTCACGGGGAAGATACCGCTGTGGCGCATAGCGAATCAGAGCGGGTGGGCGTTGTCGGCGTTCCTCACAAGGGCGGTGCATTCTGAGTACAACAGGTTGTCACAGGGCGTGTGAAGGACGAGAGAGAGAGAGATGGCTTCTCTTTCACAATTTACAGGCTCCTGTAGACACAATGCACTTATTAATGGCCTTCTGGCTTCCTCTTAAGCTGTGTTAATTCCTGCGAATTCGCTCCGGGCGGCGCGAAAGAGGCGTTTGTCGCGACATCCGCTGGTTCGCACGAGTCAAATTTTTCAACTTGGGTGAGAAATTCGCTTGACGCGATGTTGCAAAAGCCAATCAGCGGTGAGATTGTCCAAACGTCACCGGCGGCTTCAGAGCGTTGCTTGGAGAGGACGAGACGAGCGGTGTCGTGACAATCCGCTGGCCGACGGGGAGCAGCGCTGCAGCTTTCAGACAGATTAACCCCCGTAGTCGTTCTGGATTCTGCTCTGACAGCTACGCCGTTTACCCGCAGGAGGAGCTCAGAGTCAACTGCTTTTAGTAAATTACAATTTGCGCGCGCTTCTCAGCAGCTTCCGTTAACACGTCTGGGTCCGCTGTTGTTGTTAGCTACCTGGTCCCTCAGCGGTGGAAAACGAGACTGCAGACAGCTTCATGTTTTAAAATACATCACAAATACATTAGTTTAACATCACATCATGTGCACAGTGCTCACAGAGAGCCATTAACACTGTCCAGAGAATATTAAATGCAACAAATCCGTAGAAACACTGATACGTAACATCAGACAATATGCCTTGAAAGTTATAACGTAAATGGTTCAATTTCCAAACAAAACGGTACGTTGGCCCAGCGGCACTTTTCCACCCTCAGCGGTGCAAAATGAGACAGAGCGCTACGGAAGCCTAGGAGGTTCAGACGGGATGGCGTGCAGCTAGGGTCATTTCCACAGGGATCATTAGCAAAAATGAAGAGAAATATAAATAACTCAATGAGATAAAATTCACAAATATTCAATAAAACCATTAAGTGATAAATAAAATGTGTGTGAAAGAGCATTTTTCTCTGTTACATTTGCATATTTTTTTGCGGGCTGTGTAAGAACATGTAAAGATCCTGAAGCCACTTTAATGCAGCTGACTTTAAATTCCTTGAACCTGTTTGTGTTTCAGTGTTAAAGGTCCGGAGCTCATCAACATGTACGTGGGTCAGAGTGAAGAGAACATCAGAGAAGGTTTGTATTGTGCTAGATTTGAGTTTTATTTTGTACACTTTTGTTCATCTTTTCTATCAGTAGTAATAATGCAAAGTGAAAAACTTTGTTTTTGCTTCAACCTGGAAGTCAGGGTAGTATTGCGAAACACGGCTCAGAGTACGTCCATGAAACAAGCTTTTTTTTTGCGGCGGACAGGCTCAGATTGTTGTTACAAACTTATGAAAATATCCCTCCAAAGAGACTTTTTTAAAGAGATCTTTTTTGTTTAACCAGAAACAGCAGCTCTATCGCTCTCGTCAAAGCCACCAGACTGCATTGATAAAAACAGTAATTCTACCTCACATAGACAGAAAAGTTTGATATCTGAGATCTGTGAACTCTTTTTGGAAGAGAAAACTGAGACGAACAGTAAAACAATGATTCATCTTCCTGCTAAACCTTTGACTCGCTGTTCCTGTAGTTGTGCATGTTTGTTTGTTGAACATCAAATAAAACGATAAAGCATAAAAAGAATGAACTGAATTTCAGATTCTCTTTAAAAAAAACTATTGAAATAACAACAAAAACACCAGCTGCAGGCTAGGTTTTCAAAATAAAAGCCTCAGAATGTAACAGGAGTTTATGGCTGGCTTGAAGACTTTCAAAATAAAAATCTGTTTCCTTCTTTTACTGTAGTTCAGCTTCATGCACCAACTTTTCACGAAGTGCATTGTTTTTAGTAATATGTTGTTTCAGCAATGTAAATATGCCAGAATTAGCCCAAAGTCTATTTCCCATCTGTTGTCCCCGGCAGGGACGCAGCGATTACAGGATTTCACTATTAATCTTGCTTTAAAACATCACAGTTAAAAGCTTGCTGTTAAAAGGTTCCTGCTAAAGGAGCGAATACCTGCATTAAACTTGATGCAGCGCCCAGCTTTGCACGCGGCGCCCAAGTAAAGGTCATACATAATAACGGAGTTTAATAGCGTACAGTCGAGGTGAGAGTCGAACTTCCGGTGCAGCGTAAACAAACAAAGCAGGTGTTGCCTTTCAGACGACAGCACCGCTGCGCTATGAGGCCCGTTATTTTCAATAGCTTGTGCCGCGCTCGGGCGGTTTGTTGCTGCGTTAAGCAGCGCACGGCGAGCTCAGCGCACGGCGAGCTCAGCGCACGGCGAGCTCAGCGCACGGCGAGCTCAGCGCACGGCGAGCTTTTATGGTTTTAAGTTTTTATGGACTGCAGACCTTCAGTCACTGAACATTTAACGTTAAATCGAGCTGTCGCCTCCTCCTGTCTGTGTTGGTGTAAAACACTAACAAAACATCAGGAGCTTATAAACGTTCAGGACTGAAGACTTCCAGTTAACTGCATTTCAGTTATTAACACCGCAAGAGAGACGTTCTCATTTTCACTAAAACATACGTGTGATGCTGATGACAGCAATTCAGTTTATTCCCCTCCTTTAATATAATTTCCCCTGGGAGATAAATTAAGTTAATATTCCTCTTACATTAATAATCATTACTAGTGTTATTAAATTAATTAATGCGTAACAATCGTGAAACCGTAATTATTTTTACTGACCAACAAAATCTGTAATCGTTGGATCCCTAGTCCCCAGCAGGACGTCACAACAAACAATAAAAACCAATTAAACGTACAACACAATATAAATTTAATATAAGTGTTTACTGAGTTGGGCCCAAATTAAATTTAATTAGTTTGTGAGTGAGAGTTTATTTATCTTGAGACAACTTGTATTGTCTGCAAATAAAATCTCAGTTGAGCGGAGCGCTCGGCGCTTTACGACCTGTGATGGTCACAGAGACTTGATTGACCAGATGTTTGTGAGACTGTAGACTGATGCTGTGTTCAGTGTTCTGCAGAGCGCGCTCGGCAGCTCCCTGCGTCGTCTTCTTCGATGAGCTGGACTCTCTGGCTCCCAGCAGGGGGCGCACTGGAGACTCTGGAGGGGTGATGGACAGGTGAGTGTTTACCGGCTCACTCTCTGCATGACGCGCTTTCCACATCATTTAGTAGTTTATATCCTGAATTACTTTATTAAACGTCTTTTATGGATCATTATCTTGTGTTTTTGTTGCTTTTTGTATTTTCTTTGTCTTTTATTGTGAAGCCCCCTGCAACGTGTTTCAATAAAGTTTGATTGAATGTCCCTGTGCAGAGTCGTGTCCCAGCTGCTGGCCGAGCTCGACACTCTGCACTCGTCCGTCGGCGTTTTTGTGATCGGAGCCACAAACCGTCCCGACCTGCTGGACCAATCGCTGCTGAGGCCCGGCAGGTCAGAGGTCGCACACCTGTGTCTGCTGTGACGCTGTCGACTCAGACTCACCTGAAGCTCAACTTGTCTTTAGATATCTTTTATTCTTTCTGCTCGTTTCCATTTACTGTACATCAGAATTCAACAAGCAGAAATTGAACTAGATAGAATGAAGAATTGTTAAAAATGTACAGATGAGTAAAATAAGAAATGCAGACTTGCAGTTCAAATTAAAAATAGCAGAACTATATAAAGACTGCAACGCCGACTGCATCCCATCTATCATCCGTCATATTGAATCAAATTTGACCTTGAAAGTCTGGAAACTCGTGCATTATAAACACCGGTCAGGTTTTTGTCTTAAAATAAAACGCATGATGTCGGCGTCTCTCGTGTCCCCTCCAGGTTTGATAAGCTGGTCTATGTTGGGATCAACGAGGACCGGGTCTCTCAGCTGCAGGTTCTGCAGGCCATCCTCAGAAAGTAAGAACAGCGCGGTCCCTACCGGACCACAGCACACGAACAGTTGGTCTGGATCAGGAAAAAAACTTCATGAAGTCCTGAGAGATGATTCGGTTTTTTTAAAAAAGAATTTATGCACCCAAGATCTGAATCCTGGGACCAAAGATAATGAATGAAAAGTAACATAATAACTGGGCTCCACGTGTGATTAGTCTTAATGGTGTTGTGTCTGAAACTGGATGCCTTCAATCCCTCCAGGTTCCAGCTGGACTCTGCTGTGGACCTGCATGATGTGGTGGATCGTTGCCCCGCTCACATGACCGGCGCCGACCTGTACGCTCTCTGTTCGGACGCCATGACGGCCGCCATCAAGAGGAAGATCGCCCTCATCGACGACGGTGAGAAAACACAAAAAAGAAGCGGATTTAAAGTTGAAATTTTCAACCACAAAAACTACAGAGACGATCACGCTTCTTATTTTTGTTGTTGCAACAGGTGAACAGGGTTCAAACGACTGTAGAGCTCCAACAGTGCCTCTATTACACAGCGCACTCGCTCATAAACTCACCAAACCGTTAAATCAAAGTGCCAGATATAATGGTTTAAATCTATGAGGCCTTTTTTAGACTTTGTATTTGATCTTGGTTGACGTCTGTCGTGTCACAGTTAATGTTTTTGAAACATTCTGCTTTATTAGTCATCACCTACTTGACATAATAATAATAATTAGCGTCAGTAATGTTATAAGAAAATGCATATTAAATCTTCAGCCGTCACTTCTCTTCGTGTTGTCAGCTTTTATCAGACCGGACGCCACAAAGTACATGAGATTATTCTGTGGACAGTTTCCAGATTCTTTAATCCACAGAGATAAAAACACTTGTTGCATAATTATAGTAAATCATGATGTTAGTTTAACTTGATGATTTCTTAAGTATTTTATTGTAGCAAAGTCTCTAAACTGACTCGACTTACCTTATTTAATGTCATATGTTTTTTAATTTAGGAGAGATAAAGAAACGGGCTGTAATATTTACATACACAATGTGTTATTTGTTTAAGATTTGGGTCAGTGTTTTATTGGTGGTAACTGAACGTCCGTCGTTTCTATAAGAAATAAGATTTGTGAACACGGCAACGTTGTTGGAAAAAAAAACTTTAAAACAGCTGTTTTTTACCCTAGAAACAGAAAACATTTGTGGGGTTAAAGATGTGATGGTAGTGGACCTGCAAGATTTACAAGAAAAAAATTTGAGTGGTAAGTTTACGAGTAAAAAATTATATTCTGACGTTAGAGTGGTACATTTACGAGTAAAAAATTATATTCTGATGTTAGAGTGGTAAATTTACGAGTAAAAAATTATATTCTGATGTTAGAGTGGTAAATTTACGAGTAAAAAATTATATTCTGATGTTAGAGTGGTAAATTTACGAGTAAAAAATTATATTCAATTCAATTCAATTCAATTTTATTTATATAGCGCCAAATCACAACAACAGTTATCTCACAGCGCTTTTCATAAAAGAGCAGGTCTAGACCGTACTCTGTGATGATATTTACAGAAGCCCAACAGTTCCCACCAAGAGCAGCACTAGGAGACAGAGGCAAGGAAAAACTTCCTTTAAGAGGCAGAAACCTCGAGCAGAACCATGGCTCAGGGTGGGCGGCCATCTGCCTCGACCGGTTGGGGTGAGAGAGAGAGAGAGAGAGAAAGAGAGAGAGAGAGAGGGATGTAAGGAGAGAGAGAGGGGAGGGAGGCAGCCTACACAATATACACACAGAGGTACACACAGTGAAGGTAATGTTGCTATAAACTAAATGAAAAATGGTACAGATATTTATAATAGTGTTAATGGTAACCATCGTAATGTTAATGATTATAATAACAATAAGACTAGCAACAATAGTCGTTGCAGTAGAGGGTGTCGAGCAGGAACACGGGGGCAGCAGGCGACCCGCAGCCACAGATCCAGACTCCACAGCTCCAGAGCCAGAAAACCTGCAGGAAGTGATAGGAGGAGAGAGGAGAGGGACGAGAAAGCACAAGACTACCAGAAAGGGGAGAAGTTGTGTTAGTAACATGCAATAATGGGATAAGGTTGCATACAGAGGGAGAGAAAGTAGAGGAGAGAGGAGCTCAGTGCATCATGGGAAATCCCCCGGCAGTCTAGGCCTATAGCAGCATAACTAAGGGATGGTTCAGGACTACCTGAGCCAGCCCTAACTATAAGCTTTATCAAAGAGGAAAGTCTTAAGCCTACTCTTAAATGTGGAGATGGTGTCTGCCTCCTGAACCCAAACTGGAACCTGGTTCCACAGGAGAGGAGCTTGATAGCTGAACGCTCTGGCTCCTAGTCTACTTTTGGAGACTCTAGGAACCACAAGTAACCCTGCATTCTGGGAGCGCAGTGCTCTGGTGGGGTAGTAAGGTACTATGAGCTCTTTAAGATAAGATGGTGCCTGACCATTAAGAGCTTTGTAGGTAAGAAGAATGATTTTAAATTCTATTCTGGATTTTACTGGAAGCCAATGCAAAGAAGCTAAAACAGGAGAAATGTGATCTCTTTTCCTGGTTCCTGTCAGAACACGTGCTGCAGCATTCTGGATCAGCTGAAGAGTCTTAATGGACTTTTTCGAGCAGCCTGATAATAAGGAATTGCAGTAATCCAGCCTAGAAGTAACAAATGCATGGACTAGTTTTTCTGCATCATTTTTAGACAGGATGTTCCTGATTTTCGCAATATTACGTAGGTGAAAAAAGGCGGTCCTTGAAATTTGCTTAATGTGGGACTTAAACGACATGTCCTGATCAAAGATAACTCCAAGATTCCTCACAGTGGTGCTGGAGGCCAAGGCGATGCCATCCAGGGAAACTATATCTTTAGATAATGCGTCACGGAGGTGCTTAGGCCCCAGAACAATAACTTCAGTTTTATCTGAGTTTAACATAGAAAATTACAGCTCATCCAGGTTTTAACATCCTGAAGGCACATTTGAAGTTTAGCTAACTGATGAGTTTCATCTGGCTTGATCGATAGATATAACTGAGTATCATCTGCATAACAATGAAAGCTTATGGAATGTTTCCTGATAATATTGCCTAAAGGAAGCATATATAAAGTGAAGAGGATTGGTCCAAGGACAGATCCTTGAGGAACTCCATGAGTAACTTTGGCGTGCATGGAGGACTCATCGTTAACATGTACAAACTGAAATCGATCTGATAAATAGGACTTAAACCAGCTTAGAGCGGTTCCTTTAATGCCAATGAAATATTCCAGTCTCTGCAATAGGATCTGATGGTCAATGGTATCAAATGCAGCACTAAGATCTAATAAAACCAGTACAGAGACAAGTCCTTTGTCTGATGCAATAAGGAGGTCATTAGTAATTTTCACCAGTGCTGTCTCTGTGCTATGATGAGCTCTAAATCCTGACTGAAAATCCTCAAATAAACTATTGCTCTGTAGAAAGTCACACAGCTGTTTAGCAACTGCTTTCTCCAGAACCTTAGAGAGAAATGGAAGGTTAGATATAGGTCTATAGTTTGATAAAACATCCGGATCAAGTTTGGGCTTTTTCAGAAGAGGTTTAATTACAGCTACTTTAAAGTACTGTGGTACATAGCCTGTTGATAAAGATAGATTGATCATATCTAGTATAGAGGTGCTGACTAAGGGTAAAACATCTTTAAGCAGCCTAGTCGGGATGGGGTCTAAGAGGCAGGTTGATGGTTTAGATGAAGAAATTATTGAAGTTAGTTGGTAAAGATTGAGGGAAGCAAAACAGTCTAAACATGTATCTGGTTCTACAGCTGTTTCTAAGGTTCCTGAGTTAGAGATAAGTCGGTGCCAGTTGAGGGCAGGTCTTGGTGAATTTTGTCTCTAATAGCTAGAATTTTATCATTAAAGAAGCTCATGAAGTCGTAACTACTGAGAGCTATGGGAATACTTGGCTCAATAGAGCTGTGACTCTCTGTCAGCCTGGCTACAGTGCTGAAAAGAAACCTGGGGTTGTTCCTATTTTCCTCTATTAATGACGAGTAGTACGCTGCTCTGGCATTACGGAGGGCCTTCCTATAAGTTTTAAGACTATCTTGCCAAATTAAACGAGAATTTTCCACTTTGGTGGAACGCCAATTCCTCTCAAGTTTCCGTGATATTTGCTTTAATTTGCGAGTTTCAGTATTATACCATGGAGCTAACCGTCTTTGTTTTAGTGTTTTCTTTTTTAGAGGGGCTACAGAGTCGAGTGTCATTCGCAGCGAGCCTGCAGCACTATCAACAAGATGATCGATTTGGGAGGGACTGAAATTAGCATAGGAGTCCTCCGTTACTTTGTGACTAGATAATGTATTTAGAGCTGATGGAATCGCATCCTTAAATTTAGCTATAGCACTATCAGACAGACATCTTGTATAGAAATTTTTGCCCAATGGCGAGTAGTTCAGCAATACAAACTCAAAAGTTATCAAACAGTGGTCGGATAAAGAGGGATTCTGTGGGAACACCACTAAATGTTCAATTTCAATACCATACACCAAAACAAGGTCAAGGGTGTGGTTAAAACAGTGAGTCGGTTCATGAACACTCTGAGAGAAGCCGATGGAATCTAACAAAGAGATAAACGCAGTACTGAAGCTGTCATTCTCAACATCCACATGAATATTAAAATCCCCTACAATAATAACTTTGTCCGTTTTAAGGACTAAAGTTGACAAAAACTCTGCAAATTCAGATAAGAATTCAGAGTACGGGCCAGGTGCTCGGTACACTATAACAAAAAGAATTGGTTGCAGTGATTTCCAACTTGGGTGCGAAAGACTAAGAACAAGACTTTCAAATGAGTTATAGTTTGGTTTAGGTTTAGAGCTGATTAGTAGGCTAGAGTCGAAGATAGCTGCAACTCCACCTCCTCGGCCTGTGCCTCGAGGAATGTGAGTATTAATATGACTGGGAGGGGTGGATTCATTTAGGCTAACATATTCTCCATCACCCAGCCAGGTTTCAGTAAGACCAAATAAATCAATATCATAATCTGATATTAGTTCATTTACTAGTACACCTTTAGAAGAGAGAGATCTGATGTTTAAGAGTCCACATTTAACTCTCCTATTTGTTTGCACTATTGCTCTTGTGGTTTTAATTTTTATAAGGTTTTTATGCACAGCTCCTCTTCTGTTTACCTTTTTAAATAATTTCGATGGTCGGGGGACAGACACCGTCACTATAGGGTTTTCACTAAGTAACTCCTGAAATGGAGGAGCAGAGAAGTGTGTTAGACTGCGACTCTGCGTAGGGTTTTGGGTGGGTAACTGCTGAAAAGAAGGGCAGAGAAGTGTGTTAGACTGCGACTCTGCGTAGGGTTTGGGTGGGTAACTGCTGAAAAGAAGGGCAGAGAAGTGTGTTAAACTGAGACTCTGCCTCCTGGTCTCAACTCTGGGTTGTCATGGATTTGGTCCACTAATAAACTTGGCCAGATTTCTAGAAATGAGAGCTGCTCCTTCCCAAGTGGGATGGATGCCGTCTCTCCGGATCAGACCAGGTCTTCCCCAGAAAGTCTGCCAATGATCAACAAAGCCCACATCGTTTGCTGGACACCACCTCGACAACCAGCGGCGGAATGACGACATGCGGCTATACATGTCATCACTGGTCAGATTTGGCAGGGGTCCAGAGAAAACTACGGTGTCCGACATTGTTTTTGCATATGTACACACCGACTCAACATTAATCTTAGTGACCTCCGATTGGCGTAACAGGTAGTCATTACCGCCGACGTGAATAACAATCTTACTGTATTTACGTTTATCCTTAGCCAGCAGTTTCAAATAAGACTCAATGTCGCCCGCTCTGGCCCCAGGGATGCACTTAACTATGGCCGCTGGCTTCGCTAAATTCACGTTTCTCAAAATGGAGCTGCCAATGATCAGAGTTGGTTTCTCAGCGGGTGTGTCGCTGAGTGGGGAAAATCTGTTAGAAACGTGAACAGGTTGATGATGCCCCGTGGACTTTGAATGCTTACGACTATTCCTCCTTCGGACAGTCACCCAGCCCCCCTTTCCTGGCTGCACAGGAGATGCCGGAGGACGGCTACCACAGGCTAACTCAGGCCGTTCCGCACCGACTACCGGGGACTGGCTAGCTACAGTAGCTAAAGACTGATCTACCAGGGTGCGGAGCCGAACTTCTAAATCACTGAGCCTCGCCTCCATGTCTATAAATAAACTACACTTATTACATGTACCATTACCGCTAAAGGAGGCAGAGGAGTAACTAAACATCTGACACACCGAGCAGGAGAAAGTAGGAGAGAGAGAGGGAGAAGGAGAAGCCATCGCTAGCTGCTAAGCTAAAGTCGCTAACGGCTAAGCTAAAGTACTGCAGCATTAGCTACCAAAACTTTAGAACAACTATGAGATTGAACAGCAGTCACTAAAAGATGGAAAGAACTGTGAGTGCTTAGGCAAAATTACTGTAAAGAATAAGTGTTTAGCGAACAGTTGGCCGCTGTAATCAAACAAATGTAACTGTTATTTAGCGAGAGCAACAACACGGTACCAACACACAAGCACCGGAAACGGAAATGAGTCGACACGCTTACCGCAATACGTCAGCACGTCATGCAGTCCCAAACTGCCACCAGTCGATTCATTATATTCTGAGGTTAGAGTGGTGAATTTACCAGTAAAAAAATTATATTCTGAGGTTAGAGTGGTAAATTTACGAGTAGAAAATTATATTCTGACGTAAGAGTGGTAAATTTACGAGTAGAAAATTATATTCTGAGGTTAGAGTGGTAAATTTACCAGTAAAAAAATTATATTCTGAGGTTAGAGTGGTAAATTTACGAGTAGAAAATTATATTCTGACGTAAGAGTGGTAAATTTACGAGTAGAAAATTATATTCTGAGGTTAGAGTGGTGAATTTACGAGTAAAAAATTATATTCTGACGTTAGAGTGGTGAATTTACGAGTAAAAAATTCACAAATTTACAAAATAAAATCTCTGATATTCTGGGATTAAAGCACACAATTTTAAATAAAAACTCTTATATTTTCTGAGAGTAAAGTGGTAAATTAACAGGATAAAACTAAAAAATTTACAAGTAAATTGAAAATAAGTGGACCTGGTTCAGCCCAGATGTGCAGTCGAGGCTCGTCTGTCTACATTCACACTTTATCGGTCTTTCTCTCAGGTCTGGACTCGGAGGACTCGCCTGTACTCGTCTCCGTTGAGGATTTCTCGGCAGCATTAGAAAACTTCAAGCCGTCTGTTTCAGACCAGGAGCTGCTGCGATACAAAAACATTCAACAGAGACTCACAGCAAAGTAGAAACTTCGTAGAAAATCGTCATCAATCAGTCGCTGATGATGATCATGATGATGACCACTCTTCAACACCTTACGGGATGTTTTAAGAACTGATGAAGGTCTAATTAAAGTGCCAACCACCAGAAATCAACATTGTGATAAACTGTAGATGATGTAAATGATGTAAACAAGAGGAGAAGTTATACAATTGTGAAATGTAATGTACACAAGTTAAATTAAACGTGTGATTTGAGGTTATTTTGACAGTACATCAAAAGGGTCAGATCAGCCAATAAGGTTGAGAGTTTCTTCATGCCCCAGACAAGGTTTGTGTGGCTTTTCAAAAAAAATAACTCTCGTTAACAATTACTGGATTAATATGGTGACATACCTGTTCTGCTTTTATTACTAATATGACCATAACCAATGTTAATTATACTGAATCAGTGATGTATGTTGTAAACAAATCACTGCAGTGAATAAAACTATAGTATAAAGATAGAAAATTTCAGTGGATCATATAGTATAGTATCATAATCTGTCAACCTTTGCGTAAATTGTGTTGAGCAAACCATGACATTCAACACCAGAATCTCCAACAATTAAGCAGTGCTTAAAATAAATTAAAAAAGTTTTTTAAAAATAATTTACAATTAAAAAACCTGACATTCTGAGATTAAAGCGGTAAATTTAGGAGTAAAAAAATCTCAAATTTATGTAAAAAAACAATTCTGAGATTAAAGTTATAAATTTACGCGATAAAACTCAATTTTACGAGTTAAGAACTGACTGAATGTGATGTTCTCTGCAATTAAAGTGGCAAATTAACAAGATAAAGCAAAAAAATTTAATTCGAGTAAAAACTAATGTACAAATTCTGAGATTAGAGTGGTAAATTTACGAGATAAAAGTAACGTATTTCATAGTAAAAAAATTATTTACGATTAAAAAACACAAATTTACAAAATATTGATATTCAAAAACTTTTTTTCAACAATGTGTAAAATAAACTCATTTATAAAAAGTGGTAGCCATTAATTTACAAATGTAAAAAATTTGAAACAATTACAAATTTATAGTAAAAAAGCCCAGAAATGTAAGAATAAATATTTATAAATGTATCAGTATATGCACAAATTCTTGTAAATTTACAAGTAAAAAAACTCAGATTTACAAAATAAAATCGCTGATAGTCTAATAGTAAAGTGGTTATTCTATATTCTTAAAAGTGGTAAATTTACAGAATAAAACTTAACAAATTTACGAGTAAAAAAACTAATTTACATTTAAAAAACTTGCAAATTTACAAAATAAAATCTCTTGATAGTCTGAGAATAATGTGGTAAATTTCTGAGTCAAAAACTCAAATTTTTTATCAAAAAGAGTTCTAAGTGGCAAATTTACAAGTAAAACTTATATATTCTTTGAGATTAAAGTGGTATATTTAGAAGATAAAGTATATCTGAGGTAAAACTCACATTTAATCTCAAATTTATAAGTAAAATAACCTCACAAATTTACGACTAAAAACCTTGGAAATTCTCTGAGATAAAAGTGGTAAATGTACAAATTAAAACTCAGATTTATGAGTAAAACTAGATTTAGTCAGTAGGGTTATATACAGTACATTTATTCTTTTAGCTGACGCTTTTATCCAAAGCAACTTACAATTACTATATATGTCAGAGTTCGTACGCCTCTGGAGCAACGATGGGTTAAGTGTTTTGCTCAAACGTTAGCGTTAGTTTCAGTAGTAAGTTAGGTAACGTTAGCATTAGCCAACTAACATTACATTAAGAAAAAGCCACAGCCGACATTTTTCGGAATTTGTTTTAGGAAAGAGGAAAGAGAATAAATCGTACTTCTCTGGGTAGCTGCTGTAACAGGAACAGCGTTTGCTAGAAAACGACTCTTTTTGCATTAGAGTGAACGGAGCGCAGCCATGAAAGTGTCGCTCAGTTAGAGCTAAACCTATACTGTGCTGTGATTGGCCAGCTGCATATTCGGGGCGTGGCTTAGCGAAGGGTCAATTATGTGAGAGCTGTCATGTAAGTTAAAGAAAATAGTCATGAAACTTAAAATAATGATTCTGATTTTTATCATTTCAGTCAAAACTAAAAATGTAGTATTTTTTTATCCAGTATAAATGGTTCTGTTAAATGCAAGTGGTCAGACAACGAAGAAGCTGCTACGAGATTCAATCAAAATACATCAAATCATCAAGGCCGCTGCATACAACTATTTACTTAATAAGACTATAACATAAGTTATTAAATTTCAGTGGACAATATAATCTGTTAACTCTTGCTGAAAATGTCTTTTGCACGACATTCGAAAAACTTTTGGCAACTGGAAGTTTTTGCTTTACAAAGTCATGCTGGGATGCTACGCTATACACAGCTAGCCACTTTTATTTTCAGAATCACCTCAACAAATAAAGCAGTGCAGAAAAGAGGAACCCAAACAGCAAAAATTATCAGCAGCAGTAATAGATGTAACTAAACTTTTCCCCGTCCGGTGGCGAGCAGCCTCTAAACAAAATGTCAGCTGAAAAATACAGTAAACAGTAAATGCATATGCCACACTGCTACTAGTCAAAGATGCTCTTGTTCCCTTCAAAATCTTGAAGCACATTAGCATGTCAGGATGTTTTTCACATTCTGCTGTGAAATGCATCTGTTAGTATAGTTTAGCCAGTTAGCTAACTGTACTACTACTGGAAAGCTAACATGTACAGGTAGCATAACAACTAGATGTTTCCTGCTCGTTCCTCCCTGAAAGCCCCCCCAACCCCATCACAGTTACTGATGCATTACTTCTACCATACGTCATAACATGTTATCACACATTTCTTCATCGTCATTAGCCATAGAGCTAGCACTGGCTAGTGAGCTCACTTGTTAGCTGCCACTTCTGCTACCTTGGCCAGTCTTAATTTGCACCCTTCCATACTTACACTTACTATTTTAAGAGCATAACTGAGAAGTATGGCAAAATGCAACGCACTTATAGCGGTCATAAGGATCTGTGTAGCACGCTGCACTTCTCACCCTCAACAGTCGCCATCTTGGCTACGTAGCAGAGGGGAAGTGACTACCAATGTCTTTTCAAACTTGTGAAAATGGTAGGCTGCAGCAGCTGTGATTGCAAAAAGTAAAGTTTGTTTTAATTCCTTTTTAATAAAACTGACTTGAAGTCAAGAGAGCAAACAAGCTGGCAGATAAGTGACAATGGCGGTCAAATGATGGCAATAATGATCCGTCCGGCTACAATTCGACCTTTAAATAGAAGAAGAAGAAGAAATTTTTTGATCGATTGATTAGTGCACAACCACAGTGTTTGACACTACCCTGACAAAACGTACGCAATGAAGTACATATTACACAGTGTACTGCATGTAAGTGTACTAACAAAAGAGATTTTCGATCTCAATGGAGAAAAAAAATCATTTGAATGCGGGAAATTATCTGTCCAACTTTAAAACTTGGCTGTGCTTTATGTTTTGTAAGGTAGTAAAATGCTAAATGGAGAAAACTAGCTGAATGAATTATTACACCAAACCATGTGTGAAGAAGCATTTTGGATTCGACACCACAGATGGTAGTAACATTTAGCTTACCTAACAAATGTTCTCTTGTTACCTGTCAAACATCAGCGTTTTTTCAAGAAGTGAATTAGCCTGTCGGAGAACATTCGGGGAAAAAAAGTTCCCATAACTTTCTTTAAACAATCTGAAAGTTTGGTTTTGATGCTCAGAGTCGCCATGGCATGGCAAAGTAAAGCAGAGATAGCGTATGAAATCTGAAGACACCTCAGGAGTAAACATATCCAGAAGCTTCTGAGATGGTGTATTACATAATTCATTTCATTTTGGCCAACCTGTTAATCAATAAATATTCGGTGACACTTTATATTAAGGCAGTGGTTTATTATCTCACTCTTAACAGCAAGTCCATATGGTCAACAAAGATTATAGGTTTCCTTGATGGACGTCACTATAAAGATTTAAGGAATTGCCTAGAATGCACGTTTATCAGATTTCTTAAAATCTTTTAAAAAGTTGAATGACAGGCAATAAAAAAACACAAGAAGTAGAGATCTTAATATAAAGTGTCATCATGTCGGGTGTGGTTTTTTCAGCTGGTTCCCATCTCAGGGCGTCCAATACCAACGCTTTCAGAACGTCTCTATGAGTCTGTATGAGAAGCTCTGGGGCGTCCCGTACTGACCAGAAGCTAGCTAGATGGCTAGCTACGTTCACGTTAAAGGTGTTGACAGCCCCCCGATGCCCCCTACACTTACCATAACCATCAGAAATGTTACTGCCTAAACCTAAGTCACTGACTTTATCGACCGGCTAACCCCACCTGCAAGCACATCGGCCGTGCGCAGCGTTAGCCAGTTAGCCTCCTTTGTGTTGCTGCAAACGGGGACGTTTCATACGGATGCTGAAGGGTGTCAAATCATTACGCTTTGTCACGCTATCTGAAAGCACTGAGATGAGAATGCGTTGGTTTTTTCACATTTCTTTTGAAGTGAATCCGCACATCCGCCGTGACAATGTACCGAGTAATATCACTTAACAATAGGCAACCGTCAGATTTCACAACTTAGTTAGCATGCTGAACAAAACTTATTCTAATAATTTGAATGCCGGTCTATCCGTGGTGCTGAAAGCTAAAAGAACAAAATGAAGGCTCCACTTGGTCAAAAAAATGAGTTTCCATTTTATTGAATAATTTCTTTGCATCAAATAAATCAAGCTAGTCTGTAAGCACACCATTACATCCCTGTTGGTCAGAGTTTCTGGCTGAGGCCTTCCTCAACCAACCAAATTCTTAATCACTTAAATTTAAAAAGTAATGTAGTTAAAGCAGTGGTTCTCAAACTTCACCCCCCATCAGAAACATCATGCCCCCCACCCCAGCAATAGCGGATCAATCATTAACAATACAGGCATCTGAAAAACTCAGATTAGCAAAATAGCCTTGATAGCTTGTGTTTGTTTATGTCACCACATGAATCGTATTCATGCAACTTAAGGTCCGCTCAACATCCACGACGCCCCTGAAGTGGCTCTACGCCCCCCTGCCCCCTAGTTTGAGAACCACTGAGTTAAAGGATGTTTTCGGCTAGACGCCGTTCAAAATTTGCGTATGTTTTTTTGGCATCAAAGCTGCTGTTGCAAGCAGTGGAAGGATATCTAACCCAGTCACAAACCCTCTTTCCTGAGGGTTGGAAGAAAATATAATCAGTCAGTCGGCTCAGCGAGATCAGGAAATCAGCTTCACGTGGGATCCCACTTGAAGCTGATTTCTCCGGGCACGCCACCATTTGAGCCGGTGGTGTGGCTACGATTACATTCTGACAAACACAAAGACCTGTTCTCATGGCCATGTTGCCACACATGGATGCATGGTCAAGACCCCTTGCTGTCAGGTTGAAACGCACCTTACCGCCATAGTTCAGCGCACTGGGGGAAAAAGCCCTTCAGTATCATTTGTGAACGCTAAAAGTAGGTGTAGATTATAAATAACAGAAAAGTCCGAGAAAGGCTTGATTTATACTTCTGCTTCGAGTTTACGCCGTAACCTGCGGTGTAAGGTACGCCGGTAGCTACGTTGCAGTTTCTTCTTGTGCATCGTTTTGCTAGTACACCACCAAAACGCTAGTTGGCAGCAGCGTTATAGCGTCCACTGTGTTGCCCTCTCCTGGCCGAGCCGGCTAGCTTCCGGTTTAGTCCTACATTAAAGGGGACCTTTTATGCTTTTTCATATTTTCTGGCATTTCTATAATGTTACAATGTCAATGTTCATTTTAAACATGGCCAAAGCTTCAAATTATGAGGTTAAAGTATTTAAAAGAAATCCCTGTGAGCCAAAACCTCAGATATCCCCCCTGTTCTGAACACTCTGTTTAAAACTGTTTTTTCTACCAACGGATTTCCATATATGGTCATTTGCTCCAGGCAGAGAATGCTGGCCACGCCCACAAAGGAATGAGCAGCCTTATCCCTGCGGCAACCTGGTAAACACATAAAACAATGGCCAATCAGAAGACAGTGGGCTTTGGAGGGAGGGGCCTTAAAGAGACAGGGGCATCTACAGCTTGTTTCAGACAGCGGCTGAAATGAGCCTACATGAAGTTCCGGTGTAAGAAAGAAAATTGGTCTTTTGATCTTTGAATCACGCAAAGCTGCCATAGAGGAGTCTAAGAACTACAATATAGGGTTGGAAATGCGGTATAATAGGTCTCCTTTAACTTGAAAAGGAGAAAAATGATAGTCGTGCGGCTCCTCTACACTTTCCAAATGTTATCGACCGAATGGATCCCGGAGGCTTGGAGGAAATGTGGTGCTACCAAGCCGACCAATCACAATTATTGTGGTCCATGTCGCTGCAACCACATTTTTGAGGAGGTGCGCATCAGGCTGCAGTGTAGATTCAACGCAGAAGTATAAATACGGTTAAAGGAGGTGGTTAGGGTGGAGGGTTTGTTTCCCATGTGAAACAAAAAGTCAGCATAGATTGTTTTTAATGAAGTCAGTACATTAGTTAACTTGCGTAAGTTAAGTTACATAAGTAACAAAGTTATTTTAACCCAAACTATGATTTTTCCCTAAAACTATCCAAGTAGTTTTGGTGCCTAAACTTAACCAAATTACGATGTTTTACAACATTAACCACGAGTTTCATTTTAAAATACTCACCTGATGTTGCATATTTATTATTGCTAACTTGACAGCTGAGCCCTCTGCACTCAAAACTGACGCTAAAGGGAACCCAGGGCGTAAAAAAAAAAGCGACACCAAGGCGTGTTGACCAAGCGTCCACATGTGATGGGTTGAACACGACGGAGTGTTTAGTCCCTAAACTTCTTCTTAATAAAATAAAATTTTGCGGGAAACAAAACATTTAAGTTTATAACCTAGAAGATCCAGTCCGCAAATTAAGGACTTCAAATTCTTTAAATTGCAGGGACAGCAGAGATAAATTTTTATCTGTTTCAAACAGTGTCACGATTAGCAACCTAGTTTTCCAGGTTGCTGTGTCTGAATTTTGACGTCGCACATTTCCATCAAGGCTTGGATGTTGTGGTGGTCGCATCTTGTAAAGCATCATATTGTCAGGTTTTGGTCTGGCAGAAGAATGTGAGGCAGGAGTCGGCGTCCCGTCAGAGTTTAATTAGCTAAACTACTTTGGACTCCTTGGACCTGGAAACCTGAAAGAGTCTAAGAGCACAGGGACAGCAGTGTTTGTTCTACCAACAGTTTGTCTTTAAGTCATTACAATCTAATGAGCCAAAGCAGATGTGTGGTTGAAGAAAGGGCGTGGGTAGAAGCTGGTAGTCCAGGTCTAGGTGTAATCCGGATTAGTCTGGTGGTCTCAGTCTCTGTGGTTCGTCCTCTGACGTCGCTGTGTTTTGTGGTTCCTGGATTTTAGTTCGTTGTAGGGGCAAAGATCCAACAAAAAGGTCTTCCTTTTCTTTGTCTTCCATATCTAACGAGCAGATCCTCTGCGTCAAGGACTCAGGTGAAGTGGGGCATCCGGCTGCAGGTTCTGAAAGAGAAGGAACGGTGGCTTTGTAACGGACAACATCAAAGTTTTCCTTTGTTCAGAACAGAGAAAACAAGCAGGAAAATCCCAACAGACTGTGTGAAGCGTTCACGACGACATAACTGGACGTTTTTTCTAATCAACAACAACAAGCTGAACACAAACCCCAATAAGACCATGCCTTCAAACGACGGTGCAAAATGGACTCTTCTAGCTGGTGAATGTGGTGTGAGGTTAGCTTTAGGCAACTAAAACACATGAAATCAAAGTCGATGTTTATTTGTTCTTCTTGCATCTGCCTTGCGCTACACGTCACCGATACACCAGCATCTGGCCCAACGACGGTGATAAACGTTGTTTTGTAGGTTTTCTTGAAGGTATTTTAGAGTTTGACAGTTCCTGGAAAACGATTTTAAAATGTTGATGACTCATCCTGCACTCGAGGGCGTGTATTAAGTGAGCGTCCAATGAAAAGCTCATTTTTATGACGTCACCAGAGTGTAGTGCCGACCACCGGACCTCACTGATGTCCGTACAAAAACAAAAGCACATCTTCATTAACTGATTTTGGAGGCTGCTCCGCCTCACGGAGTTCGCTGATGAACAGATAGCTTTACGTGATGCTAAAGTAACAGCTAACTGCTACTAGCTGCTGTTCGTTAGCTCAGTTAGCGGTCATATTAGCCGGCTCTGCCTGGACTGGGAGCTCAGAGAACAGCGGAGTGTTAGTTAAGTTTTCAGGTCAGGGGGTTGTAAAGTTTATGGCCAGGGGCGGGGGACCCAGCAGGGAGTGATGGGGGTACCGGCCCCCGGAGTGAGCGCCGAAGCCGGGCGAGTGGGCGACGAAACCGCGTTCAGCAGCCTTCCAGTGAACACAGCCTGAACAGGACCGAACACAGCCTCCGAGACCAACAGGGAATACAGGACCGAGGGGATTTACAGAACTTCAGGATGGAGAGACGGTTTTACTTTTTGCTAAACGGTTAAATGCTGTCACAACTGTATCTGTCTGCATCTGTAGCTAACTAGCTCGGTTAATGTTAGCCGAGCTGCTCGCGGTCCTATTAGCTGACTCTGGTCCCGGGGTGCCAAGAGCCAAACCCGGCAAGAAAACCACCTCGGTACCTCGGAGGAGGTATTTGGTCCCGGCTGCCGTGTTCACTCGTCGGGAGCTGGAACCAGAGTCTGCATGACGGTTTGGGGGCGTAACGCCCATTCAGCGCAATTGGTTACAGCAAACTCTCCCAAAGTCCCTCCCAAGCTTTGTGTTTTAACAGGAAACACGTAAATATACGGAAGCAAATAGCACTCCGGTCAGTTTCCATCCAAAAGAGCGCAAATTAATGTTTCCTTCCACTACTGTCACTGGAGCTGATTCTCCAGCTGCTGCCGTTAAACCACCGCAGAAGAAGAAGAAGACACGGCGATGGCGTTAAAAGAGCAGCCGTCGAAGCTCAAACGATTGAAAAACCACGTGGAAAACACGGCGACACCGGACACCTCTGTTAGTTTCAGATGTTAAAGTGAGGAAAGTTCCACCCTCCTCATCGCTACACACAGCTGATGCTTTCACCTTTGACTACGTCTGTTTCCGTTGCACTTTGTCACGTTTTGCTTTTATCAACACGCCAACTTCAGGAAAGGGTAGAAACTGGGAATGAGCGAGTACACCAATATCTGTACCTGTTCAACCTATTAAATGATCTGTATCCATAATCGGGATGGGCGGGGCTAACCGGACGTTATTAGAAAACTATTTACAGAACAGCTTCAGAGCAACGTTTTTGATTTACAACTATTCGTTTTAAAGGACTGTATATTTATTGTTTATCAGAAAACAAATATTGACACATTTAACTCATGTAAAAAGTTCATTATCTGTACCGGATACTCGTTTTACTCGGATAGAAACCCGTCTTGTCTCAGCATACTTATATAAATATTTATCCACAATCTTTCCAGAACATTAGCAAATAGCTTTGAGTTGCCTAAATAGAACCGAAACAAGATTATTCGTGCAGGGAAGGTTCAAGTTGGCCTTGATTTAGAACCTTCCTTGGATGTCTATGACCTGGGTGACTGAAAACCGCCGCAGACAACATGAATCATGGTTTAGCTGCCAGGAGCAGGCTCACTTTGTTGGAACCACCTCACAGGTATTTAAGCCTGATGTTGAATCTCAGTGTCGTCCTGTTAATATCTTTAACTGCACCAGCCTGTGGTTATTACTAGTTTATATGTTAAAATACGCAGCAGTTCAGCGTGTCGGATGTTATTTTGTGATAAGAATGCAGCCGTGACGTAACCTGTCGATGTGGTATCGTTACGTTTTCCTCCTCTCTAACCACTCCCTGTGTTTTCCGTTCAGCATTCCTCCATGCAACATAAGCCATATTTACCGCTTACGTGGCCTTTGCTACTTTTGTTCGCTTCATCCTTTTCCTCCTCATGAGGGTCACCTGAGGCCTCTTCAACCCCGCGATCAGCAGCAGCAACCTGGGCCGCGACTTGGTGAGCCAGCTTCTCAGTAGCGTCCCCTTGGGAAACCTGCGGGAACAACAGTCAGTTAAAGCCAGGAGGATTTCATACAGTTCATTTACTGCGAAGACAACACAGCCCGGGAGAAAACAGCAACATTTCAGGCGAGTTTACAGCCTTCCAAGAAAGCATAGAAATAAATCGAATTCTATTAAACATCTTTGTTTCAGACTCAAACTCATCTCAGCAGCTGTTGGGTGGTGGTCAATATACACATATATAGCAATTGTAAGTTGCTTTGGAGAAAAGCGTCAGCTAATGAATAAGTACATCAGAATATTCACCGTTAAACAGTGAAGAAAGCTAAATAATCTGCTAAGTGTTAGAACCGGAGGACAGGGGGGATCAGTGGGAAACCGGAGGATGTGTCTTTGACTGTCGCCTCTCTCAAGCAATTTTGAAGTCTCTGCAAACGGATTGTGTTTCTAACAAACAGAAAAGAATGGAAACCGACTGCAAAATGGCCAAAAGCCATAACATTATGACCACCTACTGGTCGTAATGTAGGTCTGTCTTTTGCCGCCAAAACACCCCTGACCCGTCGAGGCATGGACTCCTTTGGGTGGCGTCTGTGAGTTCTGACACCTTTCTATAAGAACCAGCATCAACTATTTCAGCTGTTGGATCGGACCACGCGGGCCAGCCTTCGCTCCCCGGGATGGTTTGATCCACCTCTGAGCCGGAAACGTTGGCAGTAACAAAACTATGTCCGTGTGAAAAGACACAGCCGGTGCTGTTACTCGTAACGGTCTATTTCCACGCCGCTGGTTCCGGAAAGCTGGTAAATATATCATGCTGCAAACAGTTGTTTAGTATGAATGAACGAATGCAGCGTATTGGTGAATATTCTTTCTGCATTTATTGCACGATCTCCGTGCGAAACCCTGTCGCTGGTTCACTTCTTCTCCTTCCTCGGACCACTTCTGACAGGTACTGACTCCTGCGCGCCAGTTTAGCGATGTTCTGATCCAGGCGTCAGCCATCACAGTTTCTCGTCAAAGTCGCTCAAATACTCACGCTGCCCATTTTTCCTGCTTCTAACACATCAACTCTGAGGACATGACGTTCACCTGCTGCACCTGATAGATCCCGCCCCCTGACAGGTGACCAGGTAATCAGTTATCCACTTCACCTGTCTGTGGTCATAATGTTATGGCTGATCGGTGTATTCTCTTTTCAAACAGATTACAATTGCTATATATTCAGTCAGTCGTCCGGACGTCTGCTTTTAAACTCAGAAACGAGGTCGGACAGTAAAGTTACGACCCGAACTGTCTGTTCAGATCTCAGCAGCTACCTTTGATGAGTCCAATAAGATCATAAAGAATCGGCCCAAGTTGTGATAAACCGTAAGAGATCCTGTAATAAGATGGACGACACGAACAAACCAGGAAAGAAGCTTGTTCGACAAATATAATGATTATTTTCATGATCAATGAATCAGGCAGGTAATTGTTTTGGTCTGAAAACCAGGAAACACGATCCACATTCAGGGTGGCGACGTAGATGTCTCGGCAAAAACAATTTTCCATCGATCATCATGTCAGTAATAATCTGTTAACATTTCATTTAGTCGATAACTATGACGTCCTTTCGTCCAAAACTTAAACATTTACTACATGTACAGGCGGATATGAGAAGCAGGAAGCAGCAAATATTAAATGAATAAGCTACAATGGTTGAAATTAATATCCGATGGACTAATTAAACAACTGATTGTTGCAGCAGCTCAACAAGTGGAAAATATTTTACACCAAATAATCATTAAAGTCTCAGCAGATTTCGCAGATGCGACCTTTTGTTGACGTCACCACTTTTTCAATCTGAATCCGGGATTTTAAACGCCTTGCAGCCAAAAAATTGACCGACCAATCACAGCCACAGCTCTCGCAGCTTCAGCCTCCCCTCGCCTGATAAAGCCCGGATTAGGAAGCGGGACAGTACCTCAACCACTAACACTCCTCACCGAAGCACCATAGCAAGCGTTTTTTTGTTTTTAGCCGCCTTCAGACGCCAGCTTCACATTCTTTGACCATCAGTCAGCCTTGCAGGAGCGCCGTGCCACGCCGCGGCGGCAGCTGCAGCCTTTGTGTCTTTATAGGAGCTGCGACCTGCTGAGCGCGATGGAAACAGAAGAGAAAAAACCCTCTCGATTGTTTGCACTTTGTGCTGTTCGAGCACACTGAACCCAGCCAGAGAGAGATCTAGCAACACGTAGACGTGGAAGGGCCTTGCTGACGCCATTGTTGTCGCCCGCGGGGGCTCGATGTTTAATGTACCGAGGGGAACATTGTTTGTGTAGCTGAACCTGCCCCCCCTCACCCCTCCTCCCCCCCTGTAGCCCTCTTCATTGTCCTCATGGTTTGCTCCTGGAGGTTTCAGATCCATCTTGAGGATCTTTAAACCGTCTTCAGCTCCTTGGAAGATGGTTTCGAGGAATGACCTCGACTTTAACCTTTCACGCTTCCTCTTCTTTTGTCCGGTCTTCGTGTCCTGGTCCTTAACTTTCTTTTCCCCCTCGAGAAATCTTCTCGTCTTTCTTTGCAGATCTAATAGAAGCAGTTTCGGCAGCTTACCCTTCAATTTAAAACTCCTCGTTATAAATCACCCCTTCCTGGCGTAGAGGCTGTTTTCTTCCCCCTGTTGTTTGTCTTGTCAGGTTCTAGTTGTTTCCCCCCCTCTACCCAACCCTGCTACCTCCTCCTCCTCAGCAGACATGTTTTCTGTTACTGACCGGTCGCCGGCGTCCTTCAAGTCAGAGGAACCAGGTAACTTTGACATCGTCCTCGTCCGGCCTGCAGCAGCTAGCGAGAGGAGCTCGCTCTTAATATCTGAGTCACCCAACAAACACGCTGGCAGATCACCATCAGAGCAACGTCACGAACGCTCCCATGAAAAGAACCATTCATCCCAAAATGTAGTAATCCGAGGGAGAAATTTATTTTCACACAACACTCGCCAGGAGAGAACTGAGCTGCTACCAAGCCGAGACGGCGCCGACGAACCAAAACACTTGCCTTAAATTCATCAAGACTCCAAGTTCTCACTGCGAGGCTCTGAAATATATCCAGCGTCAAAGTTAGCTGTTAGTTAAAAGTGGAACCTGGAGTCCCGGTCGATGTGATCCACATCCGAGCTCCCCATCACCTCCACCCTCTCACACCTCTCAGCACACCACTTAGCCGCCTCTCTACCTCGGCACAGCCAACACAACAGAAAGCAGTCCTTACCAATTGACCCCACACATTTGTTAGGTTATGCCCCCCGCGTCCCTGCAGAGGCACATATATGATCCCTGCTGCAGTTTTTAGCGCTCACACTAGAAGGTTCAGCCGGGACGCACAAACAAAATCTGCTAAATAATAGGAGGCCATGAACCGGCCTGGGGGAGGAGGAGTCGGGGGGAGGGGGGTGCTTTAGAAAGGAGGGTCCACTCAGCACTTCTGACTGCAAACGGCAACGAGTGATCCCCGGACACACAGCCAATCAGGGAGCAGACTGCACTGACTGGGAAAAGGGGGGAGGAGGAGCGCCTATTTGTTGCTGCTACTATAAGTACTGTAGTTAAGTACAATTTTGGGGTACTGTACTTGAATATTTATACATCTACTTCACTACACGTCAGAAGAAAACTGAATATAAAGTCATTAAAATGAGCGCCAGCTGCAACATTAAAGTGATGAGCACATGAATGCTTCAATAATAATAATCCAGTAATATAAGATTATTCTGAAATGGAGCATTCTGGATTGTGAGTACTTTTACTTTTGGGACTTTTGAGAATATTTTAAAGCCACTGTAATACTTTGAATGCAGTTTTTATTATTTTACACTGTAGTAATATAAAGGTACAAAGTTTTTTATTTATCATTATACAATACTGAGTGTGTAGTCCCGTCATGCTACACACTCAGAACTTAACCGAAAAATAACTGTGTATTAAAATATGGTAAAACAAAATATACAATGTGGTTATTTATACACAAAGGCTATATACTGCACATACACACCCCTTAGTACTTTTACTTAAAGATCTAAAATAACTCTTCAAGACTTGAGACTTGACTTGGACTCTAGCTCAGAGACTTGAGACTTGACTTGGACTCTAGCTCAGAGACTTGAGACTTGACTTGGACTCTAGCTCAGACTTGAGACTTGACTTGGACTCTAGCTCAGAGACTTGAGACTTGACTTGGACTCTGGCTCAGAGACTTGAGACTTGACTTGGACTCTAGCTCAGAGACTTGAGACTTGACTTGGACTCTAGCTCAGACTTGAGACTTGACTTGGACTCTAGCTCAGAGACTTGACTTGGACTCTAGCTCAGAGACTTGACTTGGACTCTAGCTCAGAGACTTTAGACTTGACTTGGACTCTAGCTCAGAGACTTGAGACTTGACTTGGACTCTAGCTCAGTGACTTGACTTGGACTCTAGCTCAGAGACTTGAGACTTGGACTCTAGCTCAGAGACTTGAGACTTGGACTCTAGCTCAGTGACTTTAGAATTGACTTGGACTCTGGCTCAGTGACTTTAGACTTGGACTCTAGCTCAGTGACTTGAGACTTGACTTGGACTCTAGCTCAGAGACTTGAGACTTGACTTGGACTCTAGCTCAGAGACTTTAGAATTGACTTGGACTCTAGCTCAGTGACTTGACTTGGACTCTAGGTCAGAGACTTGACTTGGACTCTAGCTCAGTGACTTTAGACTTGGACTCTAGCTCAGAGACTTGAGACTTGACTTGGACTCTAGCTCAGAGACTTGAGACTTGACTTGGACTCTAGCTCAGAGACTTGAGACTTGACTTGGACTCTAGCTCAGTGACTTTAGACTTGGACTCTAGCTCAGTGACTTGAGACTTGACTTGGACTCTAGCTCAGAGACTTGAGACTTGACTTGGACTCTAGCTCAGAGACTTGAGACTTGACTTGGACTCTAGCTCAGTGACTTTAGACTTGGACTCTAGCTCAGTGACTTGAGACTTGACTTGGACTCTAGCTCAGAGACTTGAGACTTGACTTGGACTCTAGCTCAGAGACTTTAGACTTGACTTGGACTCTAGCTCAGAGACTTGAGACTTGACTTGGACTCTAGCTCAGAGACTTGAGACTTGACTTGGACTCTAGCTCAGTGACTTTAGACTTGGACTCTAGCTCAGTGACTTGAGACTTGACTTGGACTCTAGCTCAGAGACTTGAGACTTGACTTGGACTCTAGCTCAGAGACTTTAGACTTGACTTGGACTCTAGCTCAGAGACTTGAGACTTGACTTGGACTCTAGCTCAGAGACTTTAGACTTGACTTGGACTCTAGCTCAGAGACTTGAGACTTGGACTCTAGCTCAGTGACTTTAGAATTGACTTGGACTCTGGCTCAGTGACTTTAGACTTGGACTCTAGCTCAGTGACTTGAGACTTGACTTGGACTCTAGCTCAGAGACTTGAGACTTGACTTGGACTCTAGCTCAGAGACTTTAGAATTGACTTGGACTCTAGCTCAGTGACTTGACTTGGACTCTAGGTCAGAGACTTGACTTGGACTCTAGCTCAGTGACTTTAGACTTGGACTCTAGCTCAGAGACTTGAGACTTGACTTGGACTCTAGCTCAGAGACTTGAGACTTGACTTGGACTCTAGCTCAGAGACTTGAGACTTGACTTGGACTCTAGCTCAGTGACTTTAGACTTGGACTCTAGCTCAGTGACTTGAGACTTGACTTGGACTCTAGCTCAGAGACTTGAGACTTGACTTGGACTCTAGCTCAGAGACTTGAGACTTGACTTGGACTCTAGCTCAGTGACTTTAGACTTGGACTCTAGCTCAGTGACTTGAGACTTGACTTGGACTCTAGCTCAGAGACTTGAGACTTGACTTGGACTCTAGCTCAGAGACTTTAGACTTGACTTGGACTCTAGCTCAGAGACTTGAGACTTGACTTGGACTCTAGCTCAGAGACTTGAGACTTGACTTGGACTCTAGCTCAGTGACTTTAGACTTGGACTCTAGCTCAGTGACTTGAGACTTGACTTGGACTCTAGCTCAGAGACTTGAGACTTGACTTGGACTCTAGCTCAGAGACTTTAGACTTGACTTGGACTCTAGCTCAGAGACTTGAGACTTGACTTGGACTCTAGCTCAGAGACTTTAGACTTGACTTGGACTCTAGCTCAGAGACTTGAGACTTGACTTGGACTCTAGCTCAGAGACTTGAGACTTGACTTGGACTCTAGCTCAGTGACTTTAGACTTGGACTCTAGCTCAGAGACTTGAGACTTGACTTGGACTCTAGCTCAGAGACTTGAGACTTGACTTGGACTCTAGCTCAGAGACTTGAGACTTGACTTGGACTCTAGCTCAGTGACTTGACTTGGACTCTAGGTCAGAGACTTGACTTGGACTCTAGCTCAGTGACTTCACTTGGACTCTAGCTCAGTGATTTGAGACTTGACTTGGACTCTAGCTCAGTGACTTGAGACTTGACTTGGACTCTGGCTCAGAGACTTGAGACTTGACTTGGACTCTAGGTCAGAGACTTGAGACTTGACTTGGACTCTAGGTCAGAGACTTGAGACTTGGACTCTGGCTCAGTGACTTTAGAATGGACTTGGACTCTGGCTCAGAGACTTGAGACTTGGCGTGGACTCTAGCTCAGTGACTTTAGACTTGGACTCTAGCTCAGAGACTTTAGACTTGACTTGGACTCTAGGTCAGAGACTTGACTTGGACTCTAGCTCAGTGACTTCACTTGGACTCTAGCTCAGTGACTTCACTTGGACTCTAGCTCAGTGACTTGAGACTTGACTTGGACTCTAGCTCAGTGACTTGAGACTTGACTTGGACTCTGGCTCAGAGACTTGAGACTTGACTTGGACTCTAGGTCAGAGACTTGAGACTTGACTTGGACTCTAGGTCAGAGACTTGAGACTTGGACTCTGGCTCAGTGACTTTAGAATTGACTTGGACTCTGGCTCAGTGACTTTAGAATGGACTTGGACTCTGGCTCAGAGACTTGAGACTTGGCGTGGACTCTAGCTCAGAGACTTGAGACTTGACTTGGACTCTAGGTCAGAGACTTGACTTGGACTCTAGCTCAGTGACTTGACTTGGACTCTAGCTCAGTGACTTTAGACTTGACTTGGACTCTAGCTCAGAGACTTGAGACTTGACTTGGACTCTAGCTTAGAGACTTGAGCCTTGACTTGGACTCTAGCTCAGAAACTTGAGACTTGACTTGGACTCTAGCTCAGTGACTTGAGACTTGACTTGGACTCTAGGTCAGAGACTTGAGACTTGACTTGGACTCTGGCTCAGTGACTTTAGAATGGACTTGGACTCTGGTTCAGTGACTTGAGACTTGACTTAGACTCTGGCTCAGAGACTTGAGACTTGACTTGGACACTAGCTCAGAGACTTGACTTGGACTCTAGGTCAGAGACTTGAGACTTGGACTCTAGCTCAGTGACTTTAGACTTGACTTGGACTCTAGCTCAGAGACTTTTGACTTGACTTGGACTCTGGCTCAGTGACTTGAGACTTGACTTGGACTCTGGCTCAGAGACTTTAGAATTGACTTGGATTCTAGCTCAGAGACTTGAGACTTGACTTGGATTCTGGCTCAGTGACTTGAGACTTGACTTGGACTCTAGCTCAGTGACTTGACTTGGACTCTAGGTCACAGACTTGAGACTAGACTTGGACTCTAGGTCAGAGACATGACTTGGACTCTAGCTCAGTAACTTTAGTCTTGGACTCTAGCTCAGAGACTTTAGACTTGACTTGGAGTCTAGGTCAGAGACTTTAGACTTGACTTGGAGTGTAGCTCAGTGACTTTAGACTTGACTTGGACTCTAGGTCAGAGACTTGACTTGGACTCTAGCTCAGTGACTTCACTTGGACTCTAGCTCAGTGACTTCACTTGGACTCTAGCTCAGTGACTTGAGACTTGACTTGGACTCTGGCTCAGAGACTTGAGACTTGACTTGGACTCTAGGTCAGAGACTTGAGACTTGACTTGGACTCTAGCTCAGTGACTTTAGACTTGACTTGGACTCTAGCTCAGTGACTTGAGACTTGACTTGGACTCTAGCTCAGAGACTTGACTTGGACTCTAGCTCAGAGACTTGAGACTTGACTTGGACTCTAGCTCAGTGACTTGAGACTTGACTTGGACTCTAGCTCAGAGACTTGAGACTTGACTTGGACTCTAGCTCAGTGACTTTAGACTTGACTTGGACTCTAGCTCAGAGACTTGAGACTTGACTTGGACTCTAGCTCAGAGACTTGAGACTTGACTTGGACTCTAGCTCAGTGACTTTAGACTTGACTTGGACTCTAGCTCAGAGACTTGAGACTTGACTTGGACTCTAGCTCAGTGACTTTAGACTTGACTTGGACTCTAGCTCAGAGACTTGAGACTTGACTTGGACTCTAGCTCAGAGACTTGAGACTTGACTTGGACTCTAGCTCAGAGACTTTAGACTTGACTTGGACTCTAGCTCAGAGACTTGAGACTTGACTTGGACTCTAGCTCAGTGACTTTAGACTTCACTTGGACTCTAGCTCAGAGACTTGAGACTTGACTTGGACTCTAGCTCAGTGACTTTAGACTTGACTTGGACTCTAGCTCAGAGACTTTAGACTTGACTTGGACTCTGGCTCAGAGACTTGAGACTTGACTTGGACTCTAGCTCAGAGACTTGACTTGGACTCTAGCTCAGAGACTTGACTTGGACTCTAGCTCAGTGACTTTAGACTTGACTTGGACTCTAGCTCAGTGACTTGAGACTTGACTTGGACTCTAGCTCAGAGACTTGACTTGGACTCTAGCTCAGAGACTTGAGACTTGACTTGGACTCTAGCTCAGTGACTTTAGACTTGACTTGGACTCTAGCTCAGTGACTTGAGACTTGACTTGGACTCTAGCTCAGTGACTTGAGACTTGACTTGGACTCTAGCTCAGAGACTTGAGACTTGACTTGGACTCTAGCTCAGTGACTTGAGACTTGACTTGGACTCTAGCTCAGAGACTTGAGACTTGACTTGGACTCTAGCTCAGTGACTTGAGACTTGACTTGGACTCTAGCTCAGTGACTTTAGACTTCACTTGGACTCTAGCTCAGAGACTTGAGACTTGACTTGGACTCTAGCTCAGTGACTTTAGACTTGACTTGGACTCTAGCTCAGAGACTTGAGACTTGACTTGGACTCTAGCTCAGTTACTTTAGACTTGACTTGGACTCTAGCTCAGAGACTTGAGACTTGACTTGGACTCTAGCTCAGAGACTTGAGACTTGACTTGGACTCTAGCTCAGAGACTTTAGACTTGACTTGGACTCTAGCTCAGTGACTTTAGACTTGACTTGGACTCTAGCTCAGTGACTTGAGACTTGACTTGGACTCTAGCTCAGTGACTTTAGACTTGACTTGGACTCTAGCTCAGAGACTTGAGACTTGACTTGGACTCTAGCTCAGAGACTTTAGACTTGACTTGGACTCTAGCTCAGAGACTTGAGAGCATCTCTGAATAGAAGTGGCCAACACCTGGAAAAACCTAGAAACAGACACCGATGTGTAAACTTTAAAAACACGACAGTAAAAGTTTGTCTTACCGTCTCTCCGCTGTGTGGCTTTGAATTCAGCTCCATGTTGTTGTTAAGGTGCAGTTTCACCTCTACGTCACCTGCAGGCAGCGTGAAGCTGTTTTAAAGGTTCCAGCAACAGTGATTTGTAGCTGAAAATACATCCTGATATCAAGATGAAGGGAAACTTCAGGTTTAGTACGTGTTAAGTAAGGAGGAGGAAGCATTCTCAGCTTCATGTAGTTAAAGTATCAGCAGTAAAAGTACACAAGTATTCTCAGCTTTATGTAGTTAAAGTATCAGCAGTAAAAGTACACAAGTATTCTCAGCTTTATGTAGTTAAAGTATCAGCAGTAAAAGTACTGAAGTATTCTCAGCTTCATGTAGTTAAAGTATCAGCAGTAAAAGTACTGAAGTATTCTCAGCTTCATGTAGTTTTGTATCAGTAGTAAAAGTACTGAAGTATTCTCAGCTTCATGTAGTTTTGTATCAGTAGTAAAAGTACTGAAGTATTCTCAGCTTCATGTAGTTAAAGTATCAGCAGTAAAAGTACTGAAGTATTCTCAGCTTCATGTAGTTAAAGTATCAGCA
The DNA here is from genome assembly GCF_014851395.1 of Micropterus salmoides. Lineage (NCBI taxonomy): Eukaryota > Metazoa > Chordata > Actinopteri > Centrarchiformes > Centrarchidae > Micropterus > Micropterus salmoides. The sequence continues at coordinate 34,439,631 of NW_024040263.1, read as the reverse complement.
GTAAAAGTACTGAAGTATTCTCAGCTTCATGTAGTTTTGTATCAGTAGTAAAAGTACTGAAGTATTCTCAGCTTCATGTAGTTAAAGTATCAGCAGTAAAAGTACTGAAGTATTCTCAGCTTCATGTAGTTTTGTATCAGTAGTAAAAGTACACAGGTGCTGAGGAGCAGCTGGCTGTAGTGTCTCTGTCTGCTCAGTAGAGGGCGCTGTGGCTGCAGGAGAGCACAGAGGGGAGGAGGAGGAGGAGCATGTTTGGTCTCAGGCTGAGAGGATCGCCCTGCTGTTTGTTCACTGCTGCAGAGATCAACCTGGAGGAGGAGAGGAGGGGGAGGTGGTCTGGCACTGCAATGCAGAACATCAAATGAGGGAGGGAGGAGAGAGAGGGGGAGGAGAGAGAGGGGGAGGAGAGAGGGGGGGAGGGAGGAGAGAGGGGGGAGGGGGGGAGGGGGGGGGGGGGAGGGAGGGGGGGGGGGAGTGAGAAAGGGAGGGGGGAGAGAGGAAAGGAGGGAGGAAGGAGAAAGGGAGGGAGGAAACAGAGAGGAAAGGAGGGAGAAAGGGAGGGAGGAAGGAGAACGGAGGGGGGAGAGAGAGGAAAGGAGGGAGGAAGGAGAAAGGGAGGGAGGAAACAGAGAGGAAAGGAGGGAGAAAGGGAGGGAGGAAGGAGAACGGAGGGGGGAGAGAGAGGAAAGGAGGGAGGAAGGAGAAAGGGAGGGAGGAAACAGAGAGGAAAGGAGGGAGAAAGGGAGGGAGGAAGGAGAACGGAGGGGGGAGAGAGAGGAAAGGAGGGAGAGGAAAGGAGGGAGGGAGGAAGGAGAACGGAGGGTGGGGAGAGAGGGAGACAGAGAGGGAGACAGAGAGGGAGGAAGTGAGAAAGGGAGGGGGGAGAGAGGAAAGGAGGGAGGAAACAGAGAGGAAAGGAGGGAGAAAGGGAGGAGAACAGAGGGTGGAGAGAAAGGAAAGGAGGGAGGGAGCTACAGCTCTGCAGAAAGCTGCAGAGGGGTTCAGCTTCAGGTTCAGGGATTCCTGCTGGTCTGGAAAAGATCCAGAAGGAGAGTCCAGCTGGGAGCTTCAGAGACGAGCAGGTAAAATTCACTTCAGTCTGAACAGAAACTGATCTGAATATTTATCCTCCCTGTTTTACTATAATTTATTATATAGTTCCTGTTTCTTCATCAGTGCAGAGTGACGAGGAACAGGGAGGTGACAGAGGTCATGTTTCAGTGTGAACATGATGTTCCTGCTGATCCTTCAGGTCCCTGACACCAAAAACCACAACCTGTCTCCTACCAACAGCAGGACCGTGTATAATGAAGGATAACTGGGCCCGTGTTGGCTTCGATTCGCCCTCCTGCCAATCTTGGCAATCTGCTCCCGAGGTTTACCGACAGAATCTGAAGGTCGCGGACTGGATCGCAGGGTCCCCCCTCTGATAGGACTTGGGTCCCCCCCTCTGATAGGACTTTTTTCCCAGGGTTCCCAATCTGATAGGACTTTTGTCCCAGGGTCCCCCCTCTGATAGGACTTGGGTCCCCCCCATCTGCTAGGACTTGGGTCCCCCCCATCTGATAGGACTTGGGTCCCCCCCATCTGCTAGGACTTGGGTCCCCCCCATCTGCTAGGACTTGGGTCCCCCCATCTGATAGGACTTTTGTCCCAGGGTCCCCCATCTGATAGGACTTGGGTCCCCCCCATCTGCTAGGACTTGGGTCCCCCATCTGATAGGACTTTTGTCCCAGGGTCCCCCCTCTGATAGGACTTGGGTCCCCCCCATCTGCTAGGACTTGGGTCCCCCCATCTGATAGGACTTTGTCCCAGGGTCCCCCATCTGATAGGACTTGGGTCCCCCCATCTGATAGTGCTTTTGTCCCAGGGTCCCCCATCTGATAGGACTTGGGTCCCCCATCTGATAGGACTTTTGTCCCAGGGTCCCCCATCTGATAGGACTTGGGTCCCCCCATCTGATAGGACTTTTGTCCCAGGGTCCCCCATCTGATAGGACTTGGGTCCCCCATCTGATAGTGCTTTGTCCCAGGGTCCCCCATCTGATAGGACTTGGGTCCCCCATCTGATAGGACTTTTGTCCCAGGGTCCCCCATCTGATAGGACTTTTGTCCCAGGGTCCCCCATCTGAAACCCATGACCAAAGTAGTGACACATTCGGTCACTGTACTCCCTTTTTGCTGGGGAACCCTGGAGGTCCCACTTTGAGAACCATTGCCGGTCAGGACGAAACTGCAAAAACAGAATAACAAACACGGACACAAAAAGTATAAAATCATTATTGTTACATTTGATGTGATTGCTTTTTTAATAAATACTCTTTGCATTCCTCAAAATAAGTGAAGAACAGAAAAAGAATATATCTGTGGTGACTACAAGCTTTTCCTCCAAAACGGTGCCTACATGATATTGATAAAGACGTCGTACCATTTTAACATCGAGGTGCTCTTCATGCACGGACGGCGGTCGTTAACATACATGTGACCGCCTGCAGAAAGGTAGTAAAGTTTAGAGAGAACGAACCTAAAGTCCTCAGAGATATTTAAGTAGCAAGGCGAAGTCAGCTCGGTTTCAGGCTTTCCTTTAAAACAAATGACACCATGCAGAGACGACAGACGGCCAAAGTGCATCAGTGTGGACGCCGGCGGTGCTCGCGGGACAGCGTGAGTTACACAAAGCACCACAAACAACAACCAGCCTCTCAGAACAAACAGCATACACGGCAATAATTGCATATTATATCGTTATATTATATCACACCTACACAGGACACACGAGATACCAAAGTCAAGACAAACATCTCGGCTTCTTCTTCTCAGGGGAAGACAGTTTTAAAATGATTAGCAGGAACAAAGCGTTGAATGTGTCACGATGCTCGAGACGTTTCAATGCTGAAGTTTATAAATCTTAATTTAAATGATGTGGGGAAAGTTCAGGTTCTGTGAGCGTTCTGTTCAAAAAACTACGGCTCAGTGTGTCAGAGCTTAAATTCTGTTTCTTATTCTCATGTTTTGTGTTTATGTGACTTATTGGGACAACACTTTTTGGTCCAGTATTGAGCGAGCGTGCTGCAGTCAGCAGCAGCGAAACAGATCTATAAATGTCTGACAACATTATGGAAAGGATCCCTACAGAGAGAGACCTTATTTTAAAGAGTTAAGATCCTTATTGTTAAACCACAAACAGTCGCTAAAGCCACCAGACACCATTAATAAAAACAGTAATTTTACCTCTCTGCGGTACCTCTCGCAGTCTCGCTTAATGAGTAGTTGTGTTATTGTGTGACTTTGGTTCTTTTAACTCTTTAAAACACCAAAAGTCACACAATCACACAAACAAACATAAACAACAAGGTTACAAAATAACAATAACTAACCAACCAAGGCAGCTGTAGAGGTAAAATTCTTGTTTTTATCAATGGAGTCTGGTGGCTTAGATAAGAGCGATAGAACGACTGTTTCTGGTTAAACATAAAAAGATCTTACTCTTCAAAAAATACCCACTAGTCACATAGACACAGAAACATGGGGCCCTTCAAAGGGCCAGATAAACTGCAAATGAACACGGACGCCATCCTGCAAACGTGTTCACGTGGTCATAAATTCGTCCACTCACAGACCGTCGCGGTCACAGGACTTGTGTGTTTGGCTCCATGCAGCTTCTCGCATCAGTCTGAGTGCAGAAAATTAAGGAGATTTTAAAGTATTAAAAGTTTTACGTATTTTGGGGGGGGGGGCGTGTTTTTACCTTGATTGACAGGTGTCTCATGGCGCGGTAGTTGCCATGTCAGGATTTTCAGTCTCCAGACGCCCAAACTCCAGGTTTTACGTTTGTTTAGAAGCCCGTGAGACACCACATAGAAAGGTTCATTCAGACTGTGGTGTCGTACGGGCGCGACCAGGAGGTGAAGCTATGAAGCGCAGAAAGGAAGGAAGTCACAGAAAAGCAGGAAGGAAAACTGTAAAGCTGGAAACTCGTCGTGTTTCAAAGAGAAAACACTGCATATAAAAATGATCGAAATCACAGGAACTCTGAAAGAGGCACAGATGAAGACGCTGAAGCTAAAGCCAACGGAGAAACTGGCGAGGCATGTAGACAAATGAGAAAGGTTTAGCTGAGCCAATCGCAGCTCTCCCGGGAGAGAATCCTGGGAATCTATTGGCCGTCGTGTCCTCAAGCTTAACAGGACATTTTGTCTGCTACATTACGGTCTGCTTAAGCACACAAACCTGTCAGACCAGAACACGAACAGACGGATCAACAATCGCTGCTGTTCAGTGGACAACATCTGTCCGCTGGTGGTAACGCAGGGACCTCGTGTTTGCACTGCAGGTAGTTTGGTTTCTACAAGCGGTCTGTGTTCTCGCTGAGCCTTCAGAGGCACACCCGGCGTCCTCCACGACCAACAGCGGTCATGACTGACAAAGCAGACTCATGAAATCACACCTGAAAGGCAAAAGTGCGAGGAGAGACACGACGTCTCTGCCCGAAGAGGCACCAACATTCGCCTCAAACACAGAAAACACCTGGCGCCAACGACCACGAACACACCGGTGACTTGGGAAGTGTTTGTCTTTCTACACTCTTAAATCAAGTAGAGTGAACAAACAAAGCTTCATCCACAATCTTGAGTTGAGGTCCCTCAGAAAGTGAAGCAAGTTCTCCACACAGCGCGATGACGTACAAAGTCAACGCAGAGGAGAACTGAAGCGAATCTACAGCAGCGAGCCGCCGAGTTCCGTCCTCGACTTTCGTTACCGTAGCGCTTCATATTTACTACAGAAACCAGACACAACAGGAGGCTGCTTGGAGAAAAGTAAGAAAGGAAGTTGGACTACCTGGTAAACAAGTTAGCTTAGCATAGCCAGAGCTGACAAAGCATGAAATGTTTGACAAATAGGATTTTCGTTATTTCAGCATCCTGATGATCCGTTTATTGCAATTTAATCACAGCAAAATGTTTATTTTGGGTTCATATTGCTGTAGTAACTCGCACGACTGAACACAAATAATCCGAGTACCGAAAGGCAAAAGAAAACGCTTTGCTGTCTTTGTGAACACACCTTTACAGCTCTGGACTGAGACTCCGCCTCTTCCTGCTACCTTTAGCAAAATAAAAGCTCCAGATGAGTCCTTTATCTAGCAGAGGGAAAATAAGAACCAGTACAGCGGGAGACTCACCATGGACAGCTTCGACGTAAAAGACAAGGGTCAGGTGAGTGACGAGGATAGCCGAGCTAGCACTAGAGCTAACAAGCTACTCCACTATCTGTTTACTTTCATCTGTAAGCAGCCTTAGCTTAGTTAGCTAGAAACACCTGTGGGTGTCTTCAGCCGTCTGTCACCTGACCCTCGCCTTAAGACTGACTGACGCTGTACAGAAGCCCGATTTTAGCCACGACCTTAGTCGTATCGGTTGTTCTTTGTCATTCAGTTTGAGGTCACAGCGTCTGATCCACGTCGTGGCCGGTCGATTGATGCGTACAGCGCGAGCGTAAAAAGTTTGTCAAGAAAAAAAGCAGATGAGTAAACGCGAGTTAAAACGATGTAAAAGATAAATAAAAAGCGCAGCGTCCGCTCAGCTTTACGTGACGTAGCGGCTCCACAAGAGTCTCCAGCATTGTTTACTGACAGGTCTGGCAGCCCCGCCCACCTCATTTACATACTAGAGACAACTAAAATGCTTCTTAATACCAAGTTGAAAGAGTCACATGAGAGTTTATGTAACTTTGCTCGAGCAATATACCGTGTAATTTAAAATGAACCGTCTTTTAAAAAACACCTGAATTAAAGCACAATGACTTCAAACATGTTCCACTTCAGATGCAGGTGTCAGGATTATAACCATCCAACATGTGGGATCTTTCACACGGAATCTGGACGCGTTAAGTCCCCCGAGCTCCGTTCAGAGCTGAAAACTCATCAACATGGAAACAGCATATACTGATTTTTATAAACAACCAGACTAACCGTCAGCTCTGTGCAGGTTTAAAACATCAATTCAGCGCCTCGCTTTTCACCACGCTGCATTAAATCTTTCACAATCACCCTGGATACAAAAAACGCTACCGATCCCGAGCATGAACACAGTGTTTAATCTGCATGAAGGTGGAGAACTTCAGCCGCCTCTTCTGAAACAAGTCCCCAATGCTCAGAGGAAAATAGTGCTAATGTCAGTTAATCTGGTCCGTTAGCTCGTCTCACCGAACCAAACCGTTGATCGTCAGCTGAAAGTCTGGTCCACCTCGACCTTTAACAGCTTCAGCAGTCTCCTTGGCTCCAGCAGACTTGATAAAAACACACCCGTCATCTCTAAGCGTGTAAACCTTCGATGATTGAGGGTGCTGATGCCCAATGAGAGCAGACCCGTTAGTTTCTGGAGGTTCTGAACAGCTAAACAGACCAAACCTCGTGAGACCAGGTCAAAGCCAACACATTTAACCTTTAGAACTCGATCTCCTTTATCACAGTGCCAAAGTCTTCTTCAAAGTTAAAGCCATGTTATTATTGCAGATATTATTGAAAAGGTCCGAAGGCTCGAAACCCTCCTTTGGACCAAAGGTGCCATCGTGACGGTCAAAACTCTTTCTATAGACGCAAAGGAAAATGCAGCCAGTATCCAGTCTGTAACGTCTCGCTGCAAACGTAACAAAGTGCTTGTCATCTGTGTGATATCATCATCGACTTCACGTCGTAGTCAGAAGATCGGGTCGAGTCCGGTTCCCGCGGACTGACTCCATGTCTGGTTTAGGATAAGCTGTCCTTATCGGAGTCAGGGGAAGGAGGACGCGAGATCTCGAAGTAGGAGCCCGACGACTTCCTGGACTTGAGAAGTCGCAGCATCTCAGCCAGCTGTGCTTCGAGCGCCGCCATGCGACTGTTGAGAGATCTGATGTCTCCTCTTAACTCTTGTTTCAGCTCCAGGAAAGAGGCTTGCATACTCTGCTCCGGTATTGGACAGAAGACCCTCTTCTCCTCAGACTGGACCGGGCTTTGCTCCTGTGGCGTTCTGGCGCCGCCGACTTTGTCCAAACGGAGGTCGCTCTTTGTGATGCCGCTGTCACAGGAGTCAGTTTTCTTGAGGGGCATCTCGTCGTGAGACTTAGTTCTATCGGGCAGCGTCTCCATGGACTCGGCCTTAGAGACGCTGCTCCACGACTCGGCCTTCACGACTGACTCCTTGAATCGTCCCCAGCCTTTAGCTTTGGGAGGCTCTGCAGACTTGCAGCCGATCAGGTTTCCGTTTTGGGTGGCGGGAGCGTGGAGCATGACTCGGCTGGAGGTCCTGGACGACGAGGACGCGGTGGACGTTGAGGAGGTGGCGGCCGGGCTCTCAGTCACCATGTCTATACTGGTGGAGGCGAGGACCTCAGGACGTCTGGGGGGCTCCAAGGGAGGGACCCCTTTCTCCAAGTCAGCGGCACCCTGAACGACCCGCTCGCTGGCGAGCCGTGCCTCCCTCTGCTGCCGGAACCGCTGGAAAAGTCGTCGGACTGGATGATCCGGAGGGAGGTTCAGAGGCGCCTCGTTCTTCCTCTTCAACATCTCCTCCTCTTCACGTTTCACGTCACTGATCTTCCGGAAGACGATCTGTAAACAGACAAGAAACCAGAGAAACGATCAGCTCAAATTCTGGCCACAGATTGTCTTGGGGATGGACTTGTGTGACCATTTAGGCCTTGGACTGAGGATTAAGGAGTGACTCCGCCTCCAAACAGACTCCCACAGGTACAAACAAATACTAAGTGGCCTGAGAAGGGGATTCTGGATGGATACGTTGATTGAAAACTCAGTAACACCACCTGATGATATTGTCTTTACTGACCTCCAGTGATTTAACTTCTCACCTTCCACCAGGTGCACTCCAGGACACTGTGACATCACTGGTGGGTGTGGTCAGAGGTGAGAGGGCAGTGACACATTGCTACGCAGCCTGCTGTTGAGTTATTAAAGTTTTTCGACTATAAATAAAAAACCTTTCATGGTTTCAGTGTCAGAAAAGAGTATAAGGGCAGGTAAGTTACTTCAGTTAGCTGTAATGTGGCTGTTTAAGCAGAGTTTACTGAAGGTGTTGTGCTCGCTGTCACAGAAGAGAAATAAACTGTTCATGTTACTGCAGCGTCCTCCTGCAGTCTTCACTGCAACATTACCAGTGGAAACACTAAGCTAGCTAGATACATAGGTGTAATTTACACGGGACGCTGGGGACATGTCCTCACCACACTTTGAAATGGCTGATTTTGTTCCCGTTCCTTTGTGAAAGCATTTGTTAAAAATGTTCAGAAAAAACAACTTTGTTAACAACATGTTAACTAATGAAAATGCTTCAAGAAAGGTTTATTTGCACAATAAGAAAACATGAAATGCAATACAGTTTTCCCTCATATAAAAAAGACATTTCCACCTTAAATTGGAGCAGAAACTGTCTCCAGAATGCAGGAAACTACAAGTTTAATGCTCAAAATCTTCTGAGGGAAGGACCCCCAGACCGCCCGAAGATTTACATCAAATATTTAATCTAAATAGTGCTAAAAATCTTCTGGTCTTGATTAATCTAATCTGAGCCCTTATGTCTCCAACACTTTTCAACACAAAGTGACTAGACACCTATAGCGACAGTGCCAGCGAGGGTCAATCAACTTATGTGTAGTTAGTGTTTCCCCTATAAGTGTATTGTGACCGCCGCTACTCTTCTCGCCACGTGACAGGTGCTGTTATAACAGGAGCGAGGTGCGAGTGTTTGATTGTCCGAGCGGAGGAAAATATTGTGGCAGTAAATGTCCGGTGTCGGTTACTGTGTGTCTGCTTCTCAGGACCAAGAAACGTCTGTCTGTTGTTTCCCCACCTGCTGGAAAAGTGAAGCCTGTTAAGCTAACACCTCCCCTTCAGACTGTGCAGGAACGCTTCTGCAGCAGGCTGCGTCTTCTGGCTGCTATGAAACATTAGCTCAATTTATAGAAAGTAACTGGAAGCTGTGTTTTATTTCTACCTTCTTGTCCAATGTTGAGAACATCAGGTACAAGCTGGGACTAAACCTGTGCAGCCTGCAGCTCCGTCCTGTTCAGACTGGTTCATCCTGAATTATTTTTCAGTTTCAGGTGAGTCTGAGGTAATGAGGTGACTGTGGAGGAGCTGAGGTCAGTAAAGCAAACTAGTCCTTTAAAGCTCATGAGGAGATGTTTCTGTTTGGATTTTGATGTGCAAATAAAACGCACCTCAGAATAGAGGAGGTTTCTCATGTTGCCTAGTTTTATAGATTAATGTGTACTAGGGCTGTAAGGGTACATGTATTCGTACCGGACCGTCTCGGTACAGGAGTTTCAGAACGGTGCACTGATTGCAGTCTTTAACGTCATTTATTAGGCTTGTTTTGTGTGGAACATACGTAAATTCCAAATTTCCACACAGACAAGTTTTATAAGTTTTAGCCCCGCCTCTCGCTACTAGTGACTTGAACATCACGGCCAGTGCAGAGAAGCCAGAGCTTTAGGACCCTCCCTTATTGTTAAGGTCTTCTGTTTGGGAACACTTTGGTTTCCAGTGAAATACAACAACGGACAAGTCGATAAGACGACAGCAGCGGGCCGACATTTCTCAGTAGTGATCGGGTTTGTTTCTGGCAACACATCAAACTTGCAAACTCACTAATGGTGTCGCACGAAGGAGAACTAATAAAGCGTGACTTCAAAACTGAGGTACATACTAGAGACCTGCGTGGGACTGTTTTCTTGATCCCGCTGATATTGTGACCATTACCGCCTGTTACGTCCCGTAGGGTCCTGTGGTTAGTGTTGGGGTCCCTGTGTTCTCTCTTTTGCGCTCTCTCTCCAGGTATGTGCCAGTGCAGCGGCGTCATTCTCACAGCTGCAGCTGGTTGTTGCTAATCAGCTGCAGGTATAAGGAGCCCCCCAGGTTGTGTGCAGAGGAGTGTCGGATCGTATCGCCGTGCTGTGCTGTACGAAGCAGCGGGGAAGCGGACGTTGAGGTGTGGCGGAAGGGTAGACCTGCTCCTGCAGTGGCGGCCGCTGTGTCTCCAGTGGAGATTTCCAACATTGTGACATGCAAAGTAAAAAAAATTACACAAATGTTTGGACTATGCTCGACGCCCCGTGTGACGGAAACCAGCGAGGCTGTGCAGCGAGTAAACCTCACTCCCGACACCTAAGGAGACGTCCTGGCGACAGACGTCAGCGGCCACGGGGTTTAGCTCCCCTCGTCTGCGTGTTCGCTGGTTCGAGTCAGGCCCGTGAAGTATGTGCTCGTGATAATCTTCTTTTTAACTTCGTTTGTTGACTCCATCTTATCAGCGCTAATGCGGGACGCGCAGTATATTTTTTTAACCGCCGCTCCCGTGCGATTTCAGTTGGGTCCCGCGGGATCCCAAGGCAGCTCTCTAGTACATACCGAACCGGGATTTTTGTGTACCGTTACACCTCTAATGTCTAAAGATAAAATGAAGCTGTAAAATGAAGACACAAAAGACAAACATGAAGAGTCGTCTCTATAATGATTCTGAGGTCATACTAACAGGGTTTCAGGGGGTCCAAAACATGCTGTGCCATCGCTGTAAAATCACTGTGGAGCATCAGAACCAACCAAATTACTTTCTCCAGATCTAAAGGTTGTCGTTCCTCCAGCAGATGGATCTTTGGCTGTTAGTTTATTCATTATCTGCTCAAGCTTTTCCAACTCTTTGTTCAGAGTTGTGGTGAAAATAACGGCCCGACGTGATTTTCATTGAAAAAAAACAAACATACTGCGCACTACACACACGAAAAGAATTCGCTTCAGTCCATCCCAGGGGAAACACTGGTAGTGATGAGTTTCTAGTTAAGTAAGTCTATTTCAGCAACCTGCCAGTGGCGACTAACTTCATTTATTTTAAATATTTATTAGATCTAAACCTTGCGAGTGCTAATTTACATCCTATGTGAGAGCTAACGTTAGCAGCGACTGACTCGCTGGCATCCGGCCACTCTGCTTGTGTTTTAGCCTGAAAGGACGTACGATGAGTCAACACTGCAAGCAGGGAGGAGAAAAAAACGTGTCCCTATGTTTATTTAGCACTTTTATCCAAAGCTTTTATCGCTCAGTCATGCACACACGGAGCTACCATGCAGGGTGCTGGCAGCCATCGGGACGGGAGATGTTTTATGTATAAACACATACAGTTGACATAGCAGAAACCTCCACTGAGCCCTGAGTGAACGGGCAGGAGAGCGAAATGCTTCATGTTTCCTGTGATGCGAATCTGAACCAGCCGGAGTTTCAGGCCATCAATTAAAACTGCATGACAACAGTGTCGAATGGAGCACTCGCATCTGAAAGTAATGGATTGAACATCTACTGAAACAAGTCATTTATTATTAAAGAAGCATCTCTGTGCTGTACAGCTCTGAGACCTGATTGGAAAAAAGAGAGAAATTAAGAAGAACCCACAGAAACTACAAAGTAAAACACTTTTACTGCACACAATTTTATACAATAGGTCTGTTTCGATGCATAAAGTGCAACTGAACTCAACAAAAGCAACAAAATACTACATCATCATTAAAAATAACTTTCTAAACTCTCCTTTGTGGTGAGTTCAAGGACTACGCTGCAGTATTAGGGTCACTGTTACGGGGGAAAAATTAGGATTTTAAAAAGAACGTCGGAATATTTTTGAAAAAAACAAACAAACATGAAAATAGTCGTAATTTTAGCAGCAAAGAAGTCAAAGTATCACAAGAAAAGGTTTCTCTCAACAATAAAGTAGGTTATGATTGGCTACATTAGATGTAAAGCACGCCACTCAAAGAATCCTCAACAGAATCCTGTGGGGAAAGTCTGTAACGCCAAGGAGGAGCAGGTGTGTGACCAGAGTGAGAGGTGCCTTCTATGATTGTGTGTGGTGTATGCCGACTGTCTCCATAGCCTCAGTTAGCTTAGCATCTGTTCGAGGTGGGAGGAGCTCATGGCGTCCTGTCCCCGGCGCTCTGCATAGAGCCGTAAATGAAGGCGGTGTGGTGAAAGCTTGTGTTGTAAAAGTACAACCTGCTGGGAGAAACACTTTTTAATCCTTATGTTGGGGCAAAGTCATCAACAAACTGTTTCAGGTTTTCCTGCTGATTCTGCAGGTTTTATGTCCCGCTGACCAGAGAAACCGTCAGTTGACATGGTGGCTCAGATGTCAGCACACATGGCTCCCGGCTTCAAGATCATAGATTTAAAACTCAGTTGTGTGTATTTAGGTTTTGCCTGTGTGGAGTTTTGTTCTCTAGAAACAAAAATGTACAAATCAAATCGGGGCTTGTCACTGAACCAAGTACACTAAACAAGAATTCCTAGAATGAGCCGTTCTGATGTTTTTTTTAACACTACTGGTAGCTGAACACATCCTGACTTCATTATCAAGGGAAAATCACGTCATGCTAAATAATTAATATCTAAAAAGTTTTCTCATAAATTTGATAGGACATTTTTTTTCAGTGTTCAGAGTCAAATGAGAACCAGTATAAAATCCTTTGACATCTGGAACATAACCACAACAGCTGTCGGGATACCACAGACAGATAAAAGAGTGGTCCTTTAATCTCCTGATGCTGCACCAGGTGAGTCCAGGGCCCTCATGTATAAAAGACTGCGCAGCCTTCACACCGAAAGATGCGTCCTCATGGAATTTGAAAAGTACGTACGCACAGAAATATCAACATGTATAAAACCAGGCGTACGCCAGGTTCTGCCACGTACCCCCCCCGGGCTCCTCCCATAAATTACTATGCAAATGACCATAGAAACGCCAGCGTCATAACAACAGCTGCTGCAAAACACGTGGAAGGAGAAAGAGAGGCTTGGCTGCAAATCTCCAGGTTGACGTCTATAAGGAGAGACTTCGCATTAATAATTTAGAGCTGAGAAATGCAAGGCGGTCCTTCTTCTCTGACATCATCACCAAAAACACTAATAATGCACGTGCCCTGTTTGCTGCTGTGGACAGGCTAACCAACCCTCCTGTGTCTGTAGCCTCTGACCTTCTATCCACCAGGGCCTGTAATGAATTTGCCTCCTTCTTCAGACAAAATTCAAACAATTAGACAAACAATCAGTGCCTCCATGTCAGTAACAGGATATATATATCTTGTCCCTGTGTCCACTTCAAAACAATTCATATAGCATGAGACAATTTGATTCTATTAACCATAAAAACCTGGAGGACATAACATCTGAAATCCTCCTAATGCTGCCTTGATATTCTGCCAACAGGTTTTTTCAGAAGTGTTTCTAAATGCATGACCTCAGATTTACTACAAATTGTCAACATGTCTCTCCTCTCAGGTTTTTTCCCCACAGGCCCTGAAAACTGCAGTCATTAAGCCACTCTTAAAAAAGAGCAATCTAGACAGTTCACTAATGAGCAGGCCCATATCAAATCTCCCATTTTACGTAAAACCATTGAAAAGGCTGTTTTTCAACAGCTTAGTGTTTTCTTGGTACTAAATAACTGTTTTGATGTCTTCCAGTCAGGTTTTCGACCACACCACAGCACTGAGACGGCTCTTGTTAAGGTCTTCAATGACATCCATTTAAACACTGACCGTGGCAGAATTTTAGTCTTAGTATTATTGGATCTCAGTGCTGCATTCGACACGGTCGACCACAACATATTACTAGACAGACTTGAAAACTGGGTTGGACTTTCTGGCACAGTACTAAACTGGTAAACTGATTTGAATCCTACCTAAAGGACAGGGACTACTTTGTGTCTATAGGTAATCACACATCTGAGCTGACAAAAATGACATGTAGAGTTCCCCAAGGCTCCATTCTGGGACCTCTTTTGTTTAACATTTACATGCTTCCACTGGCTCAGATTATGAAAAACAACAAAATATGTTACCATAATCATGCAGATGACACACAGATTTACATAACCATTTCACCAGGGGACTATGATCCCATACAGGCGCTGAGTGACTGTATTGAGCAGGTCAACAATTGGATGTGCCAGAATTTTCTTCAATTAAACAAAGATAAAACTGAAGTTATTGTTTTTGGAGCCAGGGAGGAACGATTGAAAGTCAGTGCTCGACTTCAATCTGTAATGTTAAGAACCACAAATCAAGCCAGAAATCTTGGTGTAGTCATGGACTCTGAGGAGCCACATTAAGACAATTACAAAGTCAGCCAAAAACTTATCCATGACTTTATCTTCAGTCGGCTTGACTACTGTAACGGTGTCTTTACTGGCTCCCTAAGAAATCCATCAGACAGCTGCAGCTGATTCAGAACGCTGCTGCTCGAGTCCTCACTAAGACCAAAAAGGTGGATCACATCACTCCAGTTCTGAGGTATTTACATTGGCTTCCTGTATGTCAAAGAATTGATTTCAAAATCCTGCTGTTAGTTTATAAAGCACTAAATGGTTTAGGGCCAAAATACATTTCTGATCTTCTGCTTCGTTATGAACCATCCAGACCTCTCAGGTCGTCTGGGATCAGGTCTGCTTTCTGTTCCCAGAGTCAAAACTAAACAAGGAGAAGCAGCGTTCAGTTATTATGCTCCGTATATCTGGAACAAACTCCCAGATAACTGCAGGTCTGCTGAAACTGTCAGTTCTTTTAAATTCAGACTGAAGACTTTTCTTTTTACCATTGCTTTTAATTAAATATAATGATGATAATGAGAGTGAGATTGAACAGAGTGAAGGAAGTGATCTTAAATCTCACGCCGGAGTGATTTGCAAGAACCACTGTCCACCTGTAAACGCGCAGGTGGGTCCAGAGTATAACTGGATCAAAGCGGCTTGCGGACAGACATGTCCTGGTTTCTCTGTAGTGTCCGAGGGTTTCTGGAGTTTCAGTGGACCCAAAGATTGCTGTGGACCCGAGTACAGACTAGCTAGAGAGAGTAGATTAAGTGTACTTCTCTGTTTATTCTTTATTGAATTGTAATTCAATTATTTGCTCAACTTCTCAGCCTGTTTTTATTTTCCATTTAACTCTTTTAACCCTGATTGTACACTGCACTGTAACTGTTATTATTTTTTAATGTGTATATTTTAAATTTCCCTATGTTGCTTTTAAACTTTTTTAGATTTCCCTGTTGCTTTTATGTTTTATGTTTGGATACGTGGCGTGGGTCTGGCGTTGGTAGACTGAGGCTTGGCTACGTGGCGTGGGTCTGGCGTTGGTAGACTGAGGCTTGGCTACGTGGCGTGGGTCTGGCGTTGGTAGACTGAGGCTTGGCTACGTGGCGTGGGTCTGGCGTTGGTAGACTGAGGCTTGGCTACGTGGCGTGGGTCTGGCGTGGGTCTGGCGTTGGTAGACTGAGGCTTGGCTACGTGGCGTGGGTCTGGCGTTGGTAGACTGAGGCTTGGCTACGTGGCGTGGGTCTGGCGTGGGTCTGGCGTTGGTAGACTGAGGCTTGGCTACGTGGCGTGGGTCTGGCGTGGGTCTGGCGTTGGTAGACTGAGGCTTGGCTACGTGGCGTGGGTCTGGCGTGGGTCTGGCGTTGGTAGACTGAGGCTTGGCTACGTGGCGTGGGTCTGGCGTGGGTCTGGCGTTGGTAGACTGAGGCTTGGCTACGTGGCGTGGGTCTGGCGTTGGTAGACTGAGGCTTGGCTACGTGGCGTGGGTCTGGCGTGGGTCTGGCGTTGGTAGACTGAGGCTTGGCTACGTGGCGTGGGTCTGGCGTTGGTAGACTGAGGCTTGGCTACGTGGCGTGGGTCTGGCGTGGGTCTGGCGTTGGTAGACTGAGGCTTGGCTACGTGGCGTGGGTCTGGCGTTGGTAGACTGAGGCTTGGCTACGTGGCGTGGGTCTGGCGTGGGTCTGGCGTTGGTAGACTGAGGCTTGGCTACGTGGCGTGGGTCTGGCGTGGGTCTGGCGTTGGTAGACTGAGGCTTGGCTACGTGGCGTGGGTCTGGCGTTGGTAGACTGAGGCTTGGCTACGTGGCGTGGGTCTGGCGTGGGTCTGGCGTTGGTAGACTGAGGCTTGGCTACGTGGCGTGGGTCTGGCGTGGGTCTGGCGTTGGTAGACTGAGGCTTGGCTACGTGGCGTGGGTCTGGCGTGGGTCTGGCGTTGGTAGACTGAGGCTTGGCTACGTGGCGTGGGTCTGGCGTTGGTAGACTGAGGCTTGGCTACGTGGCGTGGGTCTGGCGTGGGTCTGGCGTTGGTAGACTGAGGCTTGGCTACGTGGCGTGGGTCTGGCGTTGGTAGACTGAGGCTTGGCTACGTGGCGTGGGTCTGGCGTGGGTCTGGCGTTGGTAGACTGAGGCTTGGCTACGTGGCGTGGGTCTGGCGTGGGTCTGGCGTTGGTAGACTGAGGCTTGGCTACGTGGCGTGGGTCTGGCGTTGGTAGACTGAGGCTTGGCTACGTGGCGTGGGTCTGGCGTGGGTCTGGCGTTGGTAGACTGAGGCTTGGCTACGTGGCGTGGGTCTGGCGTGGGTCTGGCGTTGGTAGACTGAGGCTTGGCTACGTGGCGTGGGTCTGGCGTGGGTCTGGCGTTGGTAGACTGAGGCTTGGCTACGTGGCGTGGGTCTGGCGTTGGTAGACTGAGGCTTGGCTACGTGGCGTGGGTCTGGCGTGGGTCTGGCGTTGGTAGACTGAGGCTTGGCTACGTGGCGTGGGTCTGGCGTTGGTCTGGCGTTGGTAGACTGAGGCTTGGCTACGTTGCGTGGGTCTGGCGTGGGTCTGGCGTTGGTAGACTGAGGCTTGGCTACGTGGCGTGGGTCTGGCGTTGGTAGACTGAGGCTTGGCTACGTGGCGTGGGTCTGGCGTTGGTAGACTGAGGCTTGGGTCTGGCGTTGGTAGACTGAGGCTTGGCTACGTGGCGTGGGTCTGGCGTTGGTAGACTGAGGCTTGGCTACGTGGCGTGGGTCTGGCGTTGGTAGACTGAGGCTTGGCTACGTGGCGTGGGTCTGGCGTTGGTAGACTGAGGCTTGGCTACGTGGCGTGGGTCTGGCGTTGGTAGACTGAGGCTTGGCTACGTGGCGTGGGTCTGGCGTGGGAAGCTGACTGCAGTTCAGTTACCGGTGTCATTAATAACAAGGGTTTTTTGAAAGATAAGTCTTGAGGCTGAACGTGAGACTAGAATTTTCTTAATTTAAGCGAGATAAGGTCAGTTGCGGCCTTTGCGACAGCTGAGCGTGGCGTGAAGCGGCTCTCAGCTGGAGTCGGAGGGTTTTGGAGGTGAGAGCTGGCCTGGCAGGTCGTTTCTCTTCAGTGGCAATATTACTGCACAGCCAAGCAGAACAGGACACGATGGCTTTCATCGATTTACAGCAGAGAGACAAAGGGAGGCTGTATAACCAACCAGGAGAGAGCGAGCGAGCAGCTTATGGAAACCATCACAGTATTTTATAGCTCGTCTGAATGATCTGTCACTCAGGATTAATTCAGCCTTCAGGAGGAAAACATTCAGCCAGTGATTCCCTTTCAGGAACAGAAATGAGAAACCAGACAGATCTTTACTGAACTTCCTATATTTACTTATTTAATTGAAAATAAACTTAAACTCTGGCATTATTTTGTTTTTTACTAACCCCTAACCCATTATTATTAACGAGAGTCGGCAAAGTAACAGGAACACCTCCCTGTTTAACAAACTGTGGATGGTTTTAACCTCCACAGCCTTTTGCTTTTTGCCAGTTTTGTTTAATTTTGTTCTACAGAAGTGAAGCTATTTTGAGGAAGTGTAAATAATGGCAGGTTGTTGTCTGAAGAAAAAGTCTTTGTTTTAGATGTGAACAAAGGGCCCGGTGTTGTGGTCAGAACTGGTCCCCGTGAGATTTTGTTCCACACTACTGACTCGACTTTCTGTCTCTCTGATATCTGAAACCGTCTCAATATGAACAATCTGTGGTTTTAAAGCAGCCGTTAGTTTCACTTCAAGTTTATCCAAAAATAAAAAAACTCACAAACTCACTTCACAAACGAGGCCTTTTCAGTTCAGCTTGCGTTATGATATCTATCGTTCACTTACAACCAGGGTGAGTGGTCGTTTTGGAAGTATTTTATTTTTGCCACTCGGCACTTTTGAAGTCTCTGCACTAAATTCAGGCGTCACTTTGTGTAAATAATGTTGTCATTCAGTGTTCAGTGTTTAACATGACATGCATGTTTGCGTGCACCGAGGACCCATGTGTTTCCGTACATGACGATCACAACCACAACGACAACAAACACAAAACCCACCGAAGAACGAGTCCTTACCCCCGTTCAAACCTCCCCTAGAGTCCACACCTCAACAAAATCCTCCTCTTCTGGATCCCAGCAAGCAAACAAAGAAATACCAAAGTCCTTCTACACCTGCCACTCGGAAGCCATGTTGGTGACGCCTCTAGGTATCTGGGACTAACAGGATCAGGTCTCTCTGGGCAGAAAGCCAGAACTGCATTTTCTGTGGTCATGGGAAATAAAACCTGCAGAATCAGCAGGAAAATCTGAAACAGTTTGATGACTTTACCCCAAAATAAGGTTAAAAAAACCTTATTTTGTGTGCACAAGCTTTCACCACACCGCCTTTATTTACGGCTCAATCCGGAGCGCCACGCCGGGGACGGGACGCCGTGAGCTCACCCCACCTTGAACAGATGCTAAGCTAACTGAGGTTATGGATACAGAAAAAAAGAGATTGGATTCCCCTGAATGAGAAGAGCAGGACTTCCCTCCGCCTGGAGATACTGGGGAAATCAAAATAAGCGTCCATTGGTTGGTGGTTGTGCGAGCGTGTGGAACTTCAGAATGAGTTTGTTGGAGGCCGTACACGTTTGTAGAAAGCAGCCCGGTGTTTTCAAACACATTCTGCAGGTACTGCAGATCACACCTGAAGCCTTTACCGTTTGGCGTTCTATTCAGGATTCTTTAAGCGGTGTGTCTCTTGTTGTTGGCACATGAAAATAAAACCGAGTGACGCTTCTAATAATCAGTGATTCTTCGACCGTTACCTGCCAAAGGCCGTCAGCCAGGACGGGCCGGGCCTCCGCCTCTGGTGAGTCTGCTTAGAAACGCCGCCACAGATATTCCCAGAGCTGCGTGCGTGACGCAGGCGGGTGCGCCCATCGCAACAATACGCTTTCTGTTGTGCGGCCACCACTATGGCGGATGGCGCGGCAATCACCCGACCAATGGCAACAATTTACCCACATGTGACGGTCAGATAGAGGTCAGGGTGAAAACAGGAAGTGGATTTACGCCCCTCTGACACGAGCAGAAGTTCTGGATGTGTCGCTGATGAAATTTGTAAATCAGTGTATTGATTGCTGGTGAGCTTATTAAAACGACCTTGCGGGGCTCAAGGACAGGTGAACAGCTGCTGCTGATAAAAGCAGAGAAGAAGAAGAGTGTAAAGACCCAACATCAAACTGCTGCTGGTGTTTATTAAACTTGTATCAGGTAGCATTAGCAGTGAGCTAGCGTTTCCGATGGTGTGTGACTGTGTCCCGGTTAATCTGCTGACGGGATGTGAGCCTCTGTTCGCTCCCCGAGGTGATTTGAGTTCCCGGTGATGTGTTTGTGATCTCTGCAGCCTCAGTGAGCGTGTTGTTGGTCTGTGGCGTCGGCGGAGGAGGTGTGAACACGGCGGCCTGTCGTCACCCGCCTCCGCACTGTTGGCTTAGCTGACACCACACCTGCTCTGCGGGGACGACAACAAAGCAGCTTGTGTAAAGTCTTCAGTGTGAAAAAACCTGACGACGACAGAGCGACGGCGGCGGCGAGCTGCAAGACGATCTCACACAGGCTCAGCTCAGCGCACACAAACACACTGTCACGTTTCTCCGTGTTGTTTTAAGCCCCTTTCATACCACATGGTTCCAGCCCAAAAAATAACAATAAATCATTCGATATAAATAATTATCTTCAATGTAAATCATCGTTTCTTTCAGGTTTAAAGGTGGATTTTTGCTCCTGAGTGAAAGTTAATGTTTTCTTTCTGCTCAGAACAAACAGAGGATCACTTCACACATCTGAGGCAGAAACTTCAGAACTATTCTGATAAAATCTGTTTTCAACAAATATGATGAGTAAAATCTTGTTTCAGTCCATTTCCTCAACATAATAATAGAAAAGTGCTTTAGTGCTTATTCGTTCGTGATTCAAATGTATTAAATAGAATAAAAAAATCGAACATTAGTTATTTTGTTATTGGGGAAAGTTATATTGTGATAATTATCATTATTGTTTTATTAGGTAGAAACCTCCTGAACGATCCGAAGGAATCCTGAACTAAAAAACAAACTGAGCAGCTAAACTGAGCTAACGTTCAGCAGTCTGCAGTGTTTTCTGTTATGAGTTGTAGTTTCTTCCTTGTGAGTTTGAGTTTTGCCATTTGTTTCGTATGTCTGTTTTCCTGTTTCTCTCGTTCCTTGTCCTTAGTAGTTTATGTCTCATTTTTTATCTTGGCTCTTGGTCCTGTGTTTCAGTTCTTTGTCTTTGTTCCCAGTCCTGTGTCTCGGTTTATGTCTTAGTGTTTTGGGTTCTGTCCTGTGTCCAGTATCAGTTATATAGTCTGTTGTGTTTTGGGGTTCACTCATGTCCGTCTCTGTCTTGTCTAGTGTTCGGTAACCCTTGTCATGTTACCCCAGTGATCCCTCTGCATGTCTGTCTCTGTCTTCCCCTGCTCTCTGCCTGCCTGTGTCTCGTTAGCCTCATGTCTTTCACCTGTGTTGCTCCCGCCCTGCTCGTTAGTCCCTGTGTATATATACCTGGTGTTTCTGTCTTGTCCTTGTCGGATCATTGTGTTGTCACCCTGTGTAGCAGTGTGTTGCTCCTGTCAGCCTCACTCGTCGTGTTTCCCTGCTCATTTTGGATTTTGGATTTCTGTTAGACAACCTTTCTTTTTGGACTCTGTCATCAGCCACTCAGTTTGTAAGTGTGCTCGCCTTTTGTTTATATTAAAACCCTTCACTGAACTGCCCCTGCTAGCCTTCGTGTCCTGCGTTTGGGTCCTCCAACCTGCTCAACCCTGTCTTCACCACAAAACCGTGACAGTTTTCACGTCAGAAAAAAGTACCAGGTACCATTTGTCCCCGAAGGAAAAAAGGCGAGTGGAGACGAGTTGAGCCGCAGGCTAAAGTCTCTGACGGACAAAACGTCCTCTGTCCAGTTACCTCTAGAACTGACAGACAGTGATGTCTGCTGTAAACCCAGGTTTAAATGAAATAAAGACACGTGTCCGGCGTGCTGACTCACCCTCTTCCTCAGGTTGTAGGTGAGCACCAGGTTTCTGGCGAAGTGGTTTGCGAAGGCGGAGTAGAACTCCAGGACTTTCTGCAGCTCGTCCCGTTTAATGATGTGGAGGTCGCAGTAGGTCAGCGCTCGCACGTTAGCGCAGGACTGCGCCAACGTCATCTCCTTCCAGAACACGTCACCGAACACGTCACCTTTACCTGCAGAGACACGGACAGGTGAGGTTTATATACAAGGTTATTATTTTTAGATCGTTTTGACTTGACTTTTTAAAAGCCGGTTTGCAAGTTTATTTTAGTTTAAATCTTTTGAAAATGCTTCGTTTCAGTTTAGGTTTTATTAGTTTTAGTCTTTGGGAATTCGACTTTTGCCGCCATCATGCCAGGTGAGGGGCGTGGACAAACTTGTAGAGTTGAAAAACTGGAAGATAGATTTTATATCCACCAAACATGCCAGGCTTATGTGGGCCCTTTCAAATACATTGATAAAGATGAAAACTAAAGACTTTTGCTTTATAGTTTTAGTTTATTTTAGTTCAACATGGTTTCAGTTATAAGTTTTTATAAAACCTTGTTTTTATTTCTATTTACGAAGAAGTTTTTCTCAAACCTAGTTTTGATTATTAAGTTGGTTTTTGTTAATGATAAAACCTTGCAGGTTACAAACCAACCGGTTCTCACTCCCACCATGACCCACCTGACCATGCGTCACATATGGACGCATGGTCAGGGCCGTCGGCGTCAGTTTGTAACGGGGATCCGTGAGCGTCACAGGTCAACGCAGGGGGGAAGCCCTGTAGCGCCAGTGTTTTACGGTAAAGGCAGGTACATGATATT
Organism: Micropterus salmoides; assembly: GCF_014851395.1. NCBI lineage: Eukaryota > Metazoa > Chordata > Actinopteri > Centrarchiformes > Centrarchidae > Micropterus > Micropterus salmoides. Next base: position 34,417,625 of record NW_024040263.1, on the reverse strand, counting down.
TAACAGAAAAGACTGAGTAAGGAGGGCCAGAACCCGGACTTGAACCAGGAGCTGAGGTTGGATGAAGCCCAGTGCCGGGATAGTAACTGTTTTACGGTGTGGTATTTGTCCCGCCCCTCCTCAACTGTGATTGGAGAGCTGGGTAAAAAGTGACAGTGACGAGCGCAGCGTGTTTCCCAAAGTTGAACATTTTTCAACTCTCGTCATGCTGCTGCCGTTTTTACCAGCTTGTAAAACCGCGGTGCTCCCATTGGGATGAGTTGAAAAAAGACGCTGGCGTCAAAAAAACCCCGCTTTGGTGGACACGGGCCCTAAATCCAACCAAACTGCAACGTTTCACAACTTTAATAACGTGGCGTTTCAAAATGGCGAGGTTTCAAAACGCTAGCAATTTATTTTGAAAGTCTAACCAGACGTTGCATATTTATTGTTGCTAGGTGTTGCTAGGTGTTGCTACTTTTACCGTGGAGCCTTAAAAGCTTAAAAAGCGACGCCAAAGGGCCTTGACCAAGCGTCCACATGCGACAAGGCTCCCTCAGGTGGAAGCAGGTAAACTTTGGTACTAATTCATTAGTGAGAACAAGATGTTGGACACAGAGACGGCAGTTTTATGGTCTGTACGTCTTTCATCAGCTCGTCTTCAGCTGTGTGGCGAGTTCAGCTCATCTTGTTTCAGGAATGTTCTACAAATAAACGTTCTTTCTAAATAATGGCCACGGTATCTATTTAATCTACTGAAGAATGTTTGCTTATTTGTTTCTGTATTGTATTTGCACGCTACTGTTCACTCACTTCAGTTCTGTTTGTGTTTACTTGCCCGTATCCGATCCTGATTCTTTCAGTGTGGTCTGTATTAGACTGAAGTGTGACCTGGCCAGAGTTTCGACAATGATTCGAATATGATTGGTTAGCATTCGTTGCCTCCGTTGGTTCAGGTTGGTTAGGGTTAGCCAATCAGAGGCAAAGTAGAGAGCAGGACTCAAAGCCAAAGCTGGTGTCCGTCAAATGAGAGTTGTCGAAACTCTGACAGGGTTCTGCGTTGGGCCGTCGTGTTTACAGCAAGGTTTAAATATCGCACTACTGGCCAAGCCAACTGCAAGAATCCGCTGTGTTCATACTTTCTTGCTTTTCACCTGTTTTCACAGTGCGAGTTAAATGAATAAACTAGTGCTTCAAAAGTTTGACGAGCGTACGGAGAGCCGTAAAGGTTCAAGGACGGATCGCCATGTGACTCGACTTGGACCTTTGCAGGCAAAATCACCAACTTCAGCAACTGAACCAAACACAGTTATAAATATTTAGGTATAGTCACAGATTGTAAACTGTGTTTCAGAACTCACATTAGCAGCCTGGTTTCTAAGCTCAAGATAAAGCTCGGCGTTCTCTTCAGATCAAAATCATGCTTATTTATTCGAGCTGGAACTGGCTGTAGTTATAGGACACATCATTGTAGCCTTTACTATAAAGCTCAACGGCCCCTCTCTCTACGCAAGAAGGTACGATCGCTGGCTGTGTTCAGGGTGCGAGTCATACAGTGACAACCGGGGGGGTCAACCTTTTTTCCAGGTCAATAAGGAAACCCAGTACAGCGCGGGCTTAATAAATGTAATTCTTTCAAAGCTTACAATATTCTTGCTCATTTAATACTGTGTGCAGTCTGTGGATGATGATAAATCAAATTCATTGCACCAGTTCACGGTGCTCCATAACATGTAGTGAGAGGCCACTATTCTACTGCAGCCCATCAGGACGGCTCAATCACAGACCCACACAGTGTTGAACCAGAACCAAAGACACGATCATAAAATACAGTCTGCCTTATCATCTCTAATTCCTATTATTTCAACTTTTTTTTTTTTTGCAAATATCTCCTTTCATCTTGCTCATGTTGACTGTGAATGAAATGAAATCTGCGTTCAATAAAGCAGTTGTGCAACACTGCTAAACAGAGTAGGCTACTGTCTACAGCTGCTCTGTAGAACAAGTGCCATGAAATAACCTTTTGTGATGAATCGGCGCGATATAGATAAAAGTGAATACATGAGAAACAACACACCTGGATTTTAACATTCACCTGAGCAGGTAAAACTCCTGTGGAAACAAGTATCGTGCTGATTGTAGAAAGACTGACAGAATACTTGAAATGAAATAATAACCTCTATATATTGATGTCAGAATGTGTTTCCTCAGTTTCCTAAGTGTCGGCTGACAGTTACATATGAAAAGATACGCTGGTAAAGAAAGTACAGGGAGGGCTGTCGGCCGGCTAATTACAAACTCTGAAGGTAGGAAAGTTCAGTGTATTACAGCAGCTAGATAACTACTGACATTAACTTACAGCGTCTCCATTAGCGTATGATGCTCTGACTGGAGCAGCTGATGCGGGCAGACAGGACGCCAAGGTTAGGAAATGGTACGGTCCATTTTAGGGGTGTCAGAAATCCTACTTCAAGATTCTTGAATATAAGGCATGAGTACGGGAAATATATTGTAATATTTACAATTACAGGTAAGAAAGACCCCTCTGAACTGTTGGTTTTGCCTCTTTTGGGGGGTCCAAGCCTTAATTAGGGGGTCAAACCCCCCCAACCCCCCCCCCGTAATTCAAACCATGGCTGTGTTTTATTTATAGGGCACTTCTTGGACTAGCTCCTACCTATCTGAGAATCTTTTTAACAAGTACTCAAAGCCGTTGTGGATTATGTTCGAGGACGTCCTACACTCGTTGGTCCCCCGTGTCCAAACAGAATTAGGTAAAAAGGGTGGGGGGGGCCGCAACATAACAATATTACAGGACAACAGAAGATTTTCCAGGACATTTTACTCTCTCTCATTTCACAAGTTTTCCACGACTGGAAAAATGGTCAAGAAAGAGCGGGAGATTTAAAATGAAGCTACACCTGAGATCGACGTTAAGGTTAGTGTCGGTCTCACTGCTTCCTCCGAGCTGACCTCAGACCTCTGTCCTCCCCCGTGTCGAAGGGTCACAATGACGAACGCTGCCATATTAATGAAGCAGCCGTGCGCTGCAGAGGAAACGCGCATCTGTCAGAGTGAAGGCTGGCTGCAGCTGCTCCCATAAAACATCAGTCTAAATGTGAAAGGAGGAAGTGAAGCTGAGGTGAGAACACGCACTTTAAATAGTTTCTACCGTGCTGTGAAACTCAGAGACCTGCAATGAAAGTCTAAATATTTATCCAGAGAGGAAGTGCAGCTGATGAAACGTCTCTTCTGGTAATTATCTAGAGGTAAAAGCAGATAAGGGCAGAAACGGCTCAGCAGAGGCTCATTTCCTCTCAGCGGCTTCAGGAACAGAGGCTAACTCGACTACCCTAAATATCAGGATCAGCTGAGTGGGAGAAACAGAGGATTTCTGCCTCCCACCACAGTCGACAGACATCTTAATAAAATCCAATATTAAATATGATTTAGTCCATTCTGATCATTAAAAAAGGAGCTACGAGCTTTAACGTATTTAATAATCTTTTGTTATTTGATGAAGTGTATTTTTTGTTTTAGTGGTTGTTTGTGTCTTTTGTGTGTTTTATGCTCTGGTGAAATTATTTTAATTGTGCGCTGTCCCTGTCAAATAAACAGTAAATGAAATTAATAAACAACTAAACATGTTAACAGAGTAATAAAACTTATAAGTCTTTGGCTTTTTTGGAACACTGATAAATTACAATTTTTGGAGGGAGGGACAGTAAAAATTTCAAACCCACTGGACCCACCCAGCCCTGGTCACATGGGCTGTTTCTCTATACCGAACTCGCCAAGTTCGGATTTTGCAAGTTCAGCTCGGGGGTACAAACTACCAGGAACGGGATCACGCAGTCCGTCACTCAGCAACGGGACCAGCAGCGGACTTGATGATGGCCGGACCCGTTAGCGGGCAGGACCTCACATCTCTGAAAACAAGTATCCTGTTTTGAAGGCTTCGTTTTAGCTATGGAGTGATACATCTTGTCTCTAAATGATCTTTGTTGGGAGTTGCACATGCTCAGTTCCTAGTTAAGGACTACTAGCCAATCAGAAGCAGAGCAGGGCGGGTCAGCGAGAAGCCGGTAAACAGCTCAGGTTCAGCCGTACGTGTTGCCGACCGGCTCGGCAACATGGACTGGAGCGAGAGTTTCAGAGCAGTTATTAATCTGTATCCATAAAGTTTTAACTGAGCGGATTCAGATTAATTCAATCAAACATTTATTGACGATATATTGAACATTTTGTTATAATGTTAGAGGAAAATTATATTGCGATAATCGTCATTATTGATTTATAGCCCAGCCCTGAGTGTACGTCCGGATAATTATATTTCAGTTTCCAGAGGACCACTGGCTGTTACAGGGGAGCAAAGAAGAGCCAGCGAGCTCAATAATGTTGTTATGGTGAACTCTTTTGGCCGTGACGATCGTGTAGTGAAAATCTGTGACGGCCCTAATCTGTTCACCAGGAGACTCTAAAGTAATCACCGCGTTAGCGTGCAAAGATGCTGAAATTACCAGCCACAGTGGAATTAATGCACGCCCAAATGAAACATGTCAGGACGCTGACAGGAACCCAGTGATTTACTGTAACTGAACTTGTGATGTGGTTTCACACTCATTTCGTGTTAATTCATCCACGGAGCCGAGTCCCTGCTGAATATCAGGGAGGTTTTGTGAGTAACATAAAGACTCTGACAGCTGTTGGCTCAGCTTCCTGTTAGTTTCTGAACCAAAAGCACCAAACCCAGGCAGAAAAAAAGACGCTTTGCTAATGAAGGCCCCGGAGCTCGCTGATGGAAATAGAAACCATGTTTTGTTTGTGGTTTGGATGTGAGGCGGCGGAGCGTCTCGCTGTGTGGCAGGTGACTCTGCGGGGCTCAGGTGTTTCCTCCGGAGGCGGAGGTGGTGTCAGCTGCCGACATTTTCAATTTCAGACACTTCTGTTCCTGCTGAAGGAGCTTTTATAAACCTGAGAGAAGGGTTGATGGACGAGCCCGACCGGGACAACATCCAGAAGGTTCTTCAGAGCTGAGCCGTGATCCTGACAGGAAATCTCCCCGATATCAGTGTCAGCGTCACCACAACAGATAGCAGGACGTCCACGGGACAGAAGGGAACTAAAGCTGGAAGAAACCTTCCAGCAATGTTTAGAGTGATGAGAGACAGGCTGGTTCTGATTTCGTGGCGTGACAGGATCAGTGACTTCCTGCATTTCAACACGTTTTAACTGCGTCACACAGTCAGATTTGACCAGGTTTTTATTTTATTCAATCAGCCTCAGAGTCGGAGTCGCGTCGTCTCTTTTGCAAGAGATGCCTGAATAAGAAGCAGCTTAAGAGAAAACACAGTATGACACATAAACATACAACACTGGTTTATAGGTTTAAGTTTGCTCTACTTTGATTCTATTGTTTGATTTCTGATTTATTTCCTTTCTAGTATTTTTATTCCAGCGTGAGAATCTGCATTTTCTCTCTTTCATCAGGTTGTAAATCTGAATTTATTGGACTGAAAAATATTTTGGAACTAAACACGGATATTTGGCTTTAAACTGGGTTTAGAAAAAACACGATCATTTAAAAAACATATTATATTAACTATAACGAAAAGAATCCTCTGAACAGGAGTAAATCTGCTCGCACATGATCTATCAAAGCCATCACTACGTTATATTATTGTTATTATACTGTTATTTGATTTCAATAAATAAAAATAAATGTGGTCATTTTTCTTTACGCACCTTTTGATTGGATAATCCTGCTCCGCTGATCCGTCGCCTTGAGGGATTTAAGCGGCCTGTGTGTGAGTCACACTGGGAAGGCGACTTCAGGAAACGTGTGTTTGATCCTTTTTGACTCAAACTGACTTAAACTCTACCTGGAGATGTTTTTTAGAGGCGGCACATTTTCAGGCGTCCATTAAAAAAAACAACCTCCTCACCTAAAATGGCCACCACCTCGTCGTCCTGGATGACCTCCAGCGACCCCGACACCACAAAGCAGAGGCTGTCCACGCTCTCTCCGGCGTGGTAGATGAGGTCGCCCGGCGCGCTGTGGACGGTCTGGAACTCCATGGCGAGGGCTCGCAGGCAGCCGTCGCTGGCCAGACGAAACGCCGGGTGCTCCTTAAACACCTTCCTGTTCAGGTGGACGCAGATATCCGCCCGCATGTCCTTCGGACATATCTGCAGCACCTGCAGACGCAGAGGTCACACTGAGGTCAAGTTCAAGTTCAATTTATTGTCACTTCCCCATTTTATTAAAAACATACAGAGGTGTGAAATATTGTTCTTCGTCCCACGACACCGACAAGAACTACTTCTACTGCAACAAGTGCGACCAAGAACGTTTATTTATACACACAGAAAAGTAAATATAAAGATAATTTAACTTTTTGCAGCACACGTTCATTTCAGACAGTCACATCAGAGGGCTGAAACTATCAGCTGATCGCTGATCCGAACCAGGACAAAACACTTCAGGACTGAGGCTAAAGAAAATCTGGCGATTCAGCAATAAAATAAAAAGATATAATAGCACCAACAATAAAGATTAATGTCAATAACAAGCGTGGCGTGTCGCTATATGCTTTGACTTTCCTGATTTTTCCAGGCGCTACGGTGTCCAGCTTTACATGCACTGTAGAAGTTGTTTAGTAACTCTCCTGTTGACAGATTTGATTTATGGTTATTGCTCCGTGCAGATGCAGTGAAGGCCTTCTGGAATCTGTCAGCAGAGTTTGTATTGAGAGAAGAGAATCTGTTGGGGGCAGGAAGTGGGAGGACTTCAAAATATTGGCTTTCTGGCCCGACACACAGATGAAACCCGAGGACAGAACAGTGTCCAGGGTGTGTCCCTGTAAGTAAGTGTTGACCCTCAAAGGAAATTCACAATGTCTAAGCAGAGAGGCAGCACACATCAAAGTAAGTTAAAATCACCTTAGATCAAGAGTCTGGTGTAATAGAAGCTAAAAGATCAGAGTATTCCTGAATAGAAGCAGTTAGATCTTGTCATAAAAACCAAGCGATTCAAACGAGGAGAAGTTTCCAAGAGAGTTTCAGGGAACGTTTAAAATTCCCTCCACATCCGACACCTGAAATCCTGCTGCTGACAAGAACACACGCTTCACCTGGACTTAACCACGTCTGAGTGAGCGGAAGGAAAGCTAACCGCCATGACGCCGTGACATTTTTGCCAGCGACCTGACAGGGACCGTTGAGGTGGTTTTAACTGTGATTAGATTGTGTCTGAGCGGACTGGGAGTAGATGTTGGTTTTGGATCCTGTAACAGGGATGAATATATTAGTGGCGATTGACGCCCCCTCATCACTGTGGGATCTCAATCTTTTGGTGACAGGAATGTTGATGAATAGTCACTGTTTATATCAATATTTCAGTGTTTTGTCATTTGGAACTTGGTTGTATGGACAGAAATAGTTGTAAAGATAACTCCCAATAAAAGTCTACATTTAAACAGCAGATATTGTCAAAATATGGACATTCGCCTTGAAAATGTTGTATGATAACTGCTATATTTTAGTTTATTTTCATCAAATTTACAGTTACAATTGCATTCTAGGTGCATTAGAAGATATTCAGTTGCATTATAAGCTTCCTTATGAAGGTTTTTATGGTTCATTGTATTAAAATCTTTTTTTTTACCAGGCGAGGATGAAAATATATTTTTTCTTTATTGCACCTGTATGTAGTCTGTAATGGTAAAATAAATATGTTTTTCCTGGAAAAGGGTGCCTGTGCTCAACAGGTTAATAAGATTCCAACTAAATTTTCGTGTTCCTTTCCTGTTTGGATGCAGCTTATCGGATATAAAAAAAGTTCCATTTGGTCCAGAAGGAATCAAAGTGAGTAATAAAAGCCAGTCCAGCGGCAGGAGAGGAACACTTTGCATCCACAGGGGCTGAGTGACAAGTCTGTTGTGATGTTACTGTTTTTATTTTTGGTCTGGTGCTTCTCCTGGTTTGGGCCTCTTATGGCACTTTTCCATTGTTGGTACCACTCGTCTCGCTTTTGGCACGCCGTCCTCCGTTTTTCCATTGCAGATTGTACCCTCTTAATGTCGCTGGCCATCATAGCAACAAAACTTCCAGCCCGTTAGCTTTCCCCGCCAGCACTTGTGGAGCTCCTCAACTCCAAAACATTTAAGCACATTTTCGGTCCGCCATCAGTTTTTGTAAAACTGCCAATATTATCACAATCTACACATTTTTTCGCCTCAAAACTTCTCAGAAGTGGATTTAGTGATGAAAACTGTAAAATATAAAACACTGGCCCCCATCTGGTGCGCGCAATGATGATGTAGTGAATAGTGACGATTCTCCAGTGTTTTTGGGTACAATGATTCCCCAATGGAAAAAACAAAAAGAGCGGTTCAAGCTGGTTCCATGCGGTGGAAAAGGACCATGAGTTCCAAAGAAGGAAAATCTCATATTAATTGAGTAAAGAGAAATTCACCTGGCCCACACAGAGTCCTGACCCGTCCATCATCTTTGGAATGAAGTGGAACTCCGACTGTGAGCCAGACCTTTATAATAACTGTATATAACATACACCGATCAGCCATAACTTCAAGACCACTGACAGGGAAATTGAATAACACTGAACATATGGTTTCCACAGAATAAGGCAGAAAAATGGGCAGCGTGAGAATCTGAGTGACTTTGACAAGGACCAAACTGTGATAAATAGACAACCGGGTCAGAGCATCTCCAAACCGGTCTGCAGGGGTCAGTGCCTATCAGAAGTGGTCCAAGGAAGAGACCAGCAGGTGGTCATAATGTTCTGGCAGATCGGTGGATAATGGTGAATAATGTTGTGGAAAACTCACTGTGAGTCACAAGCAGCAACAGTCAATCTACACTAAACGAGTCCGGCCGAGTGATCCCATCATCTCATGTTTACTCTCTAAATGTACTTGAATATTACAAAAGGCCACATGTCTGTGATCGTCGTCTGAATCCACCAGTTAAACCCGAGCCGCTCGTGAAGTGTTTGTTACCTTGTCGGTGTCGATGCCTCTGGACATGGACCAGGTGGACACGATGTAGTCCATCACCCGCTCGCTCAGGCCTTTGGGGACCTGGTAGAGTTTGAGGAAGTCCCGCACGCTGTTGAGCATCTCGTGGTAGCGGTTGGTGTTGGCGTACATCTGCTGGAAGATGGTGGTGACGTTACCGAAGATGGTGGCGTAGAGCAGCGCTGTTAACAGGAAGGAACATTTAGTTGTTTTGGGCTTCTTTTTTTTTTTTTAACTAAAAGACACGACAGATTAAGATATTTAGATATTTTACGGATTAAAAGTCATCCAATTTGACATGCTATTAAAGGCTGAGTTCAGGGTCTCTGTGACTAATTGGGTCACAAAATGTTTTGAATTTGATCCAGCGAGCGTGCTGCAGTCGGCAGAAGTGAACCAGGGCTGCACCATAATCCTTGCACCCAGTCATCCTCTAGAGTACTTGTTTTTGCCACCGACAGGCTCTGCTTGTAATTGTAGTTTCACCTTGAAGAACACAGGAGCTGCTGGGCTACCTCTGTCTCGGTCTATAGTTTAGATCCATGCAGCTAGAAGCTAGAAGCAAAATTCTGGTTTTTGTCAAGGGAGTCTGGTGGCTTTGACGAGAGCGACTTAGCGACTGTACTTCAGTATCCATTTTTATGCAGATGATACTCCTATTTATTTGCCCTTCCAGCTCTGACTGCTTTAGTCTTTTTTTTGATGCTTTCCAGTTAACACTTTTTAATTGCAGACTTGTTTTAAATGGAGATGAGTACATGGTCTTCTTCACATCCACCAGATTCACTGACTAATTCAAACTTTAAATACTCATATTACTCTTTTCTGAGTCATACAAATACTCTGGGAATCTGGCTTGTCAACGGACTCTCATTCAAGATTCATGTTCAACAAACTCCATGTAGAATTAAAGACTATCTGTATTTTCTAAACTGTTGTTCAGTCAACTTTAATGTCGGCACTTGATTACCAAGGTATTCTGTGGTGCCTCGTCAGAGCGTAACGTATTTTATCAAACCCTGTTTATTAAAATTTTAGTTACGCTTTATTATATTCACCACTTCTCGTTGGATGGATGAAGCTCTGCTGTTGAAGCAGCTAAACTACCTCACATCCATCCCCACATATGCAGGAGTCTTGGCGGAACCAGTTTCAGGTCTTTTAAATGGAGTGAACCGCAATCTATAATTTTTTATTCAAATTTTTACCGTTACAGATGTAACCAACAAGAACCTCAGAACAATTCCTTCATCCATGCATTAAAAGGCGTGAATGCCATCACTTTGTGTTGGGGACATATGGGCTCAGATAAAAAAATATTTTTTTACAGTCTTTTCAGGGAAATATTAAGGGAAATATAACAGGGGTTCGGAGTTCAGAGTAGATCTTTACAGATTTTACGTCTGATCGGGAAAAATAATGCATAATGGCACAACTAAAGGGCGTAGCGTGGGCTACTAGAGAGTGAACAATCAAACAACGCTAAAACATCCAACATCACGGCCCTTAAATATGAAATAATGTAATGTAAATAACTAAAGGAATTACGTTAACAATATTAGCTAAAGATAATAAATCAACCATATCTGTGCCAGCCAGCTAAAGACTGTCTTACCTAGACTATTCCAGTTTTTACTGTATACCTATGCTGTACCCTAAGACATGGATATATTCGATCATAAGACCATTACCCAAAGGTCTAAATCCCTGAATGACCTCGGCCCTGTAGCCTTAACCCGCATTCTGGCTAAGAGCATGGTGAAGATTGTCAGCAAACATCATACCTCATGCATAAAAGAACAATTTAGTTGCAGAACAAATAAGGGGACTGAGGATGCTACCCTTACCATGGTTAACGTGCTCTCCAGTCGTCTCCAGCAGAATATGCACGGATTTTATTTATAGATTTTAACTCATCTTTTAATGCAATGCAGATCCATATTCTGCTGGAACGGCTTTTGGATTTACGTAGGCGTCAACGGGGGTCTTATACATCTGGTCAAGGACTTTTTAACCAACCGCCGACAGAGAGTGTCAGAGGAACATTATCAGATGAAAGTGTCCTAAATGCAGGAGCTCCTCAGGGTTGTGTTCAATCACCATTATTATTCTCTGTGCACACTAATGAGATGAAATTATAAACTATTTATATATGCTTATGACATGCCCTTAGTTAGTCTCTTTTATAAGAACGATGCTGTGTCTGGTTACTTTGCTGAGGTTTTACTTTGCTCAATAAACGCCTCCTCCATTCTGAGTTTGAGCTGCTCCCTTCAGGACGACGATACAGAGTACCTCTGGCAAAGTCGCTTTGGACGAAAGCGTCAGCTAAATGTAACGTACCCTGTGTGTGTGGGGTAAACTGCAGAGATGTACGGCAGCGATGTGATATGATGATGTTTATCTATGTCTGTGTTTGTATGGTGATGTTTTTATAGGTCTGGTGAGACCAAAGAGGATTTTCCAGCCTTGGCTGGACAATAAAGTGCTTTTCTATTCTGTTCTATCTTTAGAGTTTAACTGCCGTGTTGTTTCGATGCTGCAAACTTTTTTATTGTTAAAGAAACAAGACAGCTGTCTGTAATGTTCACAGGGAGGGAACGGAAAACTGAAACAAGAAGAAACTGAGACAGGAAGTTGTTGAAGTTACTGATCAGCGCTGCACATTTTTTGGTTCATTTCAGTATCAGTATGTTGTTGTTGGAATAATGCACATTTGTTTCTTCTGTATTTAAATTGCCATGCATCTTTTCTTACTGTGCAAAGAAGCATTTTCATTTGTTAGTTAATATTTCTTGGCGCAAAATAATTTTCAGGAAACTTTTGTGTGGTTACGGTCCTCAGCGTAAACGATACCTCTGGTTAAGGGTTCAATTGTTGCGACTACTGCAGCTTTCAAGCTGAAATGCTGTCAAAGCTTGATTGAAGGTTTTAATTTCACGCCTCTTCTGCCTCCAGTTTTGACTTTCAGTGAGGCCGTCTGGGTTTCTTCAGTCTGAGCGCTGACAGCGTTGGTCAGATGCGACTCTGTGTCTATTGACAGATTAGCTGTTAGCGTCTCAGTTCATCAATAAAAGCTGCTGCGGTCTGTCCTGACTCAGCCCCCCCCCAGCCCGTCAGCAGAATGGACCCAGGGTCACCGGATCAATACGGACCCCGTCCACCAGCAACACCCTGACAGCAGCTCAGACCGCCGAGCCGACAGGAAGTGTCATTAATCATTCACACAGGCCTCACTGTGACCTTCAGAAAGGTTACTGTACAGCCTCAACACAGCAGAGGGCGCCGAGCTAACGCTGAAGCAGCAGGTCCGGAACCAGAGCCAGGTCCGGAACCAGAGCCAGGTCCGGAGGTTCACCGCTGAGGAGCTGCACACAAGCTGTTTGTGTTATTTTTAACTTTCTGGACCAAAGAAACTGTTCAGACACTCAGAGCTGCATTATTTCACTCACAGATCGTCCTCACATCTACAAACCACAGCAGACCTTCAGAGCTCAGGGAAGCTCAGAATCCGGATCAGCCTCACTGACGAGCAGGTTTTACATATACAAGGAGCTTGATTTGGTATTTTGGTGCTGAACAATAATCATGAAGCTGATATTTAGCCTCAGTCCCTCCTGACTGAAATGCATCTTCAGCAACGAGAATCAGGTCAAATACTAAAAAACAAACCTTAACAACTATGCCACCATTTTTCTGGACCTGCCCTTCTTTTACACCATTTCACTCTCATTCAGCTCAGAGACAAACGTTTGAAATGATCCGTTCAATATCAGGTTTATCTGGAAAGCTGTCCTGCAGCTCGCACCGCGTCCTCGTTCCCCCGAAACTCTAACAGTGTGTCTTAAAAAATAAAAATACTGTGGTGAAGTTAACTGTGAGCAGCAGAACCAGACTGAGAGATTAAGGACACATTTAATGGTGTTTTCAGTTAATTAGCAGATTGAAGGCTCTTCTTCTCTGGTCAACATCTCTGTATCGGACATTCTTTATTCTGAAATTCCAACACGTTTTGAGATACTGGAGTTTGATACGTAATCATCAAGATAAAAACACAAAGGTTAGAAATATTTCATTTTCTGGGGGGGGGGGGCGCCGGACTGGTAATCTGTAAACTGTCGGTGCAACGTAAATTTCAAGCTTCAACATCAGCTGCAGAGGCAGACGATGAGCAGGCACAGGGACCTGAAGGAGTAAAGGAGCGCCGTGGCCCCCCCGTCGGGCAGAGGAGGAGGAGGCGTGAGACAGGGAGTAAAGTGACAGGGCCGAGGGAGAGAGAGAGCAGGAGGAGGACAGGAGGTGAAGCGGTGAGCCGGAGCAGCTCGACCTGCTTGTTTACTCCGGGGACGCTGGGACATGTAGGCACCACTTCCTGAAAGCAAATTGTTCAAGATGTTCTGAAAAATATCTTGCACCAAGAAATGTTAATTAACAAATGAAAACGCTTCGGCTGTTACCGATCACCGGGTCTGTTTTTATTTATTATCATGTAACATTATACAGTATACTGTATATTTATTTAATTAGTCCTAAAAACAATGTATTAAGTATTAAAATTAACAGATGATAAAGTATCATGAAACGATTTATTTTACTGCCAGGAAACATGGGCAACAAATTCCACTCAATCTGTCTTAGAGACCTTTGCCTGGTTACTGCCAACATCTTATAGCTTTCCTGTGGAATAAACTACAAAAACTGAACAAACAGCATTTTTATAAATTTACTACAACTATAAAAACTTCAAGAAAAAAGTCTGTAACCACAATATTTCGGAGATAAAGGAGCACAGGCATCGTGAGTCAATGATAAACTCTGCAGTAGCTGCTTTTTGTTCTGGAAAGCTCAGGCAGGTTCTGTGAGAGAGGAGTTATAAGATAAGGAAAATGAAATGATTTAAATAGAAGTGTAATGTTAATTCCATATTATACTGTTAATATAACTTATAATCAGGCTATTATATTCATTTGGTTTACAGGCTATTGGCCTAATTTTATTTCAGTGGGTTGTTTTTATTTATTTAATCCTTGTGCAAGAAGCACAGTCCACGTCATTTACATGCTGCCACTGACTTTACCAGAGGGGAGAGTAGCAAACACTTTAAATACGGCCAGCAGGTTTTTATTTGATTTTATGAAGGTTGAAGATACGGGAGACTTACGGGGAAACATTTAAACGGGAGGGTTGACGTGAGCGGAGTGGAGAGAGGAGTGGGGTAATGTGAGCCTGCATCCACACTACTGCGGTTTTTTAAACAGTTTGATAACAAATACGATCTTCTCCGTCCACAGCAGCATATCAGCAGCAGCTATTAAAACGAAAACACTATCTAGTGGCCGTTCAGGTAAACAAGAAGCAGATGGTCTACTCCGCAGGTGCAGACGATTTGGCGAAAGCAGAAAGTAATACAGACGAAGAACCACACCGGGCCAACCAAGTGGAACTGGTACTGAAAGTAACACGGGAGTAGCGAGAGACGGCGGCGGCGGCGGCAGAAAACAGACTGGGAGTCTGTATTACGGAGACATGCAGGCTGACTGTTAACTAGCAGCGTGTTTTTGCTTTGCATGACTGGTAAGAGACAAATGTGAGTATCTGTGTCATCATTTTATAAAGTCCTCTGGTTTTGCCCACCGGGTCAGCAGCATTTCCAAACAAACATCTTTTGGTTCGCCGCTTTGATCTGGACGGGAGACGGAAACGTAGGCTTTTCTGATCGGGGTTTTTAGCGACCACCGATCACACTAGTTAAAGCCATTATCGGACGATTACGATTGGTAACCGATCGATCGGTGCACCTTTACTGCGATGCAATGTCAATAGAAGTCCAAAAAAAGTAACCCTACTGATTACTGCATTATATTCTATTACATTTTTATTTTCTGAATTGTCAGATTCTGAATTTTGTGCTTCCCTTTATAAAAATCAAGACATTTCCACCATAAATTGGTGCAGAAAATGTCTCCAGAAATTAAGCGTTTAATGCTGAAAATGCCTTATTTGTGGATCTGTCCAAAGCATTTGACTCTGTTGATCATGAGCTATTGCTATAATAGATTAAGTAACATTGGAATCGGAAACACAGCAGTCAGTCTGTCTTACAGAACGAACGCAGTGTGTTTCTATAGATGGTCTTACATCTGACTTTTTAGAGATTTCCAAGGGTGTTCCTCAATGTTCGATTTTAGCCCCCGTTTTATTTTCTATATTCATAAATAATATCGGAAAGGACGTGCAAACTGGTAAACTGCAACTTTATGCGGATGACACAGTGATATATTCGGTTTCCCCTCCACTGAACCAGGCCATAAATGACCCTCAGTTAACCTTTCAACACCTTCAAGTCTCACTACACGGCCTCAAGTTAGTGCTATATACTAAGAAAACCAAATTTATGACATTTTCAAGGGCTCGTTCCCAATCTCCAGATAAGATAACTATTAACACACTAAATGGGGACTAAATTGAAAACGTTTCATCATATAAGTATTTAGGTTTTTGGCTGGACGACAAACTTTTCTTCAAAGTTTATGTTGAAAAGATTGTAAAAAGCTGAAACTAAGGCTGGATTTTATTTTAGAAATGAGGTTTGTTTTAACATGACAGCCAGAAAAAATTCACTTGTGCAGGTTACCTTTCCAAGTGTTTTGGAATATGGTGATGTTGTCTACATGCTCACCACCTTTTAGATTCTGTGTACCATAGTGCTCTGCGCTTTTTAACTAACTCTGACTCCCGTACTCATCATTGTATGACACTTGATGAACTGGCAGGCTGGCCGTCACTAAGTCTATCTCCTGTATAAGACCAAGTGGGGTAAACTGCCGGCATGCTTATGTAATCTCCTTGACCATGTGGTACCGGACTTTCGCTGTTCTAGCTGTTTTTCGCCAAAAAACAGCGGCCTTTGTGTCAATAAAGACCGTCCTCGCAGGCCGCCATCTTGGTGAGGTCGGCTGAGCTGCTAAGTTTTGTTTCGGTCATCAGATTGAAGTAGAGAAGAAGAGTTTGCTTTGGCGGAGGCGGTGTTTATCGGCCTCTGCTGGCGACCTGTAGGATGTTCTGTTCTCAAGCTGTGGCCTGTAAAGCGTGTGAGTGCTTTAGGTCACAGGAATATTGACCGTTTTTATCAATATTTTAATGTTTTGGAAGCTTTATGTTATTTGGAACGTGGCTGTATGGAGAGAAATAATGTTTTGAAGATAACTCCCAATAAAAGTGAACATTTAAACAGTAAATATGGACAAAACATTTGCCTGTCATATTTTTGAAAGATTCTATAATAACTGTTGTATATCAGTTTCATTTCATCAGATTTACAGTTACAGGTGTATTAGAAGATATTTAGGTGCATTATAATCTACCTTATGATGGTTTATTGCATTAAAATATAGCTTTTTTTTTCCAGGCAAGGATGAAAATATATATATTTTTCTGTATTTCATCTCCATGTAGTCTGTAATAGTAAAATACATATGTGAATGTACAATGGATTTATTCCTTAGCTTCTGACCTTTCAAAGGAGACCAGAATTATGCATCTAGGCCTGATGATTGAGGAGATATTACCGATTTATTTTGTTTGGGTTTTTTTGGCGTTTTTCCTGGAAGTAGGTGCCAGGACCTGATCCACGTGCTTCAGCAGAATTCCAGCAGTTTTCATCTGTGTTCCACCAGGTGGCTCTCTGAGCAGGTTCAAAGGGTTTTTACTGAGCTGGGGGGCAAAAAAAAAACCTTCTCTTACTTTGCTCCCTGGTCTTCGAAAAACTTGTAAAACTTGCTTAATCTAAATGATCTAGTCCCATTAAATGAATTTAAGGCCATGTTAAAATGCCCTGTAACTCAAAGATGTAACTGCCACATGTGACCTGTTCCTTTCCTTTACGTGTGACGCTTGTTTGTTTGTTTTGACTATGCTGTATTTCTTTTTAAATTGTAAGTGATGCGCCGACTTGGCCAGGTCTCCCTCGGAAAAGATATTTCAATCTCAAGGGACTTCCTGGTTAAATAAAGTTTTTACTCACGCAGACCTTTAGGAAATCCGGCCCTAAATGTTTCTGACATGGATTTATTTATTTATTATAAGACTCTCAGACTGTGCAGACAGTCACAGATGAATCTATGAAAGTTTCACTTTTTGAATTAACTTTTGCAGGATATTCTTATTTCTTGAGAGGCGCGGTGGAGAGAGGAGAGTCGGCACGACCAACGGAGCAACAACAGACACATTTATGGGAAATATGGCAGTTTGAAATAAACTGCAAGTTTCCTTTAATGTTAAATGGGGTTGCACGATATTAACAAAATGTGATATTGTGACATTAATCACAATATTATTTGCGATATTCTTATTGTAAAAACACAAGTCGAAGGCTCCTGTTTCTGCTCTGTTCCCCTTCGAGCCAATCGTCTTCTTTTCTTTCACTCCTCTTCTCGGTTTTCTTTTCGATTCTCTCTCTTCACTCACACGCTGTTGAAGTGTGCACAAGTGCAACCCTAACGTGAGTAAGAAAATAAACCTTATTTATTTGGGACCTGTAAAGTTCAGAGAAGAAGAAGAACACTCCCTGTGGGACGCAGTGTCGGCCCTCAGCAGATTAAACTTTACACGGGAACAAAACATTTATTAACCGTCTGTAAAAACACAAAATAATAATCCGTCTCCTGGTGTCCTCACAGAGGTTTGGTCCCTCTGAGAGCAGAGCTGGAGGATGTTCTGGAAAGAAAGTGGACCGGCTATTTCTGTGCTTCCTCTCAGACTCTGTCCTCGTGTCACAGCGAGCATTACACAACACTCGCTATGCTAATGAGCCGAACCCCCATCCTGGATGCTGGATTTCACAGCAGCTCAGGTGTTAATCCAACACTTGGCTGCTTTCAGTGCTCCTTGTGGATCTAAATAAGAAACCAAAAGGTTTACCCACACTGCACTGCACCCTCAAAGCGGTCTCAGAACAGTGCCTCTACAGGAGCCCCACAGGGACAAACTGTCAGTCAGCAGGATGAATCCACGCTCAAACTGGGCGAGACGTTTCCCTTCACTGGACTCTGTGGCTTCCTCTGCAGCGTTTCACTGCTGCTGAACAGTTTTTAATGAATCCCACACGACGTGTCAACACGAATGAAACCGGGAAAGGCAAAAAGCCTCGTGTCGGAGGTGATGTCTGATGTGAATGTGATCCGGACCAACAGACTGGAGATCCTGACGT